>NW_009661371.1:7041173-7114899 GCF_000708025.1 Charadrius vociferus
CTCTCTCAGCCTCTCCTCATAGGAGAGGTGCTACAGCCCTCGGATCATCCTCCTGGCCCTCCTCTGGACACGCTCCAGCAGGTCCATGTCTTTCTTATGTTGAGGACTCCAGAGCTGGATGCAGTACTCCAGGTGGGGGTCTCACAAGAGTGGAGTAGAAAGGCAGAATCACCTCCCTTGACCTGCTGGCCACACTTCTTTTGATGCAGCCCAGGATCCGGTTGGCCTTCTGGGCTGCGATCACATATTACTGGCTCATGTTGAGCTTCTGGTCAATCAGCACACCCAGGTCCTTCTTTTCAGGGCTGCTCTCCAGCCATTCCCCGCCGAGCCTGTATTTGTGCTTGGGATTGCCTCGACCCAGGTGTGGGACCTTGCACTTGGCCTTGTTGAACTGTATGATGTTGGCTTGGGCCCACCTCTCCAGCCTGTCCAGGTCCCTCTGGATGGCATCCCTCCCCTCCAGCATGTCAACCTCGCCAAACAGCTTGGTATCATTGGCAAACTTGCTGAGGGTGCACTCGACCCCACTGTCCATGTTGCCAACAAAAATGTTGAACAGTACAAGTCCCAGCACCGACCCCTGAGGAATGCCACTCGTCACTGGTCTCCACTTGGACATCGAGCCATTGACCGCAACTCTCTGAGTGCGGCCGTCCAGCCAGTTCTTTATCCACCGAGTAGTCCATTTGTCGAATCCATGTCTCTGCAATTTAGAGACCAGGATATTGTGTGGGACGGTGTCGAACGCTTTACACAAGTCCAGGTAGATGGCATCGGTTGCTCTTCCCTTGTCCACTGCCACTGTAACCCCTTCGTAGAAGGCCACCAAATTTGTCAGGCATGACTTGCCTTGGCATGGATTGCCTTGTCAATGGATTGCTCCTTTCAAGAAAACATTATTTGGTCTCCTTTACCCCCATTAATAAGCTTCCAGCCAAAATTGATAAACGCTATTCAGCTATTTCAGTGACGTGACAATATTTGTTCAACAAAATTTATTTTGTAGTAAGATTTGAACTGAAACAGACCTGAAGCATAAAAGATCCATAAATGCAGCTTAAAGGAAAATAGTTGGATGTCAATAGAAGCAGTAAGAAATATCTTTTAGTAAGATTTTTAAAGTTTTACTAGAATTTATTATTCTCTTAATTCATGACCATTAGTACTTTTTCTTGTAATAGATAATAGGCAAATCTTATAGATGCAAGAAAATTGGATCAGGATTTTTAAAATAGCACAAAAAGTCACACATTTTAAAAAGTCAGCCAGAGTTGTTCATTATTGTAGAAAAGCAAGCAATTTGAAGGCAACCACTGCTTATTTTTGAAAGCGCTGCATCACCAACAGTGTCATATCTTATTTTTAAAACATCGTTCAACTCTCTCAAATTCTCAAAGAAATGTTAATTCTAAGCTCTACGTCATCCAAAAACTTGGCTCACAGGTGGATCTCAGTGCTGTTTGACAAGTGCTGCTTCGTCCCCAGGCTCCCTTTTGGACTGAAGCAACTGGTTTCCTCCAGGGCAAAATCCAGCTATTGGTCCAGTGACAGTTCACCAGAGATCTTTCCCAATATGGGAGATGGATATGACAAATAGCCTGTTGCAGGGGCTCTTTCCCTCTGACATTTACAGGTCTCCAAAGATAGTCCAACAGGTCTTTAACTCATATGCGAAGATACCTTGTTTCACTCCCATTGCATGAGATGGAGTAAACCCTTGATTTCATGCTATATACAACTACAACACACAATTCTGTTCTGAATTAAACAGAAAAGAAAACACAAAGAAAGAGAAAGAATTACAACTTCTGAGGGCCACAGCCACTCAGAAAAGGCCTGCTGCAGACCTGGATTCGCCCATGGTCTTCAAAGCTTTTGGAAAGCAGGCAGAAGCCAGTCTGCACCAGTTGGGAGGAAGGCAGGGACGGTGCCCTGGGGAAGGTGCACTTCTCAGTGCAGCCATAACCACAGGGATATGCAAGTGTCAGGCTGGTGTGGCTGAAGCCCATTTGCATGTCTTACTAGCACAGAACAAAATTTGCTTATGTTGATGAGAGGGAGAGAGGAGCTAAAGTAGTTGAATTTACCTTCATGTAGTTTTAATCCTGATTTATTCTATGCCTGGGACATAAAAATGTGTACCAAGAGTTTATCTACATGAAAGGTCCCCTGGCCTGCCCTTTCTTTCTGCTGATTTGAATGAGTTATATGGTTCGAACAGGCAGGAGAATACGTGAAGCTCTCATCCCACGCATTCACATAGGAATTATAACCTATCCTACAGGCAGTACTCGCTTAAACAGCTAGCAGGGTGGGAAGCCTGGTGAGGAAATAGTCAGACTGCCACCTAAAAGCGCCTGGATTGCACACCAGCCACAGGAACTGCAACAACTAGAGCTCTAAGTCTGACGTCTTCTGTTTCCACATGCGTTACCAACGTAATCCTCTCATGGCTGCAGCAAGGCCCATGGGGCTTTTCTCTCTTTGCATAATTTTTCTGTGTTAAGATTTGCAATACTTATCAGATGTATTGAAATGGTAACTATTAAGAGCTTGTTAATAGTTCACTAGAGTGATGTTCTGTAAGAATTTAGCAGAATTATTATTTATTAAAGTGATGAAAAAATCCTTGATAATGCGATTTAGAAAAATAGTCAAAGCACTGTCTCTGAGTGGTGGATAAAAAACAGTGCCAATAATTAAATCCGAAAGATGGTTATCGGAAAACTTAACAAGTTGGATAATTTGCAGCTCCTTGTTAAGTGAAACCCTTGATTAACATTTCCCAGTTAGCTGCCAAGAACATTTATAAGGTTCATTAAGAGAGGCCGTTCAGAGTAAGAATACACTGATGAGCAAATTGGAGAGAGGAACATAGAATATTTTATTTATTTATTTATTTACCTTGAAAACAGATGCTAGCAACAATGCAGTACATCTCTGAAAAATTACAACAGATATGGCATAACTCCTCCCATCAGTACCATATGCATGAACATACACATAGAAGATTATCTAGCCGCCACGTTTTGTGAAGCATCAGCAAGGTGCTGCTATAAAATATGCAAGTTTCAATAATGCTTCAGTGGAAAAAGATTATACTAATGCAGTTATGGCCCCAGCAACATAAGAAAAGAAGTCATCTAACTTCTTGTGATAAGATTTAGAAAGTTGATGTCCAACCTACGCAATCTATGTGTTATGTCTGTAATTTATCTGTCGATAAATAAGACAATCGGTCTGTTTTTAAAATAAACACTCATAAAGCAGCTAACGATAAATTTCCATTACTTCAACTCTCCCATTACTGCTGGGAATAATTTCACCTCTAACCAGATGTGTATTGATTTCAAAATGAAAATTAACATTATACCCTTCCTCTAGTTAAAAGAAAAGGATACAACTTCTTTTTCTTTGTATTCAAACTGCAGAAAGAAACTTTGATATACCTATCTTTAGATAAACTAAAGGAAATTTCTAAATGTCCTCTGTCAATTGCACTGTCTTGTTCACCTGTGCTAGAGACTTAATTTTAATGAAACTGTCTTCATTGATTACCACAAGTGTGCTAGTGGTTTCAGTATCTTTCTTTGAAAACTAAAAGTGATAACCTTTTCACACCAGAAGTGAATACACAGCCATATGGTGACTTGCTTATACGGTAAGAAAATGGTTTTAGTCCAGAGCCTGTCTGAAATGACACCCAAGCAAACAAGTTTTTATTCCAAAGCAAAATTAATGAAAGTTTATAGAGGCATTCTTTAATGCATAGAAATAATTACTGTAGAAAATATAAATACCATAAAAAAGCTTTTTGAGAGGCTGTTTTACCATTCATCACTGTGCCTGTTGAAGGAGTTGAACACACAGTATTTCTACCACGTGCAACTGTTTTATCTATGGATTTTCTGAATGAGTGCAGGGGTTTACTCACATGAAACACCTGGGCTGGGCCTAACTGATCAGAATGACACGGATGCTGTCATGTTAACAAATTTTATTTAACTGGCCCAAGTGTGAGAGAACGCTAAATATGAAGCCTACACATTTTCTTGTGATGTTTTCAAGTGAAACTAAATGAATGGAAAGCAAACTTACAGATGAATTCAAAAGTTAAGCAAAAATTAAGGAAGCTAACAAGCGATTTCATGATATTAAGAGACAATTTTGTTTTTTTCTGAAAGCGTGTAATTATCTACAGCCTACAACAACATTTCAACACACCACACATCTGCAAGGAAAACATGCTTGCAGATTTAGGCTGGAGTTAAGCCTCAGAGAACAGCGTGCGCCTGATGCAGATCAGGGATAAATGGGCATAAACTTGAACATAGGAAGTTCCATCTTAACATGAGAAGGAACTTCTTTACTTTGAGGGTAGTGGAGCACTGGAACAGGCTGCCCAGAGAGGTGGTGGAGTCTCCCACTCTGGAGACATTCAAAACCCGCCTGGACGCTGTCCTGTGCAACGTGCTGTAGGTGACCCTGCTCTGGCAGGGGGGTTGGACTAGATGATCTCCAAAGGTCCCTTCCAACCCTAACCATTCTGTGAATTCTGTGAATTCTGTGGATTTGCACTGCAACCACCATGTGCTTCATGTGCTCAACTGAAATGTGTGTCTCACTATGCAAAGTTTTTGCTGTATTTCAGGGGCAACGTTAAACCGAACAGTTGAAGTGACTGCTGAAGGTGCTGTGTCCTGCAGGCTTCAAACGGAGTAGCAGTCATCACGGTTGAGAGGTGGTTTAAGAACCTGCTGCTTCTGAATTGCTTGTTACGAACTTTCACCTGGTTGACCAGAGTAGCTGGGATTAGCACATGCTGATAGTCGAATGTGGATTCACGCCATGGAAAAATCTGGGAGCTACAGCAACCTCTCCCAGCCACCGAGACAAGCTAAGAAAGCCATTGCAAGACAAACACTTCCCCCCTATTAATGACTGCTACGAAGAGGTGTTCACAACAGTTATACACAAAGAGGTCAGCTGTGGAAGTGGAAAAAATGCAAAGTTATAAAATCCAGATGTAAAAACCAGCATTTAAGAGCATAGGAGTGACGCAACACATGAAAAATTGGGGTTTGAGAAGGACAGGGGAACTGAAGACAGTATGGCTTTTGTGTAACGCACACTCCCTATCTCCGAGGACATAATTAAGAAGTTGTATAACAAAACTGAAAGTCTTGTAAAACACAGCCGGAGATCAAATTTGTGGATAATTACCATCGCTGTGGAGGATGTATGAGGCAGCATGATTTGCTTCATAACAGAGCTTTTACAAAGCTTGTTTGGAGCAGAAATTTCTCCCAACCCTATTGGAACAAGGAGCAAACACATGTCTTTCCTATACTTGAAGCCATAAAGTACTGGTAAACAGCTCTGCAATTATTTATACGAGGGTTGAATCTTGACTGAAGACTCTATGCACCTTGGGGGAGAGGAAGAAAATATTCCCTGTTTCAAGCCTATAAATCTTTCATGCTTCTAAATGTGATGTTTTGTGAGGCAGTCTGAAAGAAGCAGCATCTTGGAGCTGATGAAGTGCAGTGATAAAGGATTTACTTCTTATGTATCTAAGAGCTAAATCTGAGCAATAATTATTTCAAAGGCTTGAAAGTATCTGGTGTATAATTCTGCCAAGAAGAATATGATGAAATTCAAAAAGTTAAAAATTTCTTTTTTCATTTAACTGTAAGGGAGGAATCACTGTCGTATCAAATAGAACAAAACTCAATTAATATGTATGGGAACTGAGCATTGTGAGTAGAGCATTGTGAGAAAATAGCAAACATGCAAGGATTCGAATCATCTAGCTGGATGCTGGTAAAAAATTAACCTGTTGACAGTCATTAAATACTATTTTTGCATATTTTCATTTGTGGGGCTGAAATTATGTGTTTAAATATATATAAAATATATAAATGCATAAATAAATAAAAGAACTTAGGTTTAAAAAGTAATTTTTACCAATATGTTATTTTATTAAATTAATATTTCACTTTAATTTAAAAAAAAGTTTAAAAATAACATTTCCTGAAGAATTACTATTTTATTTAAAGCAACTTCATTAAAAACTAAGACCTTCAATAAAAATGGATGGATTAATTGAACAATGCGTTATAGTTAGCGAAGTATGCTGAATAATATCCTGACATCAGGTTGTCTTCAATGTATTTAGATAGTTTGATTCTACTACTGAGATTTTATGTGCTTTCTAAGCTTATTTTTGATGTGAAAACATACAGGCAAATTCCTACTTAGCTTAGCTTTCCAGTTTTGTATTCATTAGGATGGACTTTGTAAAAATTACTTACAGGATGGTATATCTTTTCCTGGGGTTTAAAACAAAAGGAACTTGGTGCTAATCTGGGTTGTTATATTTTCTCATCTATGTATTTCCTCTCAGTACGGTTCTGGGTTTTTTTAAAGCTTCCAGGAATCTTGATTTCCATCAACTTGGATGGACTATTGGATCTCCCCTAACCTTGTAGTTTTTGGCAATACTGAGTGGAAGACTGGTACTTGTATTACTTCACATATTTGTAAAAGTGTTTCAAATCTAAAAACACTGAGGCTGTTGAGATTATAAAAAAACAATCTACTTTTTGCTTTCAATTAATAGCAGCTATTTTTTAACTGGTTGATACAGCTTTCAGGGTATGGGTAAACAGATCATTGTCTACATTTATGAACCCTTTTGTAGAGCTTATATAGAGTCAGTTTTACTTTTAGGTGTGAACATGAGGATATGAATAATGTTTAGTGAGAATATTTGCAGGATGAAGAACTGCTTAGTGCTAGCGAGGGTAGCAAAATTAAACCATAAAGCTGAACTGAAAATCTTTACTCACACTGAGAACCACTTTTATTTATCAAGTAATTAAACTGTGCTCAACCTAAAGTTATTGACTAGTAAGAAGAACTAGTAAGAACTCTTCATTAAATAGTTGCTTATTTGAGACAGTCAAGCTGTGGATGTTCTAAGGCGGTTTTTGTTATGTTAGTCAAACTTGAAACCTGATACAAAGGTATAAGCGTCTATTTAAAAGACAGTCATATTATTTATCACGAACTGATATTAACTATGAAATCAAGCTGACTTCATAGGCATAAGTGAAAGTCTTTATATTAATGCATCACTACATTAGGAAATGAAGGGTTTGATCTTCAGTATATATTAGAAGAGACCTAAAAGTACTGAGATACTATAACAGGAGCTAAGTGGAATTTAGTCTGAGTGGTGTCTGAGCTTTGATAACCTGTTAGAGAGAAGTATTTAAATCTCTGTTTCAAGAGATGAATAACATGGGTTTCAACTTCACCATCCAGAAAAGAGAATTAAATGCCAGTCTCCCACATGCTGTTTGAAAACTAACAGATGGAGAAAAGGTAGGCAAGCAGCATTCCTCTGAGGCTTCTGACTTCTGTGCATAAACTGGTTACCTTGCTGCTCAGCACCTGAGACCTAAGTGTCCCGGTATGTGACAATCTGAAGTGGCAAAAACTACTTTACCATAGAGAGTTTAATGTCTGAAGGATTTGAGATTCAGTTTTTAATTTGGGTAGCCAAGGTCCAGGTTAAATGGGACCTGAAAATCTTTTAAGAGGACAGAAAGTGGGAAATTCCCCCAAACTATGCAGAATTACAGATTCTGGAGGTAATAATGTGCATGAGTAATTATATTTATTGTCTTTAGAGAACAACAGAATTATGCTTGTGCACAGATGCTTTACGGCTATGACTTGTTGTATTCTCATGATTTTACATAGTCTTTGGATTAAGGCCTGACTTGGAAAAAGGAAATATAATGCACGTTTTCACCCAAGAGCTATCACATTCTTGGCTCCAAAATTCGGTGTCAGGTCAGATTCCATACTCCAGATAATCCACATGTGACAGTTACTTTTATCACAAAATTTGCTTTTTTGCTTAAAATGCTGTGTTCTATTACCTTCCAGACTAGAAAAGCTTTAAAATTAACTGTGTAGCGTCCTTCTGCTTTCTTTATTCAGTTATATTCAGTTGTATTTTGGCACTCAAGAAGAAAAGGATTGGCATCTGTTATGTAATACTTGCTCTTTTATTTTGCCAAGTGCTGTAAAATCAAATCACTGATAGTTTTGGGTTTAGGAGTTCATTCTTCAGTACTGATAATGCTATCACTGTAACAAAGATATAGTATAACCCATGATAAAGGTTTACAGTAAAGAAACCAATATTTCATTATTTTTCATATAGGTAAAAATATTCATGTGCTTCTGTGCTGACAGGTTACGGTAGTTGATGAGCTTCTCAAATTTCCATCTTTCTGGCCAATTTCATTGTTATTCCAATTACACCAGAGTGTTCATGCTTTAACAAAACCTGAAAAAAACATTCTTTACTATATGTGTTTGTCATAAATCTGTTTGTCAGATTAGGCATCTTTATAAGTATATCCTATTTTTCAAGAAGGTACTTTCATCTGGAATTAACTCACCTACTTAAACAGCAATTCTCTCTATTTATTTATTTTTTTTTTTTATGTGTGTGATGACATTTAGCATCCAGAATTATGTCCTCTAAATGAACTGTGCACATTGGCATACTTTGAATTACAAATAGCAGAAATACAATTTCTTCATCTTTTCTGGCAGAGAAGGTTTTGCACACTTTTTCTTCCAGTCTGCTGGTATACCTCTCTCTGGTCAGATGTTCTGTGGGAAGGTAGTTTTGGTTGTTATGCCAGATGTGATGTCAGTAAATTATGAAATTGCAGTGATTTTATATATGAAGAGGAAGGACACCAGCATGTCTTCTTCCTGACAAATTTTCTGTTGCAGAACAACAAGGCACATATGTAATCTTAAAGTTGTGACCTGCTGATGCAGGAAAGCTTTGTGGGAAAGGAAGAATGCAACGTTTCTTTTAAATAGCAAAAATGTGGCTTTCCAATTCTTTGTGTTTTGAAAAAGTATTTTAGGACTTTGTAACATAAAAAAATTATGCTGCCATTCAAATAAGTATGGAGGTCTTTTCTGGCAGACAGTAAAAATTTGAAGCAAATAATTGTAAATGAAAAGATCCTTCAGCACAAATACATGTAGCTTGTTGTTATCTGTATCCATTGTTAGCTTTTCCATCAACAGTCTCTAAGTATTACATCCTCCTTTTCTTAATGTAAATCCTTATCTTGGGTTTATCACATTCCCAGTGGTTGACATTTTACAAAGGCATGCCCTGCAGCTAAACACATCTCTGAAAATCATAAAACCGTTGCCAGATTTTTTTTCCCCAACCAGTTCTGAAGGCAAAACTGCAAAATGAAGGCCCTTTACATGCCTTTAGTTTAGCTAATTTTAAATTAGGAACCTTTTTCTTTTCTTAAACTCATATGCACTCAAATGGCCATGTGCATTATGGATGCTGATTGTTAAATGGAAACACATGTTCCAATGTCAAACAAACTTCCTGTAATAAGTCACATTCAAACTTCCTGAAACTCAATTATGTTTTCATTTGACTTTCATTATAACCAATTTTTTACTCTCTGTATCTTTATGTGTTCAGTTTTTATTTTTGTCATTACTTTAATGCATTGAACTACTTCGCATTAATATCCATTCACATTGCTATGCTTAGGAAATAATTGTAATTTTAATCAAATAAATGTGGTCTTAATTCTAACTAAAAGATCATGAATTAATTTCTGTGTCTTTACAGGAGACGCGGTAAAAGGGAAGGCTTCACTTGAATCACGTACAGCTCTGACTTTAACTACCTTAGAGCATCAATACTATCCCGCTGTGACCCCCATCTTGTTGTTGGGTGGTTCGTGGCTGTGACAGGCTAAGGGGAAGAGGGAGAGCCTGCCAGTGCTACTGAACCCAGGAGCAGTATGCCTGATATATCCCATGTCTTCTACTCCAGAAGAGCTGTGAAAATGGGCTGAACGCCACAGGCAGTGGTCATTTGCACAGAATTTGCCACATCACGCTTTTCTGAGAGGGGACAACTGTAACACTGTGGTTATGCCAGAGCAGGCCAAAGGATAAGATCTTAATAAGGTGAGGACACCTCTATATTTTCAGGAGGGATGTGACCATCTGACTCTCAGCATTAACAGAATTATATGTGCCTCCAAGATAATAACAGAGAGGGCCAATATTGTTTCTAGTTAAAGAAAGGCACAGCGATTGCCACAAAATCATGGTGTTCATGGCACTGGAGTGTAGCTGTAATGATCATGTGAGATTCTTAAATGCTACAGCTGCGCACTAACGTTTTATCACCTACAAAAGCCCATTATTGTTCCTCATAGTCCTGCCATAAAGCCATAAAGGTTATTATTAACTATTCTACTATTTTCATGTACTAATATTGATTGTTCTCTTGATATTCATACAAGTGAGAGTCAAACCATGCAAAAGTCTGTGTCTGGTGATGGCTCAGGAAGGGGTTTGCAGGGTATTTTTTCCTTTCCATTTGCTTTATACCTCTCATCTCTGTTGTTGCAAGAGACAATTAGATGTTATCTGGGCAGACTGGCCTTGCACTGAAAAGCTGGGTAAATAGTCTCACTTGGGAATGCAACATTAATGTAATTAGTATTTTGCTATTGCTTTTAACAAAGCCCAGAATCTGTGAGCCAGTGCAAATTTGTAACAGTAGCTGCTATTGCTGCCTGCTTTCCATGCCTCTGCCACTAACATGCTTTTAGAGGCAGATTATTTTATATTTTTCTACATGTATTTAAAATGAAATCTCCAATAATTTAGGTATTTTAGTCATAATATTCCATCTTAACACAGTGGTAGCTTTTTCATAAATAAATTAAGCCTTCTTCTCTAATAACATACCTCTGGATTTAATCTGAAGTCTGCATGTGAGAGAAAAGAACAGAGTTGCTCCTGATACCTCCACTCTCACCAGTATGACATTTGAATAAATGGAGGCCTTTAAGATATGCCTTCTCTATCAGAGGTCTTCACTGTTTCCCGTTAGCTTTAATTTTAACTCTCTGGTTTTAGGACTATTCCTCAGTAAAATTCCAGCCCTTTTATCCTTCTACTGTATTGGCAAGCACATCCGCTTTTCTTTCTCTTTGTCAGCCTAGCTCCCTGCATCTTTTCCATCATGCCCTCCTGTGAGCTTCACCTAAAATCCTTTGATAACGCCAAGCACTTTTTTCCTTTGTAATTGTGTTTCATCCTTGTGTGGCTATTGATGACATTGACTATTTCTCTATCTGACAGCATTTTGAAAGCTGTCATCATCACACTCTCTGAGAAATCCATTAGATAGATAGCTATCACGTAGTTGCTTCTTCCTCTAGTCTTCTCCAAAATCCTGAGAGGACTTTTGCCCTCAGAAACACATTCACAATTTTATACTTTTTCCCTGGAGAAAGTAACATCAATTCAGCACACCTGGGACAGCGTGCTTAAAAAACACTCTGTCACTCCACAAAGATATATTTAACTATGAGGAACAGTACAACTATGTTGGTGTGGGATAGTAGGGCTGCCCTGCGAAAGAGAACTTGGAACCGTTTCTGGTGCAAGATCAGGCATAAGTGGCACTGAATAATGTCATATAAAATGTTAGAGCAATAGCTGTTCAGATTTGTGACTACTTTTCTACCTTGTCTCATGATGACAGTGACAGGACTTCTTCCGCTCCGGTATGATCCTGCTCCAGTTGAAATGAATAATAAATCTCATAGACCTCAGTGAGGGAACAATTCATGCTTCTCCCCCCGCCTCCCCCTGAGATTTTTTTTTTCCCCAAGTCATCATGGTCTTTTCAACATTCTTGTTTATTACTACAGCTAATTTCAAAGACCAGGGCCCACAAAAGTTCTTCAGAACAATATTAGTTTTAATAGACTGCGCTTGACTGGAAAATTGTAGAACAAATAAAGACTTGTACAACACTGTGTTGAGAGCAATAAAAGCATCACCTTCATTTTGCAGCTCCTGCCTTTTTACTAATGTTTATAATAGCATTAGCTATCAAGAAAGATGTGTATGAGCAAGTTTAGAAAGCAGTTAAATTTTTTCTTTAAAACATCTGACAGAGTTAAAAGTTGAAACTTTGGTCTTATAATTTGAAATATGTATTTTTTTTTTGTGATTTCATTTTGTTTCTGTTCTTTTTGAAGAGATACAAAGGGATTCCAGCCACAGAACATTTATTCCCTGGACTCTGACACTGAAAACTGCCACATACACTCACAAGCATTCAATTTATAAATATGTGGGGAAAAAAATCAGCTACACGTTCAGCCCAACAGTAGACATGTCAAGTGGGCAGCTAGCCTGCCAGTGAGTGGATCATCCTGCAGTGGATAAACCATCTGCTGAAGCATGTTTACAGATTGAAGTCACTTGAGGTGAACTGCACGGTGTATCTCCCGGTACTACCAACAAACACCATACATGCTGAAATCAAAGATGAAGCAGTCTAACAGTGAGACAGGGCTGGTTTATATCATTCAGACAAAGCATTGCATGTTTTTTTGTTGTTGTTTACCTAGTGCTTTGCTAGATTTTTCTGGTTGCAGTTTGTTATACTTTTCATTGAAGAGCCTGTCAGATTCTGACAAAGTCTCTGTCAAGCTCAGTGTAGTTCATGTGACAATAAACACAATTCCTGGCTTTGTTCATAGACGGGTGGGATCTGATAGTCAATAACCTAAATAAAGGGAAAAACCTGCCTTGAGGGGAAAAAAAACCCACCTTTAAAAAAATAGCATTTTGGCACCTTGTCCTGGATGTGGATGGAGGTTCATTTTCCCTGCAATGAAGTAAAGTGATGGTCTCTAGGATGTCAGAGCTTGGCTGGGGTTTGTAGAGTCTGCATTTTGTGATGGGGCAGAGGACTTGATGCTGACAGAAATCTCTGCTCATATTGATGATAGTTAATTGTTCCTGTTGCTCAAAAAGGAAAAAAGCCTGACCTAAGGAGAAAGTTTCACAGCCATGTCATCCAGCAACAAGGAGTGTATTAATAAAGAGAGTTTTCAGGATTTTCTTGTTTTCTTTTGCACTAGGTACATAAAATGGAAGACAGCGTCAAGTACTGAGGCAGCAACAGAAATGAAAGGGAACAGAAAGATCAGAAGATGCTGGCATATACAATGTGCTGAAGGTACACTATCCTTCCATGACATCTAAGAGAAGTTATGCATTAAGTCATGCTTTAAGTCTTCCCTGGTAGATCTCATGGAAGAATGGGTCTTAAGATTACAGATACTGATTGTGTGAATATATGTAAGAGTAAAAATATTGCTCAAGTAATTCAGGACTGGCAGATATTCTTGGTACTAGTGGGACAGACCTTATCACGGCAGAAAGAAGTCTGTATCCCCAGAGCCAAGGCAAAAAGTCTGCTAGTGATAAATACAATAGAGAAATGATCTTACTATACTGAAGGATGTGAAGGGTAAGTACAGAAATAGAATATGGACTCACAAGGAAACGGAGAAGGGCAGGGGATCCTATGGGAAAGAGAAAAGAGGCAAAAAGATACAAATCTGGAGAGAAATAAAGCCGATAAATGCAGAGAAAAAATTGGTTACTCCTTCAATCCATGTAGGCTTAGGCTAGCTGATGGTCTTTGTAGTATCTTTCTGCAGCTGTATTTTTGAATGGTGGCAACAGTTAACAGGACTTGGATAGAAATTCTCTCATTTTCTCATGTTTTCCTTTATGGTAGTCGAGACTTCATTGAAGATCATGAGAAAGAGTGCTAGAAGTGCACAGGAATGCTGTCTAGATTTAGGCCTATGCAATAGGCAAGTGTTAAGAAAAAATGACGGGATTGCCAGTAAATCAGATGCAGGAAATTAATTGCCAGGAACAGGTAGAACTGGGGGACTGGGAACTGAAAATGGTATTGATGGGAAATGGAATATAACCTATTTGTATGATATTTCAAGTACCGTAAGAATAGACAGCAAAATCGGGCTAAGGAAAATGCTGGTAATCACAGCAAGTAGAAGAACTTTTTTTTTTTTTTTAAAAAAGAGAAGAAATTAAAATACATAAAACAAGACAAGGTGCTTTGTGGAATATTTGACTACTGGGATAAACACGTGGAATATGAGATTTGGACTGCATGTGGACGGTGAGTTCAATTATGGAAATAACCTCACCTGAGTCAATAGGCACAAATTATGTGAAAAACTTTAAGAAATGAAGGAAGAATCTCAGAAAAACTCATAACATCCAGAAACGGTATAATTAATTGTAATACAAAATAATGAACCTTTTCCCTATTTCCAAAAAAACAAGTGGTAAGATATAATTTTACTGACTGAACTATTTCTTAGTATATGGTAATCCTAAACTAATTTTACTATATAGTATTATAAATTATATAAATTGATGTAAGTTTATTGCAGTGGAGAAAATAGACTGAATACTTTATGCTGTATTCTCAGAATTTTCTTAAAATTATATTCAAATAAACCATCCTCAACAGTTGCATTGTTGAATGTTGAAAATGCTCATCATTCCAACATAGTTCAGGACTTAGAGTAGATCCAGAGAGTGACTTTGTCACACTTAGCTGTTGGAACACAAAGGTGATAAACTCCAAAACCCTGTTGTGCCATTCAGTGCATGGGGAGGGTTAGATGCTTTAGACTGACTATGGGGCTACCTAAATTAGTGCACTTTGGATTTTTTAGAGCATTTCAGCTTGTCAATAACAACTACTAAAGACAAGAACCTGATTTTAAATTGCTGCTTTCTAGGGTGGAGACATGATTTCAAGACTGCGGTGAGGTTTTCCTAAAACTCCATTAATTCAAGGAGGCAAGAGTTACCTTTGCTTTTGAAGCTGAAATGCAAGAGAAATAGGCAAAGTCCTTTGGTTCCTTAGTGAAGAATTTATTTCTGTGAGCTGCCCTGTTTCTGCTGCCCTGTTATAAAAAATTTAACCCCATTGCTTTTCTTCATGGAGTTCTACTGGTTATTCTGAAGCTTGTTCTGAGAGATGAGTTGGTAGTGTAAGAAATTGCAAAAAAATAAATGGCAAGGTTTACAAGTGCAGAAATAGAGTAAGAATCAACATGTTTCTATAGCCAAGCAACTAAAGGTGGGAACCATATTCAATCTATTACAACTTTTGCAGCTTGTCTATTGATTCTTGATTACACCTGAATTTATGTTACACCCACTGAAAAAAATATTTTAGTGTGTTTATATTTAAGAAAGTTGCAATTTTAAACTAGTGAAAAGCATTATAATTCTGTGTTTCTTCGCAGTTGTAGCCCATGATGTAAATCTGCAGTACAAACTCGGCCAATCTGTTGTACATAAGACAGATGGACTTTGTTGGCTTTGGACTCAACTGTGGCTTTGCCCCAAGCAAAGAACTGCTGCTTTGCTGTCCCAGACAAAGACTGCAGCACAAAAGATTAAGAATTCACAATCTGCCTTCCTTGCTGTGCCCCATTCTAAGGAAAGTACTCATCACCAGGCCAATATCTCTCTGGCTATTTTCACTCCTTACATATGGGCCAGAGCTAAGGACTCACTCCTGTCATGTTGCTTTTCTCATTGCACTGCTCTTTTGGTAGTCAGGCAGAGGAGAGAGAAGATGAATGAGAATACTCTTGTTCTCCCTATAATCTGTCTCACGGCCAGACCAAACTACATTTTAACCAATTTCTTGATGACGTTTGAATAACTTCAGTATGAAGTGCATTTCATTTGTTGCAAATAAAGTATTAACATTTTTAAGGTTTCAGAAGATTTCCATTTAAAAGCTCTCAAATAATACTTTAGTCACATTGAATAAGACATGGAGGACCATCTGCTATTAAAGCCCAGAATCTTGACATAAAATCTTGACTACTTTTCTGGTGTTGCTACAGATTTTTTATTTGTCCTTGGGCAAATTATCTGTTCTTGGTGTCTGGGAAAAATATTAGTGGATTTTTTCCTCTCTAAAATGCAAAGCTTTCTTCTTTCTGGTGTTAATCACCTGATCAGATATCTGAATTTCACTGTTACAACCTGGGGGTCTTTAGCTTTATGCCCTTATATTTTAGAGAGAACCTACTCCCCCCCTCAAAGATTTCTGTAGAGATCTCTTTAAATCAAACAGAAAAAGTGCATCTCGGCATCTTACAGCCAAGCTACAGTCACTCTGTTCACAGTCCAAGCCAGCAGGGAGCCATGCAAATGCAGATATTTTAGCATTGATCCTGTGCCAATATACCCTCCTTCTCAGTAGGCTTTTGGTCTTGTAGTGTACCAAAGAAAGCTTGCATCTGTTCAGATCATGGGTAGATCAAGTACCCACAAAATACACATGCCCCAGAGCCTTGGTGGACTAAATGTAGGGGCATCTCTTTTCGAAAGCGAGAAATGACACCTCTCCAAGAACAACAGAAGGGTTAAGATACTGTTTAGCACAGTTGACCAGTGATGGTCAAGCCGCTATGAACTGGCAAAGTGTCATAGGGAAGATTCATGAATGCATACTACTTCTTACCCTGTTTTCTGAACATCTGTTACGGCCACTGCTGAAGACATCATATTTCATTAAACAGACCTTTGGTGTGACCTAGCATGTCAACTATCTTACAGTTGTAAGTAACCAAGACAAATTATATACCTTTTGGTATACTTTTAACCAGCCCCCCATTTCCTTGCTAATGCTGGTATTTTCTGCTTGAATGAATTTACATGATGAAGACATAGACTTCTCTAGAAAGTTTTTTAGTCTAGAAGCTGTTTTCAGAATGTTTAAGAAAGGACCTTCAAAGGGTTGGGCCTAGTAATTTCTAAATATCTCTTTTAAAAGGAAAAAGAGGAGTTGTGTTATTTCTCCCTTGACGTGGACAATTAACTCTGAAATGCAGGAGAGTGGGAGGAAAAAGACAGTGAGAATTTTTACAGTTTGCCAACAGAAGACAGATCATGCTTAGGTATGCAATTCAGGATGTAAATGAGGCAAATATACGTAATACAGAATTAGTATTTATTTTTCCAATCAAGTAAATAATTTTCACCCATGGAGTATGAGAGTGACTGCAAGATGTCCCAAGATGTCCCTAGCTGAAATGTGACATTGGATCCCACAGTAAACAACACAGTTAATTAATACTGTCTATATAATTACACAACCCTTTCAACTCTAGATGCATTACTACACCAGAATATCACTCTAAGTAATCCTATATCTACATGTGAAGTATTAATCACTCAAGAAATATAAATAAATCTCTTTTAAACTCGTTAGTACTATCTCAAGCGAATAAGTTTTGTATTTTTAACCAACAACAAAACAAAACAAAATAAAGGTAATTAGTTTATGCTTGATGCTTTCAGTCAAAAGCGTGTTTTTTTATACCTGAGAACAGATATAATAAGCCTGTTGCCTGAAAAAAGAAATAGGGCTATTACCCCAAAGAAGAAACAAACTGTAAAATGTATTTGAAGTTACAAATGGCACATTTATGAATAAACTATTTGCTTTATTAAATGGTTAGTTTCTGAAGTTCTACAGCTCCTCAAGAGTTTCTCTGTAATTTTATATTTCTCTTTGGTGCCATTTCAGAAAGTAATTAAATAAGTCTCTAATCAGGCAAGCTATATAAGCCCATACTTGACATAAAGAGATGTGCTTTGCAATAGAAGATCAAGACTAAGTAATATATTTGTACACTTCATACACGGCAGCTGTATTTGCAGTGTTTGAATTTTCAGGCATAGGCCCATAATTTAGTAATCCCTGGGTTGTTGGTCCTTGTGGGTATGTCTCAGTTCACAAATGGTGACTTATTTTCTTAGCACTATACTCTGCTTTCCTTACAGCCCTTTTAAAGACCGTCATACCCCATCGGCAAGTATATATAGCCCTAGCCCCAACTCATGCAGCATCACATCCAGTGGTAAGGTCTCATAATCACTAGCTTAAAATGGAGTTTATTTCTTCATTCAGTTCATTATGATACTCTCAAACATAAAGATGGAGAAAGAAAAAAAAAAAAAAAGAATGCCAAGTTAATAAAGTTTGCTTCAGATTTGTTCATTTAAACTGAATTGCAGAGACTGCACAGTGTGAAAGTATTTTTCTTAAGAGTTCATTATTTCCAGCAGCAGGTTTTGCCTTTGCTATATGAATACAGTAAGGCAATTCTGAAATGTACATCTATATCTATATATACACCTGCTAGTGCATATTGTAAATATGGTGTGAGGAGACTTTTATTTCATTGAATTTCTATTCTTTTTTTTCCCTTGAAAACTCCTTCATAATTCTAATGTGCTTGGTACATTGCAGATAAATCACTTTTTTTCTGCTTTCTGAAGTGTTACATTTATGTAAATAATAGTTCCGTTCTCTGATAAGGGATCAAAGGTTTCAGCTCTATAAGAAACTATGTTTTGTATATCCATGGGAAGTAGTGAGATATAATAGCTAGTATGCTAATGGTAGTAGCTAAGTAAATAATAGGGGCTTTTCTTTAGTGTACCTCCAGTTCAGTTTAAAATGCTGAAGATTTATCAGAATATGCTAAAAATAATTTACACAGCTGAAGGGGAAGAAATATTCCTTAGGACTTTTGAAAAGTGAATTATTTTCATATATTTGCAAATTCCAATTTCATAAAGGTTAAAAATCAAAGGGAATTTCAGTACAATAAGTTCTTTAAGAATATGGACTGAAAAATTTTGCATAACACCAGTATTGATCAATCTCTGATGTCACATCCCTAAAACAAATTAACTCAGAGTTGGACTGCTATTTTGTTTATGGGGCCTGGGCCTACTTCCTCTAATAGTCCTGGTCAGAGTAAAAATAATTATTGGGTGTAATGGTGTCCTACAACATCTGGTCCTGATGAAACTGTCCCTGCTGACCTCAGAGAAAGTCAGCAGCTCCTGGGTTTCCAGGGAATTCAATAGGTCACGATGCTGAGGATACCACTGGGATGATGGCCTGCCATTCAGGAGCACAAAATGCCATCCTGTAGCCAGGCACAGCAATAAATTCTTGTACTTGAAGAGAGTTCATATTCTGACTGAAGTGGCCATGCAGCTGTCCAGGTAACACCATGAAGGACCTGCAATTGGACCACAAGTCTGTGGTCTGAGCCCACAATATGAGAGAAAAAAACATTTCTGCATACAACCAGGTTCCCGTATGGTGGATATTGGATAGATATGAGAATCTGACACCTGAACATGTGTGGGGGATCTGGAATACCTGCCTGTTACAGCAAGCAGGATGACAGATGGCTTTGTACATCTCTCTCATGCCTCATACTTCAATGCTCATGCTTCAAAGAGTGGATGGAACATGTGGGTACCAGAACAGATTGAAGGATGCTACATGCTACTACATGTACAGGCAAAATAATGTCTGTCTTAGGGCACCAGAGATTGGTTTCTTACTCTGAAGAGTTTCATCAAGAAACAGAGAGAGCTGCTCTGTAAGGGAGGGCAAGCCAGGAGTGTGACAGCCCTCACCCGCAGGGTGCAGTCCCTGAATAAAATTGTGAAGCTTCCAGGAGACCATAGGTCTCTTTCTCCATTCAAGGGAAGGAGATCGTACTGTTAACGGGACAGATGATGCTATCTGAGAAAACTGCAGCTTTGCTTGACTCCTTGCTTCTTGATTGTGGATGGTGGCATGGGGGCCCTTTTCTTACCTTACCTGATTCAACAGGCGATGCATCTGTCAGCAGTCCTGGAATTGTCACTGCAGGTCTGCAGTAAAAACCTTCAAAAGGAGTGTACAAGGTAAGTCACGGGGGCCAGGTTTGTGGGGCGGGAGCTTATGTGCAAACTAAGAGGGCCTATGTGAGGTGCAAATGAGTTTACAATACTCAGGGCAGGACCACCCTTCTGTTCATGTGTGCTAAGGATGCAGTAACTGAACTCCCAACGGACATGGAGCCCTCTCCAATTTGATCACAAACGTGTACTGGATGGCTTTGAGTCTCAAGGACACGCCCAGGCCCAGGTACAGAACGTAACACAAAAATCACCTCTCTCACTAGTTGTGTCTTGGATCCTGCCTGTTAGTGTAGAGTTGACCTGACGACTGAACTAGATATCCAAACACAAGTGCATCACTTGCACTTAGCCAGGAGCAGGGGGCGCACCATTCCCACATGAAGGCACAGAGATTCAAGGAGGAAGGAGAAGCCCTTTTGGGGAAAATCCTTCAATTTTTAGCTCAGGAGGTTGTTTTGGGATAACATGGCACTGAACTGGTATAAGTACAGACACGCCTCAGGGTTTTATTTTCTTAGAGTTAAATCACAGAGGCAGATGAATACAAACTGGTCCCAAAGAGGGGGGTGACAGGCTAGCTGTGGAGAGCAGAGCTTTTGAAGATCTTGTTTTATGCTGCTTTTTGTTATAGGACAGAGCTGGTGTTTTCCAGGGTCTGGAGAAAGATGGGAGGTTTTTTAGAAGTAAATAATGTATGTAGTCATTGCTACTTTCCAGAAGAAGCTAAAACAGGGATAGTATGAAACAAAGAGTGCAAGGAAAAAAAAAAACCACTGAGTGGGAAAAGAAGCAGATAAATATAACGGATGATGAGGAAACTAAAAGAGGAATGGAAGATGGAAATTGTCTGAGAGGACATAACAATAAGCCAAGATACAAAAAGGCAAACTGAAAATCAAAGATGTTTAAAGGATACCTTTCTAGTCGACATTTCAAAGGTTTTTTAATTAATTAACATTTGAAATTATTTGCTGCAGAGAGCTATCTAGAAGACCATAGTTGGTAGAACATTTACCGGTGTTTATAATTTTGTACGACAGCCATTTGACTTTTTTCATAATGGATTAATTAAATTACTGCACACATTGGTGCCACAGTACATTGTGAAATCGGGAGCATCTCCTAGTCCTGGCCTGGTATCTTGACATGTTTAGCATTTTAGAAAGTAGTATTAAAGACCAGTTGAAATGTTCTCTGAGGAGATCATAGGAAGAAATCATAGGAGAGCAAACTTTTTAATACCTTCAATATTTTTCAATATTTCTCTCAAAAGCACATATTAAAAGATTGGTGTGTCTCTCCATATTCTTTACAGAGCTAAGAAATTTGAAGTTCATGAATTTTGTTGGAGACTTAATTGTCACATTTCTAATTGGTTTGAAAGAATAATTATTATTTAATGAATAAAATGAAATTAAGATAGCTCACTTTTTGGCACTGGAGCTAGTGAGTTTGTCAGTAGAAAATGATTCATACTGAAGTATTACATTATGTATTAAAACTATGAACTCAAACAGATATCTGATGTTGCAGACCTATGGCCAGTTCTTTGAAACAATCATGTATTTAACTTTGTGTATGCAAATAGACCGGTGGACTGATCCATTAGTGGTATTAGTCATGTGTAAAAGTCTTTGCAGATTTGGAGTTTAATCATTTCCCAGTATTTGTCTTTGAATTTAAGCTTGTTGTCTAGACAACACAAGTTCAGACAGCTCTAAACTGCTATAATCTTCTTACATTTATTCGACAAATGTCTGAAGCAAACATTTTGAGAAAAATTTTAAAAAGCTCTGCTTTGAGACTTTGTACTTCAAAGCAAATCATTAATCTTTTAGCACAAAACCAAGAAAAAATTATGTATCTCATATCTTCCATTTTAAAAGCTCTGCAAAATAAGCTGTAAGTAATGATTTGCAAATGTCAGGTTTGGGTCCTTCAACTGCTTTATGCTTATGTTGACCTCACGCATGTGAGTATTTGTATAAATATGTGCAAAGTCAAGGTCATTGGTAAGCATTTACAAGTATCTGGCACTCTACCGTCTACGTAGCTGTCTCCTTAAAGCAACTACATGTTGTATGACCTTTTGCATAATGCCAGTACTGAAAGAGTTGTTTGCTTATTCTTGAATGCTAACATGCTGTAGACGTTTTCGAAATACCTTGTTGACTGACAAGGAAAAATTATATTCTATAACTTGAGTAGAGGTGCCTGGATCAGGCCAGTAGCTCTTTAAATCTATGTTATTTCTAAAAACAAAATGAATAAAAAAAATCAAAACCAAACACACATCAAAACCCAGTTACAGATGTGGGTGAAATACCATAAACATTTTAGGTAATATTACAAAATACCCTTTTTGATAAACTGAGAGCTACTTTTCACCATACACAGCACTATTGCATTAGGAATCTAGATGCTGAAGGTACCACTTTTTAAAATGTCAGGTGAATTAGAAGCACAGTTTTGAAGCTGCTATGTGAAACTCCCACTTTGCTTCATACATTAAACTATTATCTTGACGACTAAATCAGCAGGATGACCTAGGACAAGCAAATATGTGAGCTTCAGATTATTTTCAAAATAAAGATGTACCCACAAGTTATTGGCCAGATAATTTTACATATTTTCAATTAAGTAAGCTGGATAGCCAAAGCCTTTTTAGTCCATTTATGAGTCAAACAGAAGTGGATACACCGAAGCAATTAATTTTGACAACAAACCCTAAGCTTTTTATCTTAGTATCCTATAATGCGTTCCAAGTACTAAACAGCTCAAATACAAAAATGTCAAGTAGTGGGTCTAGTTTGAAATACAAATAGGAAGTCTGACTTGCCTTAAGCAGTTGGCACTGGATAACATGATGTGCAAACGGTTTCTCAGGAAGAAAAGCATTCAAATGAGGTTTTTTATCATATGCACGATACATTTTCATAGCAGTACATTCTGAAGGTATGCTGTGATTCTGCATGCCACCTGACTGACACATGGGCACCTTTTTCCTATTCTTCAGTTGAATGTTTGTAGATCTCAAACCCTTGCTCCCACAGTGTCAGATGTCTTTACAGACATTCTTAAAGAAAAAGTAGTTCAGTTTTATGGTTGAAATGGGCACTGCTTTCCTGTCCCTCCCCCCCCCTAACTCTGAGTTGCTATCTGCAGTTCCAAATGAAGAAACCTTTGCGGTTTTTTTATTGCTTGTAATTCCTTTGACATTTTCCCTTTAGCAAAAATCACAGAATTTTTTGGTGGGCTTAATTGTTATACATTCAAAGCTATTACAGTGGCATTTTTTATCTTGTGTGAAGTCTGCATGCTTCCTTGCAAAATGCTTTCTCTTGAGCTTAGTTCAATCTTTAAAGCATAACTGTGCATCATCGTGGTTAACAATGACTCGAGAGTACTCCATGATCTAAATTAAGACTTAAATAGAGAAAATGTTTATCTGCAGCAAACTATTGCTTTAGTAGACTGGTCTTAACACAAGCTTCTTTAGCTTGCTATGTTGATGATGGCACCATTTCTACAAATTAACCTGTTAAAGAAGCAGAGATCCAAGGCTAATTAGATACAAACATTGAGCCCACTTGAAAATCTAATCCCTTATCTGGTTTTTTTTTTTTTTTTTTTCACTGTAATTGATGCAAGAATCACATAACACTATTATAAAGGGGTTTGTGCATCTGTTGGCCTTTCACAGCTTTTCAATGAATGAGATTCCTTGATTTTAATCAGTTAGGCTTCTTCCTTATAGTCACTTTTGAAAACTTGACACTGGTGTAACTTTTCTTGTTCACTCATAAATTCATTCATGCCTTGGGAGATGAAGAATGCGTTTCCACAGAAGGTTTTTCCAAAACGGAGCAAAAGAGCAGTTCTCTGGGTAAAGAAAAGGTAGCAAAGAGGTATCAATTCAACATCATGATGTTTTCCATAGGTGTCCGGGAGCTTTCTCAGTCCTTACTTTTGTTTTATCACCCTGCACAGATGCAGAAGTTACAAAATCCCCATTTTTGCCAAAAGAGGCTTTTTCTTCTAAAGCTCTGATGTTGCTGAAGAATGCCCAAGCTGCCACTGTCTCCCCAGAGATCTACCTTGGAAGTCCTTTGTTGCATATTCAGAGACACAAAGCTTGCTGGTGTTATTTTTCTCATTTGTAAAATACCTGTCAATATCCATGAGGAGTATTTCAGTCTTCATCAAAAAGCACCACCCGGTAAGAAAGTGCCTTTCAGCATGAAAAGTTTGGTACGCGTCTCTAGGAATAGTTCAGCTGTGAAGTTACTGAACTCTTCAGATCTATTAGGCAAGCAACCAAGATTATGTCTTCATACAGGCTGCTTGCTTTCTTGATTGTCCTATTTCTTGATTGCTTCACATTGAAAACGAGTCATGACCTTGCTAGTCATTTACATCCTTGATATTTTCTCATGATTTACTGACTTCAAATTAGAGCTGAAGGCTTTCAATGTACATGACAAAGCTGTAGCCTTCAGCAAAAAGTTTCAACTCTGAATTTGTCAAGTAAGAGAAAACAACTTTGACACATTTAGACCCCCTGACCTTTTATGGATGAAAATGAGCAAACACTCAAAAGTCTGATGTAAAAGACTACAGAGGGGAGTACTCAATAGGTCTCAGTTGTCAGTTTAGCCATTACACCTCTGAAATGAACAAGGGGAATGACAAAGCCACTTGCAGACATCCGCAATTCCAGTTTCCAATTTAAGGACACATAGAAATTCTACAGATCATCTTGTGACGGTGGAAGGAAACAGGGATTTTTGCAGGAACCTACCCAATGCTAAAAGAGCAAGGAGCCTGGCCAGGCACATAGGGCTGTAACAATCCGTTCAGGATGTTTACTATCAAAATAAAAATGAATTATCTGCATAAATGAAAGAGATACGGACTCTATTAAGCCTTTACCTGCTTGATACCAAAAAGTAGTTTTCACAATTTTGTTAGAACTAAAGGAAAAAAACTGTAAATTCACAAAATTTTAGCTGTTTTTATTCTTTTTTAGGCTTTAGGCACAAGTCTGGTATTCATATTAGTAGGCTTAAATTCGCTATATGGTAATCTAAATATGAAATTTATGACAGAATTTGCAGCGGGCACCAATGAATTTTAAGGAGACCACAACTTGGAAAGCCTCTAGTCCTATAAATGGAGACCGGCAAGGCATTTTACCCTCAGGCCCCAAGTCTGGGGACCAATAACCTGGGATGCTCTGGCATATATCCACCCCAGTGCAGACACATCTATACCACACCAAATAAATACATAATAACACCTGGCTGTGCTAAGTCAACTCACTTGAAAATAGCTTAAATAATAGGACTGGAGAAAAAGTTTGCCATGGTTACTGTGTTCAAACAGGGAATACCGTGCAACATGGTCACTATTTTTGACAGTGGCTTCACAGCAGAGGAAGACATTAGCGTTTACAGCAAAGCTACCTCCCAGGCAAAGCCTGTGGCATTAGGATTCAATAAAGAAACAAAAGAAGGTACCATTTAGGCACAGCGTAAGAGGTCGAGAAGGGCACAGATCAAAAGAGAAAAGTGGTACAGGTGTGTGATATATTGAAAGTGAGGACTTACTGTATATTTGCAGTTCCTATTGTGCCAAGTGCTTCTATTATTGCTACTGAATATAGTGCCGTGATGAGGAGGAAATCTACGCAAATGTGCGAGAAGGGCATCTGCTCAGAATTTTGGCTCCTAAAATGACAGTCTGGGAGAGTCTGAGAGACCTCCCAGGAGCATTTGGGCCACACAAAGCTGATGTTTTGCATTTACATCACAGACTGTTTTGCCCTGAGACTTTTCTGTGTTGTTTTTAATGAAGAGAACAGACAAAAGCAGCACTGTAAGTCAAATTCCCCTGAAGACAATGTAACTAGGCCAGCTGACACGCTGAGGCTTTGCTGAATAGAGACAAGCGCTGCTCATTCCCCTTGCAACACTAAAAGCTGTGTCAAATACCTAAAAGCTTTGTAATGCCCATGCAGCCTTAATTTAGCTCAATTCTGTGTATTTGTGATTGAGAGAAACTTCAGAAGTTCCAGCTGCTGGAACACAACATCTACTTCATCTGCAAACTGTGGTTAGTTTTCCCCGAAAACTCAAAACTTCATGAAATTTGGTGTAATTTCCAAGAAATAACTAGATCCGCTTTCCTCATACAAACTTCTCCAGATCCTGTCTGCAAAATGTCCAGTCCACAGTCCTAACCCTGCAGTTGCTAGACCTCTTCCAAGGAAAGTGGGAGCAAATGGGGAGAAATGTTTGAGAACTTGAACAGCAGGCAGGCTGCGAAGGCTCTCCTGTATGTGTGCGCGTATGTGTGTGTGCATACGTGCATTTCTATCTCAGCTGTTCAGAACTGATTAATGAGTTTTTCAAGCTACCAGGCAGAATTTTTATTCCAGGACTAAAGTTTCTGGTTCAGTTCTGTAGGGAACAGAGTGTGTTGCTGAGACTAACCAGGGTGAATGCAGCAGAAGACAGCAAGGAGTGCACCCCACTGAGTTCACTCTAGGCGTTTGCTAAAAAGCATGTGTTGTAGAAATAGAAATGTACTTTCAGGTCTTCCGGGTTCTGGTTAAATTCCTAAGGGGAAGAATTGTGTTCTCATTGTGTTTTCTGTCATCCTGTTTCAAGAACATACAATCGATTCAGAGCGGGAATTCTGAAGCTAACTCCTTAATTCCAAGCGTGCGACTCTTAAGAGGGTTCGTGGCAGCCCCTTGCATACCCTAAGTTGTTCAATAGGTATGAACGTGAGCAAGATGCTGATTTACAGTTGCGTCACATTTGGTATCAAACATACCATAATCCTAAATGCTGCCCTCAAGTTTTTGTGGCCTGGCTTGTGCCAAGCCATGTGATCAGAAGTCCCCAGTTGACCCCAGCTCTACATGTAGAAGTTTTGCTGACAGCTGCAGAATACGGTGTAAAAGCCCTGGTTAGAACATAAGCAGTGAAAGACAGTGAGTATAACCAATAAAACTGGAAAAAGTGATTTGGTTCTGTGGCAGTGAACTAGCAGTGTGGTATAGAAAAGAATCAATACTAAAATTACCTGTATCTGTTTACGTGCATACTCTTGCACAGAGGACATGCTCTACTAACGTTCCTGGAAGCAAGGAGCAAGGGATTTAAGTTGCAAAAGGGAACTTTACATTCAAAATGCATATTAAAAAACATGGGAAAGTTTCTCCTAAAGGCCTTGCGACAGAGCTATAAATACAAATAACAGCAGCAGGTTAGATGCATTTTAGAGTCTAGAGTCTTGCTCTGCTATGCCTTAACCAAGCAACTTTAAACACTGTTCTTATTTTTTCCTTTCTTTCTACATACATTAAGTCTGGAGTTTTTACTATTATTAAGAATTGTATTTTTTAGATAATGTAGACTTCTTTTTAGTATATTTTTTGTTGTACATAAGTGATCTATCAAGTTTACTAGGTTTCACAACATACCTTAACATTCCACTTTTTTTGTGTAAGCTACTATTTATTTCCCTTTTCATCAAGGTCTATTTTACAATCTCTCATAATAGTCTAATAATTTTCTTCACTACTAGACTCTATTTGATATCATAGAGCTTGTGTTCAAGTAAAGCAATTTAGCAGAGAAAAACAGCATTCTTAACCTCTGACCATTGTGTAACACTAGAGTAGCAAAGATATTTGTAGTTGTATTAGTCTAATTTATTTTTACAGTAATGGAATTCTTAAATTTTCTCACTGGCAGAGGGTAAGACCTGTGTCAACATTCAGTCGGAGATTTTTAAAAAAATGAAGGATAAATTTAGACTCTGACATACCTTAGGACATTCCAATTCATACACAATATTCACAGCAGTCAAAAATAGCTCCCTTGGAGTACAACAGGAGGGGCTCCACAGCAGCTGTCAGTATTACACAGCCTACATGGGCTCGGACAAGGAGACTGTTCATCACCTCCAGCCCTGAGCATATTAAGTCTCCTGCCATGGAGATACATTCAACTTCAATAGGTGACAGCCCACCTCTGGTATGTCGACAGAAAAACATAAGTATTGTGTAGAGATCTTTCTGGGATTGGCATGGATTATATTTTGTCCTAATAAATGTCTATTATTTTTAGAGATAAATTGCTGGGAATGACTCTTAGCAAAACAAACCAAAAAAAGAGTTAGAAAGGACAATAATTTGATCAGAAGAAGAAAATGGCTGAGAACTGGACGTTTCCCTTTGACAGAATAATCCCTGGTGATTAGAATAATGAGGCACAGCAGTGTGAACTACCCCGACTTCCAACAAGGTTGCGATACTTTCCTCCATGACAGTAGAAAAGCACAGGCATAAAATCACTACACTGTTGAGCAGCAATACTGAGAGATCAGTTATTGAAAGTACCCTGACAAAGCAGCGTGGTACCTCAAGGGCAATGCCCCAGAGGTACATAGAGGCTCAGATTCTACTCAGAATACTGGTAAGCAGCTCTGCTTAACACACAGTATATAGCTATTTTAGCAATTAGGAAGCTTGTGGTGAAAACCTTGGCCTGGACCTCAGAACAAGATGAAATACAGAAAGATTTGCAAAATTAAATGCTTAGATTAGGTAACTGACCCTCAGAAAGACAAGCTGGTGAAGCATTAGTACCACAGGGGAAAATTATGTTGATATTTGCAGATAAATAATTAACATCATCCAACAGTGTAATATTATTGCACAGAAAGCAGATTTTGTTCTAAGGTGCACTAATTGAGCTGTCATATGAAAGATACATCTGAAAATGCCAGAGATTAGGAAAAATTCATCTTTTTATAACAACTCTGGCTTTGTTCAGTATTGCAGTTGAAGAAGGGAGCCTTCTCTCCTGTGAAAACATTTTTTTCCCCTGTTGTGCAAGGGAACTAACACTACACAATATACTGAAAATTTATGGAAAAATGCACAGTCAAGATAATCTGACCTTTTCCTAATGGGGAAATGCTTACTTCAGTAGGATACGACCACAGGAGGTCCACCTTATTTGCAAGGACCGGACGATATTTGTTATTCAAGCAACAGCACTATTTTCGTGGGAGAAGTCACTCTGTGTAACAAGGACTGTACTATAGTTCACAACAGTCACTTTCCCAGAGGGGTACACAGCAGTGGTGTTTTTAATACCATATACATCATCATCACAATGCATTAAATAGCTAGTGACAGACTGTTTTGTCAATAGAGAGATTGTTTATAAATAGGACAGCTGGAAGCTGACTGTTATTGAGTCAGAAGTCACAGAAAACTTCATAGTGAAAGGAAGAATTAGAGTCCTTGGCTCTTAATCTAGCCATTATTCATGAGTTTCATCCTAAATTGTATTAAAAATGGAATTTAAAAATCAAATGTAGTTGTTACTAGGCATCTCATTTCAAGCTGCAAATAAACTATATCAGACTAAAATGACAAGGTTGCAGTTTAGGCATAGTGTGAAAAATAGGCCATGATACAGAAAGCCTGGTTATTTTTAAATACTTTCAGATGACACAGAATGTTAATTGAATGAGCGTTTTGCTGCACATAATTGACAGGGCTCTTTCAGCATAATAAAAATAAAGCATTGGAGAGCCCCATGGAATGACCCCCTCTGGAGAACTGACCCAGCTTTTAAGAAATCTCTTTGGGGGTTCTTGATAATCAGTGGAAAGGGGCCTTAAGAGAACCATTTCTCTCCTTTCAGCCCCTGACAGCCTAAATGTCACAGATGCTTCAGCAAAGTGTACAGAGAGTTATGCTAGTATCTACCAGGCTTTCCGAATAGGAGCTAAGCACCTGGATGAGGACTGTTTCACTTTCTCAGTCCTAGAGAGAGTTACATTGCTCACTTGCTGGTCAGAACATCATCTTAAATCTTATCTCTTGCAAGTAATGACAACATAGCCTTTATAACTAGTATCTCCATAACTCACAGCCAGACAAGCCTACTTTTGCATCAGGTCAGTTGTCTTTCAATGGACAGTCCAGCATTTGTGGGATATCTGACATGTTGCTACGTACACAAATGTGCATGAGCATTATTAAGTATACAGCTAAACTGAAGATACTAGCTAAAGTAAGGGGCAGAGATAAACAAATTGAGCCTGCGCAGTGTGTCCCCTCACCAGCAGCACAACAGGCAATGAAATAAAAAAAACTATTCTTATCCTTCATCAGGAGTAGGGAACGATGTTTTCATTGTTTTGCTCATTTTGCAAGCTGTTGAAAGGAGAAGGTGACTTCCTGAACAAGAGATTAGACGGAGATGAAGTTTCTGACATGCTGTTTGCTTTCTGCATTTAACAGGATTAGGAATCCCAGTGCCTCAGTGGACTTCCTCCGTTCTGTGTGTGGTTGCAGTAAACAGTGATGTGAGAAAAGGCTCAGAAATCCTTGTAGAACTTAAGGTATGTGTCAAAAAACAGTTTAGGATTCCTGTCTGATATCCTCATAGCCACGTCCAAAAAACACAGGTACCATTTTAGCAGTTGTGCTTATTTCTTATATCCAGATATAATTCTGCTTCTCCTGTAGTGTAAGTACTTTCCCTCATCTGCAAGGATGGCCTGCAATTTTAAGGTCAGTTAGTCCCTTAAAAGTATTAACTTCATGATTGCTACAGAGATTATTCCAGAGCTATGTATATTCCTTTTGTGAAACTAATAGTTTCTTTCGGGGTTGTAAGGACCTAGTACAGCTGGAACAAGTACCTAATTGAAAATACACTTCCTGATTAGAGGTGCTCATTAGTACAGAGGAGTCTTAAGTGTAACGTATGCCGAAGCCAAGCAAGGTTGTTGTGTTTTGTGGTTTGTATTTTTCTTTTAAGTATCTCAGCTGTCACAGGGTCTAGTTTCTCTAAGGATTGTGAACTGCATTCCTACAGCTCATTTGTCACAACAGTGCCCATGCTCATGCCAAACAGATCCGAAGTAATCTGTGTGGTATGTAACAGACGGCACAGCTGAGGCTATCCCCACGGCAGTAGTCAGTCTGCTGCATACAGGTATCACAAATTACTTTGCACTTCCTTCACAGTCTTCTGTTGAAACACTTGTGACATTGGATATTCTTTTTAAAGCCCCACTTCATTAAGTGGTTAATAATCTTCTAAAAACAAAACTGCTGTCTTCATAGCTGTAAAGACTGCAAATGTAGTACTATCCAGGAACTGCTGCAGGAAATAGTAGAAAGAACCCTAAAATATAATGCAATGTATTTATTTTTCAATTTCATGATTTTTGATAGATGTGTACTGATGACGCCTTTAAATGGAACATTCACACTCTCTAAAGCCAAGTGCACTATTTGCGTATATTACTAATTCCCAATAGATGTCTGCAAGTTTGATGGAATGAAAGAATAAAGTGTATATTTGGGTTGGAGTAAATGTAAAATGCTTGTACATCCATTTGTACTTCAAAGAGAAAGTTGAGATTCTTTTGCTATTTGAAAACAACCAGTTATTAATGTTTGTAGATTTTCCAATGCCTAATTCATTTGTCTCATGAAAGAGGCCATCTGCTTTTGCAAATGATATTTAGCTCTGTGTCTCAGCATGTGAAAAGGAGAGTGAAAGATGGAGGGAGGGAAAAGACTCTTTCTTTCCCCCTCCCTCCCTCCCTCTTGTCCTCTCTCTCTCTATTTTGTACTGCATTCCAACACATCAGTATTAGCAGTGGTATGATGGCAGTGCATACTTGTTACCAAAAGGGAGAGTGAACAGAGAGGTTGTGTCAGCACAGGAGCACAGGGATATAAAACTTACTATGTTTACAATAGTTTGATAACTTCAAGAAAGCTGCAATGACAACTGGAGAAGGAAGCGCCACTAAATGTGATGGCTTGCCAACAACTTATCCATAAACTAACAGTTGGTATGACCATCTAATAAGATACTTAGCATACGCTTTCTTCCCCACACATTTATATTAAGCATATACAATTAGTTGTTTAAAAATTACTTTTTGCCCCTAGTAAAAGGCTGTAAAAATGGCTCTACTGGTCAGGAAGGGGGCCTGCGTAGCTGCTTTCTCTCCTCTAGATCTTCACTGATACAATTCTAAGTAATGTGTCATGGGGAAAAGGGAGGCTGCCATCTCCCCGTTAGGTCTGCCTGCAATGGTGGACATTCTTGTTGAGGTCTTGTGCATCCCTTTCCCTAGCCAGACTGTGTCTCTGTTCAGCCGTGCAACTTTTTCATGCTCCGAAGAATGGGACATCAAGGCCATGGCATCAGTGTAAAGCATGTATGTCTTCTAGGGAAAAAAAGTAGTCTTGATTTAACATCTAAGAGTGATCGGTAGTCTACCGTCTATGTTGTTCCATTGATTAGCTGTCTTTGTTGTTGACTGTTTAACTGTTTATATTTTATTTCTAGCCTAAATTTACCAGCTTCAGGTTCCTTCTGTTTGATCCCTTTATACCTTTATTACTATTCTGTGTCTTTATTTAAGTACACTAGACTTCCATCAGCCATCTTCCCTTGTGTGCTCTGGTTCACTGAGACCAAGTTATCACCTAAATGTCTTATGGTAAATTACGTAAATGAAAATCAATTAGTATTTATTGGACATATCACCCAGCAGACCTCAACTTACTCTTCTGAATCCTTTTACAGTTACCAACATCTTTTTGAAACTGGACAACCGGATGCAGTAATTCTTTCCATGGCTTTTGAAACCTTTCAAAAGTGTAACATCATGGCTTCCTGATTAGGCATCTAATGATCCAGGTTGTCTCCATAGCTTGTATGCATGTATTTTCTTAGTTTATGGTCTAAGTCCTGCTGATTTAGAGAAACAGGCTGCATCTATACTTTGATGTGGTGATGTACACACAGTACATGCAGGGATAACTAAGCTAGTCTTAGTCTAGGCTGGGTAACAGTGAAATTGTAAAAAGAGTTGTTTCTGCATAGCCGTTATGTGGCTTCTGAAACCATGATATGGCAACTTCACAGCTTTTGCTAACTGAGCTGGATAGATCATATTTGGCACTTGCAATCTTACTTTATTTTGTACTTTACATTAGAGAACTGCACCAGCTGTTAGAAATAATATTGCCATCATCCAGTCTTCATCCACAACCAGTGAGGTGCAGTAATACAGTCTCTAATCACTGTGACTCTGTAATTTAAGGGCAGGCAGCTGAAGAGTTGTAGAGATGTTTTACCTACAGCTTAAAATGAGGCAAATGTACTGTAAAACCCTAACTCTAACTGTAAAAATCTCATTTCACAATCACAAAGTTTTAGTATGCACAAAGGAGCTTCCCAGAAAGAACTGAATCTTTCACCAAAGCTTTGACAAAATCAGTTGCTAAAATCAATCAAATAACTCAATCACCGTGTGAATTGTGTGATTACAATAGAAGGATGTTGCAGGAACTTGAGGAACTGCAATTAAAGTTCCTTGTTTTCACATTGTTTCCAATGGATTCTTGTCTTAGTATCTCTTTGCAATGCACAATTCTGTTGTGTTTAGTATGAGAGATTTATAGTGGCTATATATAAGAGAGCAAAACAAAAGCCGCGCAATAAAGCACATTGCTAGGACAAATTTGGATTTGGATTTCAAAACTAAATCATCAGTGCAGAGATAGTCATTAGGATCAATTATCTGATTCTATGTTGATTTTTTTATTAAATAGTCAGCTCTGGCCAAATCCCTTCTTAGACTCCTTCATCACAAATTCCAATTAGTGAAACATTTAAGGGCCTTATGAGAAAGAGAATAAGATTTGGGGATGAAGCTATTAAGGGACATATGCAAGACTTACCTGTCTAACGCAGTTCATGAATTCCATATTGAAATGTTCTCTTCTCCCTACAATTCTGCTCCTTGGAAATCCGAGGAAGATCTCCATCCTTGACTGAGCTGAATAACTTAGTGTCTATTTCCTGATTAAGTCCTTTCAGGCTCTTAAAAGTCTTGCTTATGTTTATATTATCATTTATCATAAATGTTTTGCTTAAAACACCAAAACTGGACTGTTGAGTTGGTGTGCGGGACACACCTGTGAGATGTGGACTCAAGCTGGAACACGAACTGTGTACAAGTTTTATACATCTCAGTGGAATTTAAATCCCAGGCTCGGCTGTTAATGAAATGAGATGTTCTTGCTGTGTTTTGAAAGACACAACTGAAAATGCCCCTGTTTTATTTTTTTTTAAATAACTTAGGTCTCCAACGTTTGGATATGGGATGTTAGACATGAGGAGATATGCCTCCCCCACATTCCAGGGTAAGGCTTTATGGTAAACCACTATGCTTATAATTTCCTAATTGCTTCTGTCCAGTTATAAATCCCTCATTTTGAGCCATACAGGAATCTAGGGAATGTAATTTAGTTTGAGAAACTGGACTGTGACTGACAGTATGTCATATATGCCAAAGTGTGTAATAATGTGAATTTTGAGCACTGACACCTTGCTTGACTCCAAGTTTCATTTCCTTTTCTTTGAATGATCACTTAGTTATTGACATACAGCTCAGCAGAATACTATAGGATAGCTTTTGTCCTCCATGGGCCTACAGAAATTTAGTACTTTTCTGTTCTATAAAATATTGGTTTCTGGATCAGGAGAATTTTGTCCCTATTGCTGCTATAAGTCTTCTTGTAAACTGATGATTCTGAAACAGTGATGTTACTGAAAAATATTCTAGGGAGTATTTTTACTGTATAATACACTGTATTCAAAGTTGACACAAAATGAAATTAAAATCTCATGTTTACTGTCATGGTAAAGGTAGATAAATAAACTCTATTATGAATTTTATAGCAATAAATACACATCATTTTCCTGAAAAAAAAAAAAAAGACAACTAATTAACTTCTTGGACACTTGGAATAATTCTCATAAATTTTACAATTTTTCTCTCTACTTTCTGTGTTTCTAAAAAGAAGCTGAAACTTTGAATTTGAAAAAAGTAAGAAAGTCTCTTGAAATATTCTCCTTTTCTAATACAGTGACCCTCAATGACTTCATGAATACGATAGCACTACCACTTAATAATCCTGCTAAGTATATTTTTCATGTTATACCTTAAAAAATGGAACTGCGTAGCACAGTATTAGTGCCACATACTTCAGCTGAAATCACTGCAAATTATACTGACATTTAATTAATTATAAGTTATTCTTAGAATATGAAATAATTATGTAGTTCAAAATACTTAATTTATATAGTACTTGAATAAAACAACTTCTTCCCTGTCCTTTTCAAACGAAGAGTGCTGCAAATAACAAGCATCTGTAAGAAATATACAGACATTAAAAAATGCTGTACTTTGAGATCTAAAGTTTTAAAAAAAAAAACCTTAAAAGGAATTAGTTTGTTATCAGGGAACTATAGATGACTTTTTACATTTCTCTTATTGTATCTAATTACAGGAATAAGTCAAAAATTGAGTGTTACACATCAAGAAATGTTAGTGTGTCAGTTCTTAGAGATGAAAAAGGTCTTACCCATCTAACTGACTCTACCAACTTTTGGAATTAAATGACCAAAAGTTGGGGGTTTTTACAAAGGAAAATTTTCAAACCTCACATAAGTAAACCTCAGCAAATAAAATTATTCATTTCTGATCTTCTGATTTCTCTCCCCATTTTTGTATACAGTATATAAATACTGTGCGTGTGTGTGTATATATATATATATATATGTCTACAGCCAAATGCAAGGTCCTGCAAAAGAGGCGGCGCAAACCCCGTTATCAATACAGGCCAGGGGTTGAATGGATTGTGAGCAGCCCTGAGGAGAAGGACTCAGTGGGTGAAAAGCTGGAGCTGGACATGAGCCAACAATGTGTGCTCACAGCCCAGAAAGCCAACCGCATCCTGGGCTGTATCAAAAGAAGCGTGGCCAGCAGGTCGAGGGAGGTGATTCTGCCCCTCTACTCCACTCTCATGAGACCCCACCTGGAGTACTGTGCCCAGCTCTGGGGCCCCCAACATAAGAAGGAGATGGAACTGTTGGTGTGGGTCCAGAGGAGGACCACAAAAAAGATCTGAGGGCTGGAGCACCTCTCCTATGAGGACAGGCTGAGAGAGTTGGGGTTTGTTCAGCCTGGAGAAGAAGAGTCTCTGGGAGACCTTATTGTCACATTTCAGTACTTAATAGGGGCTTATAAGAAAGACGGGGACAAACTTTTTAGCATGGCCTGTTGCGATAGGACAAGGGGTAATGGTTTTAAACTAAAAGAGAGTAGATTCAGACTAGATATAAGGAAGAAATTTTTTACAGTGAGGGCAGTGAAACATTGGCACAGGTTGCTCAGAGAGGTGGTAGATGCCTGTCGTGGTTTGGCCTCAGCCAGCAACAAAGAACCACACAGTCGCTCACGCAACTCCCACAGCCGTGGAAAAAGGAATCATCAGGGCAAAACTTGTGGGTTAAAATAATGCAATTTAAAAGAACAGCACAAGGAGAAGATGAAAACACGATTACAGTACCGCCGTGATGTGCGCCCACCAGACCCCCACCACCACAGCCCACCCCCAAGTGGCGACTGCTCTCCTCGCCCCGGCTAGCTCTTCTTATAGCCCGGGCATGGGTCACGTGGTATGGAATGCCTGCCCTCTGCCGGCTCCTGGGGAAATTAATCCCATCCCTGCTGGAACCAGGACAATGCCCCATCCCTGGAAACGTTCAAGGTCAGGTTAGACGGCTCTAAACAACCTGATCTAGTTGAAATTGTCCCTGCTCATTGCAGGGGAGGCTGGACTATATGACCTTTAAAGGTCTCTTTCCAGCCCAAACTATTCTATGTTTCTGTGATTCTATACCGAAGATGAAAAACACTTGGTAAAACTGTCATTTGTTGTGGGATTGCAGCAGATAGGTACGATCAAAGATTAAAAGATTTCTTCAGCACCACTGTCCATAGTTTACCAGATCACCCGAGGACAGTCACAAACTTCAAATGTTTATGTTACTCTATGTCCAGAAGATAATGATTTTTAAAAAGATAACTTAGGGCCAAAGTATTAACTATGTTGGTCAACTGGTGTATCAGCTCTGCAGACCTGTACAGTTCACTCATCCTTCCCCCTGTTTTGTCTTATATTGCTCACAATTAGCAGCTGGCTAATAGTTTAGTGCAGACTATGCAGGCTGTGCTGCCTCAACAAGGACAATGGAAAGGTTCCTCAGTATGGAAAAATTACAAAATAGCCCTCACCTGTACTCAGTATGGACCCCTTTGCTCACATCAAACTAACATGCAGATACTATGTTTAAAATCCAACTGTTGAGCACAGTAGTCTTAAGGTGTGTTCTTTGAACGTCCTTCAGTATCTGCATCAAATACCCATCAGTGAAAAAACTATAGGACTTGTAAGACCTAAAAGCCTGTAATCGCCCTGTGTATAGGTCAAAGAAATCACTGAGCAAGTCATGGAACTTTTAATAGGTTTCCTTCACAGGAAAATGCAAATCTTTACATTCTTTGCTAAGGATGTTTTACATACTGCTATATGCTTGTTTGTGACAGCTTACTTGCTTCAAAAGATCTGAGTAAAGATCATCTCAACAAGAAGCCAAACAGAGCAGCCACACTTTTGACCATGGTGTTTCTGATTGCACAGAGACTTTGCACGTGAAGGCATTGCTGTGCTTCTGTCCCACAGGACAGAAGGAAACCAGGGGAGACATACTCAGTGACATGGAATGGACTACCCAGGAGCCCAGGGCTGGTGACCACCAGAAGAAAAGCTGTCAAATGAGGTCTGATTAGCTGCCTAAGGGACCTGGCAAGCACAGGTAGGAGTATTTACATGTCCATATCTGTTCCTTTGAATCAGCATACCAAAGAATTAAATATGCTTTGGCCAAATAAATCAGACTTTACATTTGGCTTATTGCAAACTGGTTTTGCCAGCTGATATTTAAAAGGAAGTACTAGCAGTTGGCTAGCTCATGAACCCTGCTGGTGTCAGGGCTGTTACACAGGGGGAACGCAGCTGAAGACGTAACTGGGGATCAGTCTGATCCCTCAGCTGCATCTCCAGAGCAAATGGATTTTCAGTGTGCGTGTTCCAAACGAAGGTTGGAGAAGGCTCAGTACACAACCTGTGAACCGCACAAGCAGAATGTTACAGCAGCAAATCCTATAAACCTGCTGTACACACAAAACTGGCTGTCACCACCTCTCCACCTGCTGCCTGGGGATAGGATTTGGGCACTTATTTCTACCTATAGCTCAGGAACCTGCCTGTGATTGCACTGCATAATTTATTGGCATTTGAAACATCCATTTGCAGTTCCCAAAACAGCCTTGAAAGTAGTTAAGAATAACTCTAAATACAGCACATAAAAAGCACTCTGAAAAGACTTATCCTTTTTTATGAACCCTGATATATGCTACAGATTAAAGGTACACTTGGGAGAAAAGACAGCACCAAGAAAGTTCGATAATACTGTGTAACTGTATGCTCTGAATTTTCTTAGATTTACAGTAACTAATAGTAATTAGTTAGCCCAGTAAGCCCAAACATCGCAAAACACTTGGAAAATTAATGGATTTGGGATTGAGCATGAGGTACACATCTTTTTTTTTTTTTTTTTTTCTTTCTGTAGGAACAAAGGCATATTGGAAAAATTCAATTTTGACTTTTCAAAATTACGATGACCCATTTTGCAAGTACAGAATAATATAAGAACTACAGACAATGTAAGTGATTCTTATATGCCACTTTTCATTTTCTTTAGTGAAAGCCTATTTAAGATATTTCATACTTGTTTCTTATTTTAGCAGCAAACATCAAAAGAAAGGCTGACTATTTTTAAGGTGAAATATGAAGCCTTGTCTACTTCAAATTAAAAGAATTTCATTTTTTTACTGTTTAATTTTTGTCTGCTGATAAAAATAAAACACATATTACATTTTAATGAAACTACTTTCAATTTATTAGCAACATTTCTGCATGTGATTAGTACTGCTGCAATTAGTTGATCACTAAAAAATATAGGAATTGGATCTATTATATACTATTATAGTTAAGTTGTATTTCTCTTCCAGAGGATACAATATAGTCAGTTTTTTTATGACCCAGTCATCCTCTTATGTCTATGTCAGTTAGAATTTATTTTACATGTTTCTACCTTCTTGCTGTCAAAGGTTAAAGGTCAACAGAGGAAATGGAAACACCACGAAAGCAGTTCCCATAGAAAGCCCGAACTTAGCTTACAAAAAAGCCCTGCTTCTACCCAGTTTGTCTGTTATGCTTGGAATAAACCTCATTGTTTGGAGCAGCGTACAGTCTGACTCTAAGAGAAAGTCATTCTGAATTGGCTTGTTTTAACCAGATATCAATTAACACATTAGCTATGCATCTAAGGGATATCTTATTAATTTTAATAATTGATGACTGAAATACAAAAATTTATTTCATTCTTTTTAAGAGTTAGTTCCATCATTTTAATGTTAAAACACTAAAAAAAGCACACAATGCTCGTATTGTATGAATTTGCCTGTAGAAGTAAGCTTAATGAAATTATTTGGCTTGTCCTTTGGCCTGAAAGAAACAATGCAGTATTAGTTTTCATAATGATTGTTCTCTTCTGAATTCATCTGTGTCTAAACATGCCTCTGGGGCTTCTGAGAATGGGCCAATACTGTATTTATTGAAGTAACTGGTGTCTGCACCTCGGATGAAATTTACCTTTAGGCAGAGTCAGCCAAAGGTCTTTCTACTGTTTAAATGGAATTAAGACTTTATTCTGACCCTCTGCACTGTATTAATCTTACCTTGGAGAAAAACCTCTGTGCTGTCTTCACATTTCAGCAGTGGAATACACATTTTACTAAAAAAGCCCCAGGTGAACTCTTTTAAGATTGTATTTCAGGATTTTGATTTCCTTTTCAGATTAAAATAATTAATCAAGCTAAATGAAATTAAAACGATCGGAAAACTCTTTTCTATCTTGCAAATGTGCATTCAGTTAAAACACATCAAAATAGTCATGTGAGTCATGTTTGTCAATATCTAGTAGCAGCTGCTCCCTTGAATGAGTGTCCAGTGCTAACTGTACATAAGAATAAATAAATTAACATTGGATAGCAGCTTATTTTCTGTATTGAATGCCCTTGTATTCGTTTGTTACACTCAGAAAAAGCTTCCTTCATGCATATATTTATGCCTATCGGATGTTCTTTAAACTGCATAGTAAGGAAAAAACAACAACAAAGTCACTTTCCCGGTCTGTATATAGAGGATTTCAAGGGATGGCTCCCTTCCACGCTGCTGAGACCTGCCAAAGTGACAACTGATAAAGAATGGCAATGGATATTAATTGCATTTGCATTTGTTTGGTTTGTCTCAGTTTTCTAATACGTGAGGGCCTTTGCTTATTGTGCTTAGCAATCCACCAAAAGCTGTGCCACGGTACAGCTGTGTCAAAGCGCCGCTCTGTGCAGCAGAGCTTTTCTTCTGCGACCACATGAACGGGTCATCCTGGCTGTGGCCAACAACGTGTTTGGCTGCCTGCGTGGCCCCTGGCTGAGGCGTACATTTTCCATTAAATTCCACTGACAGAACAGAAGGCGTAAAACCCTCTCTTTTCCCCTTCATCCACAGCAGCCTAGCTGAGGGCATGATACTGCTCACTCAGCCATGTACACTCCAGCCTAGCGTGGAATTGTCTCAGCTTGATGTCATTTCTTTGCACCGGTAAATAAAAGGCCATATCGAGCCTGTAGCTTGAAAAACATAGTTGCATATCTAGAAATACTTTCAAATCCAATAAAAACTATATATTTTATTAAAACAGGCTTATAAAAAGTTCCTATAGCTGAGAGAAGAGATAATCAGTACAGGCAGAATATTGCGTACTCGCCTAAATAAAATTTTAATGATTGCCAACAGTATTTACAGTGCCACAGAGTGAAACTAGGAGTTACGTTGGTGGCTTGGTCCAAAAGCAGCCTCTGAATAATGGACTGCAAAAGCCATGAGCCATTATATTATGTTTCGTGTAGCCATAAGGAATCAGGGACAACATATTGGACATTAGTGGGTGGAAAGAAAGGAATCTGGAAGAAAATTATTTCACCATGAACTAGAATAAAAGAGTCCTTTGCAAAGCAGATAGTGTTCCCGTTGAGATAATCAGCACACTTGCATTCAGTACTTATATTTAAGCAAGTTCCTTGAGGTAGGCATCCTAAGAGGTAAAGAAATACACAAAAAAGTGCATAAAAGGAATAAGTTTTCTTCGTGTCACGAGTGTACCAACATTAAGGACAATGCAACTCTTTAGCCCTTGGGGTAAATTTGTTTACCAAAATGGAGAGCAAGCAAAAGTGGGCATGGCAAAAAACATGGCTTACAGATTTTTTACTCTTAGAGATGTCATAACTTTGAAATGTACATACACGAGCATGAAAAAAAATATGATAAGGGGAACTTTAAAGTGAACTGAAGTGGGTGTAAGCAAACACAGCTATCCTGAAAAGTTCTTTGGTGATTTCAAAGGTAAGTATGAGAAAATTATGCACCTTGTCTTCTACGTACTGAAACGTTTTGCCGTGTAACACATATAGTGGACATCTGGTGTGACAAAGTGTTTGATAGCAGCTGAAAACAAGCTGACACTTGAACTAAAAGCCAAAATAATCAGCTTATCTGGCTACTTGGGCTTGCACAAGCATTTTTTGTTATGTTATGGACAGAATATTCTTTTTTGCTTGTTTGTTTGTTTTCTTAATGAGAAATAGAGTGTGAAAAAGTAGAGTGGAAGCAATGCCAAGTGCACAGGCTGTTCAGACCTTGTAGTCACACCTCACATGGTTTCCAGGATTAGCTGTACTTGCAGAGTATGAAAGGCTACTAAGTGCCATTAGATCATAGCACAGCTCTGGCTGCCAGCTAGCATAATATCATATAATAAAATAGTACTACTCACTTGTCACGCTATTTTCGAAATTGTTTCTTTGGAATCAGTAGAAAAACAGTGCCTTTAGTGGGAGCAGGATCAAATCTTACTGCAGTAGTTTTCATGACTGGCCCCGTGCACTTTGTATTTGAGAAGATGGGTGACATTGAGAAGCTCGTGAAATGCTGATACCGTTTGGGTAGACAAGTATCATTCCTTAGACCTGTCTATTAAGTCATTTCCAGGAAGCGCTCTCCCATTGAATTTCTCTAAGAATGAAACCCAGAGTAACCATTTTAGCCCATTTTTCTGTTTAGCTTGAGGACAGAGTCAGTATCATTAAGACGGGGTATAAACTGCGTTTCTCCACATCCAACAATGGAGACAAAACAGGTCTGATTTTCCTTTTTTACATGAACATAAACGGAAAAACTAGACAGAAATAAAAGTAATCATGGAAATATAAAATGTGTGTAAGGAAGAGGAGAATGAACGCATTTAACCTTGATAAGGCACAGTTGCTTCTGCATCTCCCCAGTCTATAAATTGAATGCACCTGCTGTATTGCCAATTAAATAAACACGCTATGTTCTCCAGTCCTTTTGCTAGATGCCTCCTGGATATGTCTTCCTGAAGTTTTGCCATGCCACCTGTTACCCAAATGTTCAAGTGCACCACCTTTCTCATCCATGACAGTAGCTTGCATTCTGGTAAGAAGGAGTAAGCAGTCTCAGTTTTCAAGATGGTACAAGTATTTCACTTGATTCAGTCTCTAGAAAAGGTATGACAAAAACATCTTCGTGTCTCTCCTTTTTCTCTATTCAAGAAATGGGAATCATCAAACCACTAGACTTTTTCTCTGTTCTGTAAATATTCCAAATTCCAACACATACATAAAAATAAAATATAAATATAAATTCTGGATATGTTTTTTGGGGGGGGGTGGAAAAAAACGTGTTTATTTATTCTTCATTTCTATTTTAATACCAATCAAATTATTTAAGTCCCTAGTGTCATCGTGTATTTTCATTTGCTAAACATTGTATTCATGATCTATTGCAGGCTTATTGCACAACCTGTCCTGTAGAAAGCACTATATAGACAGTAGCTATAATGTTGTTTTATTTCTGTTATTCTGTGAGATTTTCATTCTGTTAATGTAAGTGTGAGACTTTATTTAAAAAAAAAAAAAAATGCTGGATATTTTTACTCTTTATGGACAACACTGGGTAGTATCTTACAAATCATTGCTAAGAATAATAAAAATCCACAGGGAATTTTCTTCCCTTGAGCTCTGCCAAAATCTAAACAGATTTTGTTTATAATGAATAGCATTTTTGTCTTTGTTAAACTGGTAGAACCCCACAGATTTTTGGAAGAGTTGCGTCAGTGTAACAAACTGGAGGACTGGTGGGTTGTTTTTATGTTACTCCAACAAAGATTTCTGTCGTCTTTTTCTTTTTTACTTAGCTCTGCTGTTGTATAAATGAACTATACTTCTATAAGAGCCTGGCCGCGTCTCTAAATCAATTTTTTCACAATCATTCCTCTGCTACTGCAGAGAAAAACACTCAGGTTGCCCCACATGAAAAATACTTATTCACATCTTAAATTGAACAACATGTACACAGAGGTATGCATCAAAAATTGTTCCATAAAAAGCATTAGCAAAACTGTTTTATAGAAACTGTTTCCTTTTATGGAAAAATAGGAATATTTTAATGTTGAAATTTTTTTTTTTAAAAAAGCATTACTGTGAAAAATGGCTGTTTCTTAATCTATGTAGTTCTATATACTTGGGCTACACACAATCTCTTTATAATAACAGTATGTTAAATTAAGCATCGTTTATAACTGTGGTGAGGAATGCACATATGAAAAGAGATTAAAATTTTCTACTAGTTACATTATTATTAACTAGTTACATTATTATTTACTCACTCTCCTTTATCACAGTACTTTCTGGTATTCAGTCATCTAAAGATATATCTATTGTTTACCCTTCAGTGTGAGAATAATACACCAATGACATTTGTGTTCTAAGTGAACTGTTCTGATTATCCAAATCTTCTATCAAAATGTGTAGAGAACCAATATATTTCATTTTCCTACAGAAACATTTCCCTGCATCTGAAGGTTGTTTATTTGGTACTGACTGAGAAATTGCATGTTCATTTTCGTACTACATCTCTTCATCTCAAAAAAGAAAAAAAAAAAAAAAAAGAGCTCAGACAATGCTTCACTCAGTTGCATTTTCTAAACTGATGCCAGTCATCTTCAATGTGTTTTCTTTTCCAAAACAAAACACTCAGTCCAGATGTCTTGGTTTTTGGGAGGTGAGGGTGGGGGTTGGCTGTCTTCATCTGTCTCCCAGGAGCAGTGTGTGAAGGAATGTCTGTTCAGTGGTACATTAAGCTGTGTGACATCCATCCACGATGAACAGGCATGTTTGCTGGATGCATTCTGCTTGGTCATTTAGCAGCTATGGACTTAACTGTGTTGGCATTTAAAAGGTGTATCATCAAATGAACATCAACTTTCTTAAGAAAAAAAGGCATTTGTTAGAGAGCACCTCACTCAATTAAATGCCAAACTGCAAATGAATACTGTTCCCACTTCAGTCACATCATTTCTCCCTAACATGGGTGCACAGTGTCCATGCAAAATACTTGCCCCATTATGTAGCTTTAGAAAAATATTTGACACGCTTCCTTCTGCTTTTTAATCTGATTTAATATCTGTAAGAATAGAGGAATGGTAGTATAGTCTAAGCAGCAATATATCTATGATCCATGATTGGCAAAGAGGCCACAAACTGATAAACACTGTCCTGGGTTACTGTAATACATTTTCAAGGTGAATTGCAATATGCTGTAATTATCCTTTGATTACGTGTTTGACAGAAAACGGCAGTCCTTAGGCCAGCTGGCCGGTGCTCATGCTTGTCAGGGAGAGCAGCCTGGAGCCAGCTAGATTTCATAATTCTTGGGCTAGGACTTCTCTGGGGTCCTCTGGGGTTTTTCTGGCTCTTGGACACTGCGTTTTCTCCAAGCGGAGTTTTTTCTGTTTCAGTTCAAAGTTCACCAGATGATGAGAAGGCTGTGCCACAGCCCTCACTGGGGTGCTTTTATAGCCTGAGCATGCAAGTATGTGCTTCACTTTCACATGTGAGTGTGTAGTAGTAGGAGAAGCTGTGGGGATGTGTTAATATGGAGGTTTGTTGAACTTACTGCTGGAAGGCTATCCGAGACAGAAGGAGCCTCGACAATTTTATGCTGTGCTTATCTGGAGCAGATCCTGGTGAGAAATCTTGGAGAAGGCAGAAGGAAACCATGAACACAATGCGGGTGATCAGGAGACTGAGGTCCTGTTACAAAATAGGAATCAAGTCAAACAGTCACTGTAAACGCATAAGGGCAGGGATTATATTAACAAAAGTTTTAATGTTTTCCTTGGTTTCCATAAAAACCTATTATATACATTCCTTTCTGGATAATTCTCTTTAAACTATATAGGCATATTTTATTTGATGTAAAACAGAATAAGGTTCTTGGGAGTACATTTCAATCTGTAAGGTGACCCAGAATACATGCCCCACCATTTAACTAATTCTTACTACTACAGGGGGATCTATCATTTCTAAAAGGTCTTTATGCACACCTCTAAGATCTAAGCTTTGTATCCTTTCAGAGGGACACTCATACCAATTCTGTATGAAAAATACTTCAGGAAAAAAAAAGAAATTAAATGTTAGCCAAATATAGGCAGTTTTAATACTGCTTGAAGTGAAGTTCTTGTCAGCCAGAATCACAAGGGCGAATTCACAACTGTCATTATTCACTGGGATTTTCTCCACCTCTCACAAAAAATTGCCAAGCACCCAAAAATATTTACAGAAAGAATAATTGCCAAAAATCACAGAACACTGTAAAAGATTTGCAAATGGAGATGAGAAAGGGTTTTTCCAGAGTATCTGCTGCACTTCTAAATAATAAATAAGAATAGAAAACTTCACTTATTTAAGTAAAACTGAAGGAAAAATGATGGGCAATTACTGCAGCCCTGTTTGCTTTGGCAGTTAACTATGTAATAAGGACATTTTAAATACGTTTAGCAAATCCGGACAAAGATTTATCTGCCAAGGCAGCAAGAGTTAGGTCTTAAAAACACAACAATCCAGATCCCTTTGGTTAGCAGCAGTAAAAACTATGCATCTGCATGACTAATACATGCAAATACTTACTGCATATTCCTCTCTCAGGTACCCCTGCTTTTCGTCTCCCATGGGTGTCTCGAACTCCCCAAAGTTTTCTCATAGATTATCCTAATTTCTTAATGCAATTCTCGCACTGCTTGTCTGAAGTTATTTGCAGTCATGATTGTACTTTTAAAAATTAATAAATGCATGACAAAAAAATTCAGGAAAAAAAAAATAACGAAAGAAATTAATGCTAAATGCTACATTTTCACTGACTAATGAATTTTACCTTTTGCAATTACCTACAACCCACATATTAGAATCACATTCAATAGCCATCCTAGATAACTGTGGGCCTTAAGTGAAGCAGATAGCAATGACAATTTCCTAGAGGAGCTTCTAAAGTTTCTGAAAAGTCATTCTTACAGTCTTTTGCCAGTAACTTAATCTTGCAAATATGTGAGGCAAAAGCTACAAACACCAATCCATGTCACGTTTCTTTTAAAGATATATACCAAAGCTGTTAAAAATCTGTAAAGTAAGGAAGTTTGAAATTAGATCAAAAGCACAGCCTTATGAAGTTCTGGTTCCAGATACATTAAAAATGATGCAAAGTTAGCTTTCTTCGCTGTACCTCTGCTCATTCACAGGCATAAACAGATATAAAAACTTCTTAAGATTGCTTTTAAAAATCTGCAAATATCAAAATGCAAAGCTATGACGGAAAGTTACTATTTTTATCTTATATAAGTCACTTTGCCCAGTTCTGACATGTTTTTTGGTAAAATTTCTAAGAGGATCTTAAATGGTAGTTTCAGTGATATTGTTAAATACGTAAATGGACTAACCTTATTTCTGACAAATAGGAAATCATCCTATGAACTCTAAGAAAGAGTGTTTTCCTGAACAAAACATAGTTCTTCATAGTAAAAGACAAGTTATTTAAATTATGGCGTCAGTAGTCAATAGAAACAGTGAAAAACTGACAGAATGAATGTGAATAACTATGCTTTGTTTCTCTTTATCAAAGAAGATGATAAAACACATTATCCACATATTATTTTCATGGTTCAGATACAAAATGTTAAGGAATTTATGGGGCAGAAAATTATGCTGTAAAATATTCTTAGAATTGTTGCTTTCTGCCTCCTGTGCTCAAATCTAGTGCCAAGTTTTAGCTTTTAAAAATCAATTAGGCTTGGAAACAGGTGTTATTCATATTGCTTCCATTGCTGTGTAGTTGATTTCTACAAGTTTCTTTCCAAATTAGTAGTGTTTTTCTTACATCTATACTGTTTAATGTTTTTGTTATGCTGCATTGTCATGATTCCAGGGGTACCTGGCACCTTGATCATACTCCTAGGCTCTCTTTTAAGTTTTGTTTCTAAGTTGTAAGCCCAAAGTGACCTCCTTCAACAGCAGAAATAATTTTTCATTCTCCATTTACTCCAGGTTGCCAGAAACTCAATTTTTATCAATTATTTTCCTTCCAGTGTTTCCATTTGTGTTTGGTCCTTTGTCTGCAATTGATCTTCTGAGAGCAAGGAGGAGCATCTGAATGCCATCCATTCAGAGATCACAGAAATGGGCCTTAATTATATAAGCATGCCCTTTTCCCCTAGGATGACAATTTTGAGCCAGCTGGATATAACAGTTTCATGTATGGATAGTTAATGAAACCACATTTCCTTCATGATGTCTTTAAGCAACAGATGAACTGTACCAAATATGCCTAGAGAGCAAGCTGTAGACTCAACATGACTATACTAGAAAGACCTTTATGCCTATACTGGAAAGCATTTCGCAGAGAGCCAACAATATGATAGGAGATAACAGTAATATCAGAAAAAAATTTGTATTTCTTTGCCAGGGTTTAGGTTAATGATTCTCTCTATAGCAAATAAAAATAGCTCTTCATTGAATTTATAAGATTGAAAACTTGAGCTGATTCCCTTATGGTCTCTTTCTGCAGCTCACAAAGACCTGGAGTCACTAGGAGTTGGTTTAGATGGTGGAGCAGAAGAGCTAGAAGGATGACAATATCATGGCAGCATTAAAAACATTTTCTCCTACATAAGGGACTTGCTGGTGGCTGGTATCACTTTGAAATATACAGAGGAAAATGCTGATGTTGTAATTCAAGACAAAGCGGCAAGAAAGTTCCCATCTCCCAAGAGCTACTATGATTACCCTCCAGACTAGGCAGCAAGGGTTGCAGTGCTGTTTTAAGAGGAAAAAACAGCAGTTCTATGTGGAGTTGAGTCCTAAAAGCCCGTAAGTAACTGTGCAGCTGAGGATGCAACTGCAGCCCCAAAACTATTCAGAAACAGCAATTTTTATTTCGCTCTATTCCCCTACAATGTTCAGGAGAACACTGGAGACGCAAGGGGACCAGAAGTTTTTTATGCATTTTATGCTATTCTGTCCCCAACTTTATTATGGTTCAAATGAGACAGAGCTGTAATTCTGGCAATGGCATATCAGAAATACCTTATTGGTCAGCCATGTGTGCAGGAATTCAATCTGTCCATTGCAGATTGCACTCCCCACTCGTTGCAAGTAAATAATTGCTTCCTCTTCTGTACTCCAATTCTCTGACATCCACTGAGACTCAGCCCTTTCTTGTAATTCTTCATTTCCTTCGCTAAATGACATTCAAATGTGGTGCAGTACAGCAGGTATACATGTGGAAGAAGTTGTTGTCAAATTGCTATATTTGCCAAGGGAAAATGTCCACCATAAAATTGCTCTGCGGGTTACTTTATTTGCAATATTTCTCCCTGGAAACATAGTGCCCCAAGACACTGAGGCAGCAGGAAGTAATGAAATGTATTTTTCATACTCTCACTTTTCATTTCATGTATCAAGCAGCTCTTTAAACTGTTAGTCTAAACCATTATGTCTTATTTTAGAAAGCCTTTACAATAATTGTGAATAATTAGAACCCAAAGTGCTTGCTATTTGTAAATGAAAATAAATGCTTAGCCCTTCTTGCAGAAACCATTTAAAATGTTCTCTTAAAAAAGCCATCAATTTTATATTGTACTACCAGTTTCTTTTATTTTTCTAGAAATAAAGATGTTACCATAATTCCAATGGCTTGAAACTACTACTGTAGCAGAGGTGGTGTTATGCAAAAAGGTTGTATGTCTGAAAGAATGGGAATATAATTTTTCAACTTCACATTTTATTCTTTTTTGTTAATGGCTGACAGGAAAATTGAAGGCTCATGTATGATAATTCCATTCAACCCTTAGCACCTACTATCCATATGCTCATGGGCATTTGTAATGTCTTCAGGTGCGAAAAGGGCCAAAGCTCATAGCCAAAAGTATTTAAAAAAAAAAAATGAAGAAAGGCAATAAAATGCTGAAGAGAAAATAGTCTTAAACAGGAAGGTCATCAGGAGACAATTTATCTATTGCTAATTAAATAAATGTATGGAGATGTTAAAGAATAGGTTTAAGTGTGCTGTAGGCGTAGCTTGCCGAATAAGCATCTAGTGGAAAGAAACTTGACTCTGATCTACCAGACTTAGCCCTACACCAGCAAACAATGCTATCAAGCTTCCAGCAACATCCGCTGGACACTGTTGAAGTCCTAGCATTTGCTCTCCATCCTTATGTTCAGTGCATAGGGGAACTGGCTTCCCCGCACAGAGAACCTCAAGGGCTTTTCCAGCTTTTAAGTTCCTGTTTATTATGGGGCAGTTAAACAACTGACTTCATGACCAAACATATTGCTTTTATGAAGTAAAATTTTGAATATTTAGATTGGTCCAGATGATTCTAGCAGCCTTTACTAGCACAGCACTAACAATTCAGAGCTTCAAGGAAAAAGAAAAGCATCACATGACAGTAGTGAGAGACCGATACACGCCAAACCATGTGTCTGAGCGCGCCCCTTGCATACAGGTATGTTGCGTAAGAAAGAAATGCTGAATGACTTTCATTTCTGAGATCCAATCTCAGTTAGAGTCTCCGTGTTGCTGCCTGAGGTATTTGTCATTCCGATTGGGCTACACCCTCTCCTAGAAACTGCTACCACTGTACAAGGTTACCTTTACCAGCATTTTTAAAGAAAAATGGTCCTACCCACATTCCAGGGTACAATTGGCCTCTCACCATGCCTACCAGGTGAATCAGTGCACAAAAATGAGACAGGTCTCACTTTGGCTTCTTTCAATGTCTGACTGTAAGCAATTTGGGGTTATTTTGCTCTTCATCTCTTTTAAGGTGTGCTTTTTAGTGTCATTTCTGTAATCATCATCTCTGCAAGAAAACGCAGACCATATGTATAGGACGCAGTGTCCAAGTGCTTGGTGTTGCCAGGGCACATCGGGTATAGAAAATGAAGAGAACGCTGTGCTACACCTTATGTATCTGAACAATGAAAATGTTTCCTAGGACTTAGAGATAAAATCCTTATCCATTCACTAGAGTGTTTTGGAATATTTTTCATTATTTTTTAACAGGTTTTTTTCCTCACTTGATTTTCTATTCTTCCCAGTTCAGATGTTCCATTTGAAAGCAGACTCATGATACTTTGAACTGTCAGGTGAGGATTTTACTTCATTAATTTTTTTTTAAATTAAGGAGCTTAAAAACACAGATGTTCTAGCAGCTACAAATTTGTCTGCTCTGGACATAACAATTAAAAATAATTGCAGCACCTTATGTCATTCAATATTATGTTCATACTTTTAGAAAACCAACAACTTTCCTTAGATTGATAAGTTTCTATCGTAATGAAAAAAAAATCACATACATTTCTTCTTATAGTAAGATAGATATATTTATTTTGAGAGGAATGGTTTTCTAAGGCATAAAGAAATAAAATATAAACCTGTGGAAATGTTTTTAAGCTTTAATTCTAAACGCTTTTTATTATGATAAGAGTAAAATTACTCACTATATCCTCAAATTCAAGACACATTGTAGGAAGCTTCTGGTATTCGCATATCCAACTGTTCATTACGTCTCAGTTTGGCCAGTTTTACATGGGCAGGATAATTGATGCTGACAACCAGATACTAGTGAGGAAAAAGTGAATATTTGCAAAACTGTCAGGGACCTTTAGGCCTTTTAGTCTTGAATTCATTAACCAAATAACAACTGCTCATTCTTTATGATTACAGCTTAAATGTCCACAAAGCTTTAAATGATCAGTTGTCAAAATTTCTTATGAGTAAACCAATTCTGCAGTATATCTTGCCATTTTTATTAAAATAGGGTGCCTGGGTGTTGAACTAGTACTTTTTTTAGCTACTCTTTTGTGCACCTTTTACAGCCAAATATTCCACATAGGTACGTGAAACCTATGCATACCCAGGTATCAGCACAGTCCTGAAAGCTGTATGGGAACTAAATTAAATCATAGGTTATTCATTGATAAGGAAACCCCAAAAAATTCCCTAAAATAAAATGACATTTAATTTAGTATAAAACAACAAAAATAGAGTGATAGAGAGATAGCTATGTAATGTTTAGAGAAATGCACAAAAATTAAATGTTTAGCCTCAAAAACAGTTAATGATGTAAAATCTGGACTCAGAAACGTGTGAAGGCTAAAAATCTGCATTTGACCTTGCTCATGTATTCCTCTTGTACAGTGCTGGTATCTTGGTGCCATGCAACAAATTACAAAGATTCTGAAAATAAAAATAAGATTTGGCTTCACAAAGAAGGTAATTTTAAGATATCCAGTGAAAACCATAGTGTGCAATAACAGCATATACAATTTATATGACACCTACAGGGAAAATTAAATGCTACTGTTTTGCATCCCAAGTTTCATTTCTTTAGGAAGTTTGTAGTTGACATGATCAGATCATTTCTCAAGCAGAAATTTTCTTGTAAGAAATAGTGTAAGAAAGATTGTACTACAGGAAAGAGCTATGAAATAGTGTAGAAATTTAACTGGTAGAAATAATGTTGTCCCTGTAGGACTTATGGTTCTAATTTTAGAAGTTAAGGGTTCTAAAACCCAAATTAAAATAAGCGTCTATGTCCAGTGCAGCATTAGATGTCTAAGTCCTCCAGACGTAGAAAGGTAAACCGGAATCCCTCTTCATCAGCTGTTCTGTCAGGGTACCTTTCCCTTCAGCGCATTGACTTCTGTGAATCCCATTGCTCTTCCACATTATTGGGAGATCTATTGCCAAAACCTCTTTGTGAATTACTGTGGGAATTTCCATGCCCAAGATTCCATGTGACAGTGCCAAGTATTGCCATGCCTAAGTTCCACTGGTGACTCTAACACCTGCTTCTCACTTTTGTTGGCTTGCTTGTTTGTTCACACAGCTGCATGAAAATAATCCTAAATAAAAGATGTGGGCAAATATATAATTTGGTCTTCATAAATCTTAAAGTACTTGCATACAATGCTTATCTTAACTATACTATTTGCTTTCTGAACAGCAATTCTCTGGATAGGTAGGTAGATTTCAAAGGAGAAAAAAAGAAACCTAAAAAACCATGGTAATTTGTAGTTCAATTCTGTACTCTTAAGATGACAGTCTTTTCCTAAAGCAGAATAAGGGTGTTGGTTTTTTTTTCTCCAGATGTACCTTATGAAGTGGAGCTCTGAGGTAAAGAGATTTACTTTCACGGGGTGGTGAAGATGCACTCTAGTTTCACTAATGGTCTGACAGTACTTTAACTAGACATTAAAAGCATAGCTGTAGTAAGAAACTGCTTTGCCTTTTATCATCCTAGTTATTTTATTTTTAAGACACACAATAGTTTAGCTCTGCTAGTCACCATAAAGAATGGAAAGAATATAAAAAAATAAAAAAAACCCCAACCCCACATCTCCGTGAAAACGCACAACAAAGACAAAAATCAGCAATGCTAAAAATGAAAGTACACGTGGACAAACTTCCAACAGTCAGTTCTACAGAAAATCGGAGTGCACAGTCAGTTCTCAGAACTCTAATGGCTTCATATTAAAAAAGAAGTTCTTTGTACCATACAACATTTATGCATTATGCTGCTTCACTGAGCCGTTATCATGTACAAATGCTATTGTGAGAGTGTATTTTGATAATGGACATTTTATAGGATTTGTAAGCTGTTAAAGATTATGGGTTATAATCACAGTTGGAATTACTTGTGCATTTGGAAGTAATTTGTCTATGTCCTAAAGTAGTCTCAGAGAAGAATTGTTTTTTATTTAAGCAATTTTACATATTCATAGTATGAAATGTAAAGTTCAAATTCAAAAAATGGCAAAAATGGAATAGCTCACCCCCTGCACATAAATTATTGCCTTCTATATTTTCTATTAATGAAATTTATTATATGCAAAACTTTACATAATATTAAGTTGGGCAATTCTAATCTTTAAAAGTTAGAAGACTATAGATTTACAAGAGTGAGTAATATAAATTGCATACCAGTTTGCTTTCAGTTAGGTATTGAAGTGATATAATTTATATATTTTGGCATTGATTTATATAAGCTGATTTGAAATCCTGTGTATACATACGTAAATGTATTTGAACATGATTTATACTTTTTAACATGCTGATATTTATTCTTACAAATTCTGAGGACACATTTAGAACCTCACCCTTTTTCTTAACACAGCGTAAGACTATTAGAATGAGGATGCCTAACTGAAATAAGCAGGATGAGAAAGAATAAGTTTGCACTATCGTCTCTGCTAGTACTTTTCCGCCTGCAGCTTTCTATGAAGCAGCAAACTCGAGGTTACCTGGTAGTGAATATAGGCATGTACATCAAAAACAAGACAAAAAGGTCCCCTAACTACTTATGAAACTTTAGAGCTGGTAAGGTTTTGGAAAACTCTGGCTAAGTCTAAAGTTCATTCTTTCTAAAATTTCCTTAAATTAAGACCAATTTCTATCCTTTTTATGGAATGATTTCTTGATTCTTGTATATAAGTTTTAATTGGGCACTTACAGTTGATAGTTGAGGGGAAATGACACCTAAGTTGTTTTGCTGCTTCAGAAACATTTAGCCAGTGACAGTGTTATACTTAAGAACTCCATATAGAGAACATACTTACGTGTTATACTACCCACATTATTAGTACTGGTACTACTAGCAGCATCCAGTTTAACTCCCAAGACAGATCACATTACCATGTATTCCTCCATCTCAGAATATAGACTAGGTCTAAGACTGACAAATCAATTGGACTGTAATTTAATAAGGACTTCGGGACCTGAACCCATTAAGATTGTTAAAAATGGAAATGTCTCATAACCTTGCTGTGACATTGTAATGACTGAAGCAGATACATATCACTGTAGTCAAACTTTTTAGGTCCCTTTTCCTTCTGTCATTGAATTTTCAACTATCTCATTTCAGTGGATGGGACCTGCTGTAGCTATGTCAAGGGATTTTGAATAATGTCCAAATGGTATAATTTAAATGTCAAAAAGTAGGAAACTCAGAACTAATGCTACTATTCCCTCAGACTTTTGCCAGCAAATGTCTCATCATATATACATGACACTCTTCAAAAATCATGGAGGTAAAGAATAGGATCATCTGGTTTCTAAGCTTCTGAGATTTGGGCATACATGTTCAGTAGGAAATTAATTCTTTTGAAAACTTCCTAATGCCATCTATTAAAAAACTGCTTTAATACATTTTCTTCCTTTTAATTTAAGAGAAATTCTGGTTTTCTTAACCTACAGGTTTGGAAATTGGTTCAAAGAATGAAATGGTACTTTAAAAAGAAAAGAAACTAACAGAAAAGGCATATCTGTAAGAGATATAGGAAGAGTGACTGATCATCTGTTTCACCTCTGCAAGAAAAAGACTTTCTACTTCTGGCAACCTCTCCAATCATGTAAGTGCGTTATTTTTACAAAAGGCATTGCTTTTTGAAAAATGCTAACAACGGCAGGATAATCACCTTAACAACGTTCCATTTTAATATTGAGGGGTACACAAAAAAAAAAACAATGTTCATTTTTTTGACATCATTCGTGACTACAGCTAGGAGATCTATTTTCAGAGAACAGATTTGACAGCCATTTCTCTTATTACTATCTATAGTTTTGTGCATCAGCTTTGATTTATAGTTACTATTCATAATTTCTGGAAGAACATTACACATGAACGTATTACTGGGAACATACTGCTTTCACATTGCTTTCATCAAATGAACTAAATAATTTGTTAGTATTATTCTGTGCAGAGCAATAGGAAGAACTAAACCTGAAAGTTTTACATTTTATTCATGGGAACTGAAGTGAGAATGGCAGGATTTTGACAGATATTTAATATGACAGAAATGACACCAAATAATCAAGACCAAATTCTCCCAAGTGTCCCCTGTTTATTTCTCCTAATTAGCCATTAGTTAGCCATTAGGTAGAGAACTTACTGAAGTAAATTCTCTATCACTGGTGACTTTTCATCCATTTCAGCTGAGAAGACTCATCAATGAACAGCAAATACAACAGCAGCTGACAAACAGATAATGTGACAAAAAAATACAGGCAGAGGTGGAGAGCAAATTAACCAGTCAACTGGCTGTCTTCAGTACTGAGTAGCCAACAGGGTTATCTCACTCCTGCTGCTGTACTGCAACACCTCCTTCGTCATGCCTCTATTTTGGGTTGGCATTGAAGATGTACTCTTTCTCTACAGCCTTGGCACTATTGGGCATCCCAAGAGAAAGGCCAAATTATTCAGTTCTTAAAGAGGGCCAAAATGGAATGTATTTACACGAGTAAGCATCCACCTGTGATACCATTTAAAATTACATTTTAAAAAGTCTAATTTCTCATTGTGAGGTAGGACTAGGGCTACCAAGAAATGAGAGGCCAAGGACAGGTATGTCACAATTAAGTGGCTGATGTAACTGGAGGCAGGCACTACAGTCTAGCCAGGCAACCACTTTCCATTTTTTGGGCTCTCAGGAGTTATTGTGAAGTGAAAAGAACTGGGTTTCCCAGTGTGTGGGGAAAAAAGCACTTAAAACTTATAAAGTAGTGACAAAGAGAGAGAGGAGAGCCCCATTGACACACATTTGCCTGTCAGTATGTCCCTAGAGGAAACAGCATACAGCTGCAGGACACATTTTATCCAGGAAAGAGATGTCCCAAGAAACATTGTCCTTTCCTCTCTTCCATCCTCCTCACTCCCAGCCATACTCAGCCCTTCGCCCCACTCCCTATGTCATTCTGACAAAAGTATATTATTTTGAGGCACTGTAAAGCAGGTCACTGAGCTGATCTAAATTAATATCTTTGGATTAATTATTTTCTTTTCCTTTTAAATAGGGATCATTTGAATTACTTTTAGCACAACCCCCTACAGAGCTGCATTAGTACAATATACACAGCAACGTAAATGAAAAACAGTAGGTGAGAGAAGCAATGACCAGGAAAAGCAGACTAAGGAGAGCAGGAAGTTTCTAAGCTGTCTTCATTGCTGAATGTTAAAATGCTACATTTTTAGCGCTTGCTATGCTATGTGGCAGCTGGCGCTGAAGAGGGAATATTTAAATAGCATCCAACATTGAACACATGCAGAAGACTCTTAAGTAACCATGAACATCTGTTTATCAAACCTTTGAACTAATTGACCCAAATGAAGTAATCCACAACAAAGCAAAGTCAGTGCTGAAATTCATTATTTTATTTTATTTTTGTACCAAATGGAGTACAGTTTGAGATTCCTTTTTCTTAATACATGATAATTTACTTAATATCCCATAACAGGGAGCAGATTTCTGAAGTTCATCTGTTTATTATGAGAAATTATTAATGAAAATATGACATGCTCCAAATAATCAATTTTAGTCTGCCTCCAATTAATTTTTCTCTGGAACTACTTGTCATCACGTGAAGTAATTATAGTATGTTGGTATATAACTGTTTTTAATTGAGAATTTTATAAACACAAATCATATTATCAACTATCAAAGTGGACAAATTTTCTTTCTGTGAAAGACAGCCTTTACATTAATCTAACAAAATGTGGCTGAATAGCTTTGTCTTCACAGAACCTAACTGTACAATTGAGCTTATGAAATTAAAAATATGTAATTAAAATAGATGTCATCACTATTTGCGTGGTTTTATAATACAAAATTGGACAGACAGGTTTGTCCTAGTATACATATTTAATGCTTGGCAAGAAATTTGGGGTACCTTTTTTTTGCTAAGCTGTTGCTAAACTTTTGCTAAACTGTTGTGTTTTTTTGCTAAACTGTTAAACTGTCCCAAACAACAAGTAACCTGCCTAGGCAAATAATGCTGAAATGCCCAAATAATTCAACATTTGAAATCAGTTTGATTCACATAAAAATAAAAATATTACACTGAGAACTATGCCGTTGATGCAAAAACCTGCAAGAAATATCCCTTATATGCAATCGTAGTTATATGCAAAATAGCAGAGCAGAAGTCTACTACATGTAGTTAGCACTACATTTTTCCTGTCAAAATCCTGGTCTTTCTAGCATTAGTGCTTTGATAATTTCTGCTGTGCAGCAGAAGTTTAAAGTCTACCAAAGTGATTCTCAGACTTTTCAAAAGTACCACCACCTTTTTTCTATCTTTTCTATTCTCTGAGTTGAAAGGTTGTCTGAAAATGAGGGCATGTTCACACTAACTTTTATATTTATGTCCTACTTGTAAGAAGTGAAATGTTGCCAGCAGTTTAAAGCAGATTTCAACTCTATTGCTAAAGCAAACATCATGACCGCTGATTACAGGCACAGTCACTGTCCAGGAAACACTGCCTTAGTGAATACACTTACGGGGGTGCTCCCATAAGGCAGTCCGAAATGCCTTATTTGGGATCTTCACATTGCAAAAAGATGTGGTATTTGACGCACACTCATTTCTTGAATGTCTATTACCTGGCCTACGTGTGATCATACTCATGTAATCGTACCGAATCTCATTCTCAGATGTTTAACTCTGCCTCCTTGTTCTGCAGGGTCTGTGAATCACCCCTGACGTGGAGTTGTACGCCTAGCTTGTAGATGCAAAGCACTGCAGAGAATATGTATGGAATAACTCATATCTTGAAGGTAAAAATAGCTTTTTAAAAAAGCGATAGCTTTTTTAAAATTTCACACTATCAGAAATTGTACCAGAGACTTTAACTTCTGCAGATGTTGTGGATGATTACTAAGAAAACAGTTTCCTGTCTTCATTTTGTGATTTTTCTGAATTGAAGAATCCTTTCTGTATGACTCAGCTGTGTACAGAGAGAGACCTCCATCTCCAGAAACACACTTACCTCCACATTTAAACACATTGTAATAACCACAAATAATTCAATGTAAGTGGCAGTTTCAGTTCTTGTAGCTCTCAGAGCGCTGTGCTACTGTAAAAACACAGGTTGCACAAACCCCATTGAAATTTTAGGCCAGAATCTGACACTACGGTTTAATAGTTTTCTAATCTTTAGTGGTATAATCGTTACAGACAAGTAGTGACTGAGTTACAGGTGAGTAAGCCAAGGAATTTACGACTGTTTCAACCCCATGGAACGCACAGTCTCAAGAAGTAATCATTTGTCAACCATTCTGTATCTCCCTTGCAATATCGCAATAATTTGTTGGCAACTAGAGTAGTTGGGAGAGTAATTTTAAAGAAAATATTACTGTAGTTTGACTGTATTATAGGTAGGGAACCTAGCTTTGCATTTGTGTGTACACTAAATTCATCTGCAATAAGCTAAAACCCAAAAGCAGCTTAGTGTGTATTAGAGAATGAACTGAGGATGGGTTGCCAGTAAATTAAAGACAGCAATACATCCAGGTTGTGTAAAGCTTTGGCAAACTGTTCCAAGCCTTTTCTTCTAGCACAGAGGCATAAAAGGACTGGTGAAAGATAAAAACAAAACCCCACCACTTTTAAATGCTCACGATCTCAATGCAGTCAGCATTGTATTATGGTCTTGTTGAGTACTTTATATTTTCTCAGATGAAGTACTATTTCTTTTACAATCGCTCTTTAAATTCTGACTACATCTCTCACAACATTTAGTTCACAGCTGAAGGAGTCTGCACGATTACATATTTTCATACTCCAGGAATCATGAAAAAATTGTCATGAATTTCTACGCTGACAGCCAAAGCCTGTCCTTGTGCAGAAAGGAATGGTGATCTTTTCCAAAGCATCCTTTCCCCACCATCTTCAACGAAGTCATGCATAACATTGTTCTTTCTAAGACATAGCAGAAAATAATATGATCATAATAAAAGAAAACAACCACATCTTCATGCTTTAAACCAGTTCATAGGCAAGATACGCATCTACATAATATAGGAATTGTGTGTACATGACGGTATGAACACATCTCTAGAAAAAGGCATCATTTGTAACAAAATTTCTACTTGTTAGAAATGTAAAATAGAAATGTCTGATCTGACTATAACATCAACAGTGTTGAAAGCATTACACACAGGGGTTTTATAGAAATAATAACAAAGGCAAAAGAAAGTTTATTTCTTCTTTCACAAGAATGTGATATACCAACAAAATCTAAAGAGTTATACGTAGATATAACTTACAACAAATATTAACCCATGTATATATGAAGAATTATCCAAAATACCTTTCCACTTTCCTAGCATGTTCATATCTACATTGTTTCACACTCCAAGCACCTAGATTTCATAAGTCATCACATGATTACACTACCTCATTATTTGGTAGTGATTACACTGCATCACTTATTGGTCCCACATGCTGTGTTAAACACTCGGTTCTTTTTGCTTCTTACCTACTTTAAAGAACCACAACAAAGTTTTCTGAATGGACTTTGAGGCAAGAAAGTCAGGTTTCCTCGGATTATCAGAATGCTTTCCTCTACACCGATGACTATTTGCAATGGCATTTTGATGTGAATTCCTTTTACATCACAAAGCCAAATAATCAATAAAGGGAAAAAATATGCAAAGTATTATTGAGATATGAAGAGCTAGATGACCACTTTAAATTATTAAGATTGCTCTTAATAGTTTTTGATTTACATTTAAATATAGACTTAGATAGATCTGGCATTACAAAACGCATTCTGAATTGAGATAAGCCGCAGCCATACCATCCTGCTGTTTCCTACCCAGTCTTCACACTGATTTCATGAGAAAGGACAGTTGTTAGGATCCTCCTAACAATGCTGTTATCTGTAAGGCTGCAGCTACTTTGGCTGTGACCATGTCTCCTGCTGCCAAGGCGCCAGCACAGAACCCAGTCCTTGGTAAGTCTTTATATACCCTCCAGTACCACGCAGCCATATCTGAACTAACTTTAAAGTAGTTGCTTGGGTGCTGGTAAGAGTCTAGGCACGGCAACATGGAGCTCAATGCAGCTGTGATGGCTGTGTAGTCAAGGGAGATAAATTATTCATGTGGAGATGTTCTAATGCTGTGAGATGTGTTTCTCACATTCACAGAACTCATTCTCTAATCTCCATACCACGGTTTTCCTTTTCTGATATAATAGGTTTTAAACAGTAAAAGCATGGGAACAATGTGTTTCTGTGAAAACACAATTAATTAAAATGATCAGCATCCTCTGAAAAGTAGCTTGGTCAAAAGGTTTGGGAGTCAACTAATTTATAAGTTGAAGAAGATGTATTTTTGCACTAGTTTGAATAAGATGTAAGAAATTATGCGTAACTTTTCTCATGAGACTTGCCCATGCCCATAAAAATATAATTTTTTAATACATAAAAATGAAATATTATTTTAGTTGCTCATATAGCACAGCTCAGACCAATAGGTTAACACAGCCCTCAGAAACAGCCCCGGCTGTCAGAAAGATGATAAAGAGCTGAGTCTTCCCATTTATGGAGCCACATCCAGCCCTGGTACAGCTATCTAAATGTTAGTTACTTGTTCTGTATATTAAGTATTGTCTATAACTCAGTTTTGACAGTATTGGTCTTCTCTACAGCACAGCATGGCTTCAAATCTTTTGCCGCATGGGACAGCTGACAATTTAACATGAAAAAAAATATATAATAGGAGTCATGTCATTCTGCCTTCCCACGTCCCATCTGTCCCTGCACCTGGTAGGAGTAGTCAGGAGTTGTCTTTGGCATGAACACCATGTGTTCTTTGCTGAAGTGAAAATAAGTATTTCTGTAACAAAGCATAAATGCTGCTCATTGGAGATATCCTTTCATTAATACAAAGATTGCTTCATCTCCAAAATTTTGCAACCATCCTTTTTTGATTAGACTGCCATTTTCCAAGTTCTAACAGCATTGATTAAACCATTTGGAGTTGGAACAAAAAGACTACTTTTTAATTTTCTTGCAAAAATCATAATCAGGCAACATGAAAGCTAAGAAGTTACTTTCCAGTGAGGCTAAAATTTGATACAGGTCAATGTTAGAGTTCTGTCAGTATGTTTGGAAGACCAAGCCCCGGACCAGAAGGATAACTATGTTCTTTCTGTAAGCGTCTCAAATAATTATGTATTTCATATCCTATGGAAAAGCTTAGTCATTGGGTTAGAGAACATTCAGAAATCCTCTCTTCATCTCTTCTGCTGATGTTATGCATTTCAAGGAATAATTAAATAGCCACCAAGAGTAAACAGTTCTAATTCACCTGAGAAGACAAAACCTGGATTCAAGTTCGTCCTTCATACAATCATTAAAATTTACACATATTTACAATATTAACTTTGGAACTGAAATGAGGATCTCTGACCCTCAAGTGCATTCCCTGTTTAGTAGATTAAAAAGGCAACCTCTCACTGGTCCCATCAATCTTTAATTATTCTTATGTAATTCAGAGCAGTTTGGGGGAATCAAGACTTTGCCCTAGCAAATTGTCTCTGTAATCACACTGAAGTATTGTGATTTAAATAAACTCTTGGGAAATGGTGGCTACAGATCTAACTTATCAGGAATATGAGATATTTAAATACATCCTTATCTACCCTAGACAAGTAATCTAACCATTGGCCTTGGAAGGAAAACATGAGCAGGTAATTCTTTCTGCACTGCTTCATGGGAAGGAAATGATCCTAAGTAAACCAAGCTGTCTCAGTCATCAGTTCGAAGGACATTCCCTATATAAGGACCTCAAGAGATTGCCTATAAAAAAGAGGGGATGTTTTCAGAGTCTGGTACTTCGCTTTAAGGATATTAGTAATGATACCATGTTTCTGCCCCACAAAATAGTCTCCCGGGAACAAAAAAAAAATATAATTTTTTTTTAGGTTTGCTTGGTAGTAAAAAAAACAGGTTTGCTTGGTAGTATCTCCCTCCACCCCGAGACCCTTGATTAGTGAAATTAGAATGATAATTTAAATTTTTTGAACTTTTAATATTGTTTACAATATTGAAAAAAGATTCCATATTTTCCGTGTTTTTCATAATGGTTCAACAGTTCAACTCAGCTGCCAGGATATTAATTTTATCACAGGAAGAAGGTTAATACACAGGTTCATTTCTAGTCACTCTGGATTCTTTGAGAGTATCTTTTCTGAAGACCTTAATAGCTTATGACCAACAACTGAATACTGAAAGCAATTTTAGGTAAGTGGGCAGACGGTAAATGGATGTTTCACAAATGTTACAGAATCCTTAATGTATAAAATGAGAACATAAATACACATAATGTTTGATGCTATTTCCTGTTGTAGCAGATCTCATAGAATATTATTGCTTTTTAAAGCAAACTCTAGGTGGTAATATTTTTAAATAAGTAGACAATCATCATTAATGCATTAAATAAGAAAAAAGAATCACTTAATAGCTACGTGGGCACAATTTGTAAATACATTCATATCTCATAATTGAGCCAATGTGAGTTTTTTTACCATAGTTTCATAAAATAAATATATACTTAGCTAAACTAGACATAATTCTGGCTTACAAAACTATATTATGAATATGTTTTTATTCATAAATTTATTTTGCTATTTATTGAGTGAGAACTTGTTTGCATTACAAGATAAACAAATATAAATTATTTCCCTAAAATCTATAAAAATATAGAACAAGGTTTCCAGCATCTCCAGTTAAAGATATAAACATAGAAAATGTTCAAAATCAAAGATTCAAATGTGTTAGGCACTGTAGACCAAGTCTTATTTCCAGAGAGTGATATAATAGTATCTAGTTGTTTTGATTAACGAGTTATTAAGTGCTCCTATGTAATGGAGTCTTTGAGACTTCTATATAGATATAATTTGATTGAAGTGCTTCTTCTGTATGTATACACATACAATCAAACTCTTTCTTCAATGTTATCTCTATTAAAGCAAATATCCTCACGTAGTTTTTAATTGCTTCTGGATTATGTTTAGCATATTTTAAAGGAATGCTTTCAGCTTCACATTTGCCTGAAAAATATCATACCTACTATTCTATTTTTACTAACCAGTTAGTTTAATACATCTTAAAATGACTACAGAAACAATATTTGTTCTGGTGGTTCATAAATTGCTTTTGAACATGACCTTTGTATAGTGTCCAAAAATGTACACTATATAGTGCGTACTCTATTGTCTTCTAGACAGTTTGTTTGCATTAATATCCCATGTCCTAAAATATTGCCAACTATATCACATAGGATGTTTTCCTTTAAAACCGACAAGATCCCAAAACCAAAGCTGAAACTGAAACTGGCAGCAGATAATCATGGGCAGAAGTTCAGGTTTGCCAAGGTATTTAACGCCCATTCTCTTGAGAGCTCCACTTCTGAACCGTGCTAACATTGTGAGAAATCTCAGCCCGAGGAAGGAGACAGGTTGGTATGAGTGTCTGTTCTTATTCCTGTTCACATTCCCAAGCTATACAGGCAAAATCAGAACAAAACCACTAACTTAAAAATTTATTTAGTAGGGATTTAGAAATAGGACATGCTACTTAAAATATATTCTAAAAGAAAGTTGAAAAAAGGTCCAGATCTGTTTGGAATCAAGTCATTATAAAGACCCCCTAAAACTAAGTGTATATGTAATTTACTAAAATAAAGTGAATAGCCTAATTCTACAACTGTATTTGTTTCCCCTCTCTATCTCATTTTTCATTTGCAAGTCATTTGACACCCATAAGACACTACATGTGTGAATTGCCCTGACCCAAGTAAATTTTTCAGGGTTATTTTGATGGATCCGAGTAACAGTGCAGTGCCACAGACTTGCATCAGCAGAACTGATGGAACAGCTTGTGGAGGTAAGGTGGTGCGATGCGAGGACGGACATGTGAGTGAGATAAGAAAGTGAATGATATTGGTGCTCAATTCCCGTTATGAACTTCAGAGTTATGGAAGAGTGAGCTCCTGGGTCCACCCCCCCAAAAAAAACCCAAAGGGGTTTTCAGCAATTCAGTAAATTGACACATCTTAAAATGTCATGGGTTCTGGGATCTGCCTCCCAGAAAGTAGCCTTGGTGCTACATTACAGGGGGTTGGGGGAGGTGTGAGTGAAACTGCTGGGCCTTTGGGTGCTACAGACACTGTGACAGCACAGCGTCATCCTTGGAAATTTTCAAAGCTGGAGGCGTCCTGAACCACCCAACTGTGATTTCAAAATTATCCTTGCTCTGAGCAGGAGCCTAACCTCTTTTTTTTTATGCTGCTACAACCTCTGGCTTCTTATCTGTAGGTGATGAATCCTCTCCGTAACCTTGTTTTGTAGCTGGGAAAACTCAGCTTCATGCTCATGTATACTGAGGCTGAATTTTTGAGTACTTCTGTTCTTGAACAAATCTAGAAAAAAAAATGGAAATTGCTAACATTTCCTTTAACCTACAGAATCCCTGCTAGCACTTACATAGGCATAGCCAATTTGCAGAGGAGGCCCCATACTGTTTGGTCCTTGCTTGGCTCTTTGGGTGTTTGAATAGGAGGTAGAGCCTTTATTTGGGGATGGTAATTGCACTGCCTGCCCACTATTATACCTTTGCACTGTTCTTTTATAGATCAGTTGCAAGGGGAAAAGCTCATCATCTCCAGTTCCAAACCAATTTTACGTAGTTAGCTTTGCAGCTACAATCGTAGATATGTGACTATATTATGTGTTAGCTAAACACTACTGCTTTACAGCCTACTCACACAGCATGGCATTTGTTTTTACTAATCCGCTAAGGTATTATGACTGAGCAGGAAACAGATTTTGTGGTTAAGGTATTCATGGTCAGGGTGGTAGGCAGAGGACTTGGGTTAAAGAAATTTTCTGTATCAGAACCTATAAGCCTTTGTTTCAAGTACACAGGCAATTCTGAAAAATAGAAGTCTTTGAGACTATGTCAGTCTTGTACATTATGCAGAATACTTCACTTTATTTGGAGTGTATTTAGAAAAAAATATATATAAATCCTTAAAAAGAATATTTTCAGACTACCGCTCACAAAAGGTCTTGTTTGGAAATAGAATAAAAGGATAACTAAAGTATTATTTCAGCTCTCTAGCTCAAAGCTTCTCCTTGTTCTTGGAAGTCAAAGGAAATGTCAATGAAATATTTAAAACACTTTGATGAGAAAGGCCTAGGCCACAACCGCGGATCAAGGAAGATTTTGAGTATTTGCGTCATACAGGTCCTTATTTTCGTATCTGAGCTGTCCTAAAATATATCCCTAAAATTCCAAGACCCTCACAATAAACCTAACCCCTGACTTCTATCAGCAGCTGTCCCCTGTTTCACCTCAAAGCAACAAGGAATTCAGAAGCTGAAGAAGAGGCCAAACTTTATTCTCATCTAAAGCTCCCATTTCTTTCAGTATAAAAGAAAAACTAAATGAAATGCCACCTTGTTACATCTTCTGTCTGCTACCAATACTTTCGCAGGATGCCCATAAATCTGCCTACATTGCATTTTCCCATCAGCCACAAGTATACACTTTATGCCCTGTGAGCCATTGAAGTCATCTAGGAAATACCCTCAATCACACGTTTACAGAGCACATAGAGTGTAGCTATCAGACAGTAAAGAAAATAACAAAAATTGCAATTATTTTGAATCTTTACCCTCAAGAAGTTAGGTGACTGTAGGAAAGTAGGAAATGAGAGCTTTCTCAATATTCCTCTTATCCAGAGTCTCACATTTTTGTGATACATTGGGTGGTATTTCTGCTGTGAAACTCCCTCAGACAAGCTATATTGCAGCTGTAAATTCTAGATCTAGCCCACAACATTGGGAAACATTCCCGAGCAGATGGTTTCATTCAATAAAACATCAAAGTACCATAGTAAATAATGCTGTTGAATTTTTTACCAGTCATGTTGCTGGGCCACATTAAACATTTCCAAAGGCAGCTGAAAGTGAAAGGGACAGGAACATTTGGCAGTGAAAGGAGTGCCATAGGGCTGTTTTGACTGGTGATGTCGAGATCAGGGAAGGAAAGAAGTGCCTGAGTGGCACCTTTGGGATGGTCTTTGACTTCTCAGAGCGGAGAGGACTGGGCAGTGAGAGGTCATCTGTTCTTTCCCTGCCTCTTCCCCACTGAAAGAAGTTTGGTTACCCCCTCCCACCCCATCCCACCCTGTTGGCTCCTGTCTTTGTCCCTGTGTTTGGGGAAGAGAGACTTTGGGTGGGGTTTGCTCACTTTACTTGGGTGTCTCCTCACTTTTGAGAGAACGGGTTCTAATAGCGCACCTGCAGGCAGTAGCAGGAGAAAATTTTCTCCAAAATCAGTCAAATTCTGCAGATCAGAACCAAACATCAACAAAGTGGAGATAGATTGTGGAATTAGATGGCCTTGCCCATATATCATAGGTTTCATATGCTAAAAATAGAATAGATACCAGCACTTTGAGAACATACTGTATGTAAGGACAAGGGCAGTGATAGAACAGAATTATCTAGCCAGACAGGCAAGTGATCTGCAGGCTTCAGTGTCCTGCTACTGAAATCAAAGGGCAAGAAACGGTTCATTGCAATAAGCCTCATGGAAATTCTAAAGAGAAAAAAAAAAAAAAAAATCTGTGTTTGATTTATAGTATCCTTCTATTGAAATAAAAGAACAGCTTAGAAGAATCACAGGTTTTAAATCATTCTGTGAACTAAAGATTAGTATATATCTGTACATAAGAATATCTCCTTTTCTTTATGTTCTTTGCAATGAACACAATACCGCATGGATTAAAAATGTAAGCAATTTAGCACTCGTAGGACTTCAACTGTAAAACCCAAATCAGCTAATGCAAAATGTAGTGCTGAAATTTCCTGAAGGAGATCTGAAACATAGAACACCTTCCCATTAATATACAAGTTGAAGGCAGTATTCTTATTTTTCCATCTCTTCATTGTCTCAAGGCACAGAAAAAAATCTAGACAGTAGTCAACACAATCTATCACAGCAGCATTCACAGCTCTATCCAACGTTGCATCAGAGACTGTCATTTTTTATTCGCTATCCTCTCCGAAAAGCAAAACTCAGATGCAGCTTGTGCCAAAGCACCCCCGCCTCTGCCCGAGCTGGTTCTGAGCAGTTCCTATGCTGGATGTGAATTCTCATTATGCAATGGGATCAGGCGTGGGTCAAACAACTGCTGTTTACAGAACAGCCGGTGTGTGAGCCACAGTGAAAGGCAAACCTAGGTTAAACGCGGAGACAACGTGTGTCACTCTGCTACGTGACAGGGGCTTCCCTGAAGCTCTGGACACGGAGTGGCCTGGAAGCTGTAGCTCTGCAGCAGTGCAGTTTGCCTGTTTTCCCTCTCATCAGACCTCTAACGGGCTAAAGATACAGAACCATGATAAGAACAAGAACAATAAGTATAGAGCAGGCAAACGAAGGAGAAGCATAAAGGTAAATTTAAAAACATGAAACCAATTTTTTAAGCATGTACATTCTGGATGGATCTCTCCAGGAACAACAAAAAAAAAAACAAAAAGAAAAGAAAAAGAGAGAGAGAACTAGGTATAAACAGGACTTTTTTCTTCCTTAGTCATGACACATTTTAATGAGATTTGAAATGAGCACAGGAAGACAGAGCAAGATAACAAGGTTATCTCCAACTCTAAATCTTCACACTATTTATGATGTTAAATTTGCAGGCTATGCTGCTCACTTACATTTCCATAAAGTAGCATAATAAAAGAAAAAGAACAACTAGATGGTAGCAATTTTTCCTCTGAACTGTCCTTTCTAAAAAAAATATGTGCAGTCCTGTGGGTTCTGGTATTCTTTTTACCTCTGCAGCATAATCTTCCTTTTGTATTTTATCCCTTCTTTGTGCAAAGATAAAGAGAATAAATGTACATCCAGACTCCTGCTTCCCTAAGTGATATGACTCATTCACACAAGCATCTGTACCCCTTAAGGGACTGTCACTGCCTTCTCCTCTTAATTCATTAATTTTACTTTTCTGTATACTGAAGAACTGCTAATAAAGTAACTTTTCTCAATTGATATTCAATCTCCTCTGTGCCCCTGCAGGCACCTCTTCCTCTTCAGGACTAAAAATACAATGTGTTGAACTCTCCCCACAGATGCCATGACAGAGGCATATCTCTTCTAACATTCACTCCATCTTCTAGAAATACCCTTTGTTTTGTAGATTGCAAATGGGGACTAATGGCAGGCAGCAGTGTCTGTAACAGTAAGAATTTTTAAATATTTCCCACTACGATCCACCATATACCAGATCTGGCTATAATACCGCTACAAACTGGCTAGCCACTTTCTCACAAAAGTCTTCCTTAAAGCTCTCAGCTGTAGTTACAGCATAAAATCTCATGGCTTCCTTTGACTTTGGATACCTTTCCTCTGTGTTCCTGAATTAATCATAGCAATGGCCTTTAAACCACAGCAAACTAGAAAAACTTATTTCGCCAATTCAGTGATAGCATCAACATATTTAAAAAAATAGGAAGGCATACAAGGGAGAGCACGCCCTTTTTCAAGATATTTTCTTTCTCTGCCACTCTCACAAAGAAGTTAACATTTAGGTCTTCTTCTGGTCTTTTAATATGGGGTTGAATAAGTTAACAGCAGAAGAACATGGAATCCATCTCATTTGAGGAAAACTGGTATATTGTCCCAGTTTACACTGGTATGAGTTGGTGTCATGAAATCTTTTCCTTGATTGTGAAAAATGTCAGCATTTTTACAGGAGAGAAACAAGATAACTAACACAAATATTAGTTGATTTAACAGTAAATGGAGCTTGCAATCAGTAATGGGTGACATATGTATTTCAGGAGCTCCCTTAGCACTTTCAGAAGAGGTGTAATGTTAGATAGATTAGTTAGATAGATTACTCAAAAAAAAATGACATAAGGAATTGTAAGATTAATTGGAAACATGAGTTCTCTTATCTCTGCTGAATGGAAAACATTCTATTTGCCTCACCAGTCTTTGATCAGATTCTCAGATCATATAGTATGTCTGTGTTTGCAGAGATTAATAGGATAACACAAAAGCAAGCAAAAGTTCATATTTTAAGTAGTTTCTTTGGTGCTTCCGACACTTATGAAACAAAGGGAGTACTAAATGTTGCTAATCTTGCCATTTCAAAGAGAAATAGCCAGGTTTTTCTCATATATTACTCAACTCAATTAATCTGGAGAGAAGAGTAGTGCAGTGATTCTTTTCAATTTAAAGTCATTTAAAGGTTTAAATTCAGAAACTACAGATATAAATCCATGAATCATTGTAGCACAACTTTAAAATACCACTTTCTTTGAAATCACTGTTTTCATTAAAAGTGAGGCTATAAGCTACTTACTGAATGTTATGGGTATGAAAAAATGCAAGCTGTGCTAATGGGATGTAGCTGATTAATGAAAACTAGGTGAATGTAGAGCAATAGCTCTGAGACTGTTAAGTGGCTCTGTGTGTCAGTGAAATATAAGGTCTGATGCCCTTTTAAATCTCAAGAGATAAAAAAAAAGAGTAAGGATTAGGGAGATTTGTGCAACACAGTAGAAATATGTTTTGGTGAAATCACTCTGAATCCTTTTTCCTCCATTGAGTAGCAGGTGTGCACAGGAGCGTCCCAAACTCAAGCTGAACCAAGAAAATTGCCTAATGTGTTGTGAATGTTGGTACCAGTATTCTCCCTGGGCCTCTACGTGTAATGTTGCCCCAGAAGGATATCCCAGCTAAGACTGTAGTGAAATACCAGTTCTGTTAGCCAAGAATGTACCAGCCTTGTCCACATTTTGAGGTCTATGCTCCTCTGAAGTGGCCTTAAACTGAGAATATATTTGGTATGCAGTCATATGGTCAGACTGAGGGTCTGCAGATGAGTTCACCAGGGTGAATGCTTTCATTCAGCTATTTGCATCATCTTTGAATGAGCAGACACTGTTTCCACTTTCTTAACGTCAGAACCAAAATTATTGCGTCCACATGGGATGACAGAATACAGGCCCATTAGCGTGCAATGTCCATGTCCATCCACGACATATTTGGTACGTTTTCCTCAGCTAAAGCAGTAAGGCCGGTCAGGGCTACATCATTGAGCAGTTAACTCAGTGGGCAGTGTTTATTGTTTGTTGGCAATTTAGAGGACAAGAGCTTCTCCAACATCAGATACACTTTATAATTATTGTCAGACATATATGCAGAACACCAGGTAGACAGCATATCAAGTTAATGATTGACTTTCAACATAAGAAGAATTAGATGTGTTGCTTTCCTGGAAGCTGAAGTCTCATATTATTTGATGACCTGATCACCAAGCACTTGGATATCCTCTAATGGCTAGCTCATATGGTGAATGAGGGACATTTTTGCGGATATTGCAATGATTGGCAATTCTTTATTAGTTCCCAGAGGAAACAATGATGAAGATGGTAGCATGATCCCTAAAAGAAACCACAAACCATATTTCTCAAGCAAAGATATACTCCATTACTGCAATCACAATTGTATGAAAAGAGACTAAAAGTCAGGGTAGCTTGCAACAGAAAAAAAAAAAAAAAGAAAATGAAATATAATTAAAAACCAAAATTCGTGAAGCTTATTTGACACAAAGTAATTTGGTCCCAGATGTTCTTTTTCTTTGGAACCAAGAATGGAGGAGATCACTGAAATTAATGAGTAACAATCATTAGCCATCACACACTGAAACTCATACTAAGGAACTAGACAAGGGGCTAAAATCCAGTGTTTTCTTTGGGTTTTTATTTTGCTATACAGGCTAAAATAATCAACAGTTATTGCACATCAGTGTGCAAAAAGCAACAAAAAAAAAGTCATCTAACAGAGTTTATAGACTTATTTCCCCTCTAACATTTTTTTTTTGTCCTCTCTATAAAGAGTGCTGGAAAACACTATCCATTAACTTGTATTGTCTTTCTTGTCAGAAAGATGATTTGGATTATTTTATTCCGTTTATAAAGATTCAGTTTCCCCTGATTTCTTTAACAGTGTTACATTAAGAATGAATTTAGTTTAGTGGTTTTGGGGTTTTTTTTTCTAACTATGGCTAATCAATAACACTGCACTTAATGCATTATGTGAGTGTTGCATTTTGGTACCCCTATGTTTACAATACAGCTTCAACTATTTACCTTTCAAGATGAATACAGTGGTGTTTAGCAGCTGATATGCTTTGTTCCTGTAAATTGTATTTGTGAAGAAAACACTAGCTGAGAATACTCTTCTGTCCCTGAGGCCAGGGAATATCCTTAGGTGTTCTGGGCCTTACACTGTTAAGTTAGGTATTTATTGCCTATGTTGTTGTGACACATCCCTGGTGAAGAATGAGCAGGGTAAATGTCAGTAGTATTCAAGTCATGGTAGTGCATCCATGCTACATCCCATATTAGAACTTCGTTCTGTTTGGGGCTGTAGAAAACATCTATAGTAGTACCTCTCTCATGAAGTGTTTTCAGACTGTCAGCTGAGAAAAGAAGGATGTATTATCACAATTCTGGGGAAAAGAACATTAGAAGTTGAAGGCTAAAATTCACAAATGACCTCAGATCATATTTATACTGAGCAGAGTCAGGCAGACATCCCTCCCTTATCACCGGCAGAGCTGGCTCCCGACCACAAGCATTAGGGTCAGGAGAGTTGAAGTTAATTAGCATTCATTGATGTGACTCTTTTACTTTTGGGATCTCATGGGGGACACTCATCCCTCTCCTGCTGAGCCTAGACCTGGGTGATTTGGGCTGGCCATAGTCGCTCAGGTCCTCAGGTATTTTGGGAATCTGAGAAATGTGACTGGACTCAAGGGATAGACAAGTCAGATCTGGCCAAATCTTGGTTTACACAGACTACTCATTGATGTCACCTCCTTTACTGGGTTTTTCATTGAGGCACAACATACAATTCCCTGTAAGTTATTAAACTGTAACTTTTTATCTCTGTTTCTCCTAACTTTCACAAAGATAGGCATCTATATTCTATACCTCAGACCCAAGAGTCTTAACAAAACCACCATCATACAGCTCACAAGAAAGAGCAGTTAAGCTGAGTTGACAGACATAAAACAAATTGAACCTTAAATTTTTAAATGTAGACCACAAATGGTATCAGCCCAGGTATACTGGAACCACTAATGCAAACTAAAGGTACAGAGAGATTTTCCTTTTTTCTATCAGGAAGAATGACTAATTTTGAACAAAAACAATGGAGGGAAAGGAAAATGAAGAATATATGCGCGCGCGTGTGCGTGTGAAAGAGACTCCCAAGTCTCTAACTCTCTACTGCCTTTTCAGAGCACTACAGCTATCAGCAATTTACCCTTGGAAAAGGAGCTGTCAAGTAAATGCTTTCCTATTCACATCATGTGGTACGTACAGATCCTGAGCTTATCCATGCCTCGTGATTGAGCAGACAGGTCTCTTCCCTGCAATCAATGTTGATTAGAAACTGGTTTTGTGGTACTGACAATCTGTTGGGACTAAAATAAAATCTCCTAGACCCTCTGGTAATGAAAAATTATCTACACGAATGGAAGAAAGAGTACAAAATGGATTTCAGACTCCTATTTATTACCTTTACAATTGAAAAAAGGGGTTTTCTCTAGTAAGTAAATAATCCTTCTTCTTATTTTTGCTTTCATTATGCACACTTTGATTGATTATGATCTGCTCTATCACAGTGGACCAGATTGGAACAGATCGGCTACTTCTGAAGAAGAAAAAAAAGCCTTGTCACGGGAATGCGGAACCAAAGTGAGTCAAAGTGAAATCAGGTTAAAGTGTCATTCACCTGAACGAATCAAGTGCTAAGAGAAGGTTGACGGTGTCAAATATCCTATTTTATAAACTCTGACCTTTTTAAGGTATTATCTTGGGAAAAGCCTGTATCTTCTGGGTAGCAAATATTCAGACACATATATGCTGTTAGGTGGTGGTATCTGCACAGAAAAGTAAGAGATATTTCTTGTCTCTTTCTTGTGCTTTGGCCAGAACACAGCCGTTAAGATCTATGATGCTCCATTGTCCTTGGCCTAGTGGGAATATGGTACAAGCCTGGCTAGTAAAAGTTACACAGTCTGATAGTCATTCCGTAACGTAGCAGTTTCTTAATAACTTCGCTGCATCAAGCTGTGAACTAAACATCAGCCACTTTCATATAATCATCACCTTCCTTACATTTGCAACTCTCTGCTCTAGTTTTCCATTTCAATGTGTTGATCTTTTATTCTGAGGTCCCCTTCAACATGGAAGAGTTAACTGAATTTACATAATCACATCTCATCACATTTCCATTTCAAATTATTGATAATTAGTGAGTAATAGAGGTAGACTTTCTCCTCCTAAAAAAAGCCAAAGAACCGTGGTTCCTAAAAAGTGTAATGAATTTCACAGGGAAAAAAAAAAAAAAAACAACTTCTAATCCCGGTCTGGAATTCTTTAAAGATAAAGTCAATACAGTTTCCCTCCAACTTGTAGTATCAGTGCTGGAGGAGATAGAAATAAGTGTCCTTCTGCTTTCAGTGACCCGAGATTTGTACTCAGATGTAGATCATTCAAAATAACTTTATGATGAAAGTACAGAAG
>NW_009661371.1:7114955-7123226 GCF_000708025.1 Charadrius vociferus
AGGAAACCTTCAGAGGTTTTTCACCTTGTGTGAAGTTCAGGCATGAACCTGGAGAGGTAGGAGAGGCACAAATCACATTGTGGTTCCCATGGCCAGCACACCTCAGGGTTGCAAACGTAAGATTTGAGCCTTGAGTAAAAAGGCAGTTTGAATTTTAGCAAGTACTCTGGCTCAGGAGGCTAAACCAGAAATAGTGGAAAGCACAATCAATTTGTTTTTCAGGGAATATCCAGTCTCCATAAATTGATCACGGGATGAAGCTGCCAGCAGCCAGTGCATGAATTCATGCAGGAAGTCAGAAACATGCTGAGAATGTGTGAAAGGAGGAAGTTTCAGCAACTGCAGAGAAATGTCTCCTGAACTAGAAAAGTCTTACAAATTTGTTTCAGAAAAAAAAAAAAAAAAAGTGCTGAGAGAGGAATTGAACAAGAATTTAAATTTACTGAACAAAGGCACCCAGAGGCACTTATCTGGCAACATCTGCTCCCATTGTGAAGAAAGGGAAGGCCATGTTTTCATAGCTGAGACGGGTGTGCTGTTTTGCTTTGTGGTCAATGCAGCTGATGTTAGGCAGAGTGGACTGTGATTCAGAATAAACGTCTTCAGCTTTAGAAGGAGGATTCTGGACACTGCAGAGGTTGTTTACATCCATACTCTCACTGTCTTCACAAATCTGATACCTTTGAAGCATGAAAATCTTGGCCCTTGTAAATTAAAAAAAAAATATAGATGACAAATAGAAACCTTATTATACTAGTATGGTTGATACAGTATATGAACTGTAAAGAAAAAAAATCTGCCTGGTAAAAAGCCCAGCAATGAAATAGTAAAAATGGACCTTTGTCTAATTCTGTAATTCCATGTGCTGTATCAATTTCCATTTTATTTAAAAAATAGTATTTAAACACACACAGTATCTTTTACATCACCAATGTAAGTCACTGTTATGTCCCTTATTTATCATTTTTTCTAGAAGACAGGAAATGTTAGCTGATTACGTCTACATTACATTCCACATTAAATCCCATAATAAGTAACACTAAATTTGAAGCCTATATTACTTTTGAGAGTCTTTTGTACATTTCTCACTGAGGAAAAATGAATACATTAATTGCTTTAAAACAAGTATATTTGAGGTATATTTCACTAGAATTAGAAGAATATGTCAAAATTTGTGAAATGTCACATATTCAAACTTTTACATAACCGAATATCTTACTAATACCAGTCTTTTAAAAAACTCTTTTTATGGAAAATTTGCAGGCAAAACTGTTTTTAAAAGCAAGTTAGAAGTGGAAAGGATATAATTTTTATACAATATAAAGTGGGAGTACTTTTTTATTATTATCATCATAAAATCCTTCTTTTGAAGCACCAACTTCTCAAGAAAGTAGGAGAGATGAAGAAACGTGAATAGGTAAAGTTTTCCTGCTATGAAAACTAGGCTCTTAGTCAAATAGCCAAGGCACAAGAAGTCCTTGAAATTCAAACAGTTTTCTGTTCTCCCCATATTAACAATAAATATGTATAAAAGAATTACTGCTGTCTGTGTTTTTTTTTCACCTAAAGGCTGACAATTTTAATCTGAAAACTTATCACACTGATAATAGCAGACAGTTCTTAGTTAAGTTCAGTTAGTATAATCCCGTTTAAAAAGAGAAAATTCTGGAGGGACTCCTGACAATTTTGGAAGCTTGCTGCAGCTCTTGGAGCACTGATGCTCTACTGCAGCGCTGGCAGAGCATGGACCACAGGCTGGATGAGATGCACCACACAAAGCAAACATTTTTTTCCCAGACATTTCTAAGCCACACTCTTTTTCAAGCTCCTCTTCCTTTCTGAACCATCATCATCTTTCTGCCTTGATTCTAAACAGGCATCCACCAGCTTATACGTTTACATACACAGTTGCAGATGGTTCAGAGCCCAATCTGTAATCTAACATAAGAAAGCTGAGCTGATTTAATAATGACCACTATGAAATATCAGTACAACCCACACTGAGTGGATTAAGGAATGGCCAACTGACAGCCCTCAAAAGCATCTGTCAGTGAGGAAACTGCCTGAGAACAAGGATTTTTTTCTAGTAGGTACACACAGGCTTTTTGATACAACTCTTACCAACAGAAAAAAAAAACAAAAAACAGTCCTTACAATATCTGTGAATGTCTTAAAACTGAAACCTGCACCTGAAGAAGGTCAAGGTAGAACTGAAATGTGAAGTCCCAAATTACGATACGAAACGCTGATCTTGCTAGGGCTAAAGAAAATCTGACCTTGAAGATCTCCAAGTGATATTTTAACTTTAAAGTTTCCAAGATGTGAAAGGTCTACCTTTTCCCAACTAACCCCTTTCTAACTACCCTGATATCTATTTTCTACTTCAAACTACTCGAGATCTAGAAATCAGCATGGCTGTGACACAGTGGTTACAAAAGGCCACTCACAAAATGTAGTTACTGCTACCCACCATATACAAAACTGATTAAAACCTGTTTAATGCTATATGCCAGAGTTGATCAACACCAAATTAAAAAAAAAAAAAAAGAACTTTAATGAGTTGGTATGATAAATTGCTGAGAGATTTGTCTGATGTAAGTCTATCTCAATGATTACTTGTAGTGTGACTACTTTAGAGGTTTACTTTAAGTAAGGTAACGTTTTAGCATGACATGCTATTTTTGGTTGTTGATAGTTATGCAATTCTGTTTCACTTGTTTTAATTGGAATCAAGCAAATGTGACTTCTCATGCTATTTGCATTTTTTGTTTACTTCCAAAAATCTCTCATGCCTACAGTTGTAAAAGGTTGCCAACTAATACCATCTAATTCCATGGTAGTGAGACCTCAGATTTATCTAATTTGTTTTCAGAGAATATTTGCTTTACTGATCTCCCTTATACAGGACAGATGGCATTACACACAAATGAACTCTGGGTACGTTTTGCTGTCTACTGACTTTCAGAAATGGACGTTTGGTTTCATATAATCACTCTACAGGTTTTTTTAATGATTATACTGAAGTTTTATCTGAAGTATCTGAATGTAAGACATAACAGAACACATTCTTCATAGCAGTATTTTCTGTTTCAATAAGCCTTTATCTTCCCAATTTCTATTTTTGTGTCTGGTATCTCTATTAAAGAAGGAAAGGTTAACCAGTTATTGATATGTCTTCGTGCCTTTCATAGGGAACAACAGATATATAATATTTATTTTTATTTTTATCCCAAAAACTGTGAGGTTCTTCATCCAAGATGCAATAGAATCTTCAAAACTTTTATTTACTGCCTATCATTAACCTAATGATAATAGGCACTTGTGATTTTCCTCAGAAATTCTGAAACTGCAGTTAATAAACCTTGCGTCTTTCCAAAATTTTAAGTAAAATTTTGTCATGATGTGTAAAATTAAACTAAACCACCCCAAACCAGGCTTAGAAGCAGCCTTTACATTTTTATCTGCAGACATTAAGGCAGTACTTACAGCAGGGAGGGAAAAAAAAAACCCAACAGGGAAGAAATCAGAGACAAGGAATCTGTGTAACGTGCTAGTAGCCATTAACAGCGGTGCCATTGGCTTAGTATTGCACACAGTTTTCTGTGCCAGAAACATCTTTCTGGCATTCATTTTCAGGTAAAGTTTGTTAAGCACTTCCCTTATAGCTGTTCCTCTCCATCAAGAAATATCTATGTATACTATCAAAACTGTTGAAAGCACTTTGTATTGCATGTACGTTCCATTTTTACTGGATGGGTGGATGATTGCAGTGTCTCTCTTCAGATTCTATACAATTCCCTTTGCACAATTCTCATTAAATCAAGAGATAAACGGAGGGGCTCATAAAGTCAGTATCAGTCATCAAAGTCTTCACAGAGCATCGGGGACCTCCTGCCCTTCTCCAGGGAAATCGCTACCTGAGGTAGCAGCACTTTGTAGCAAGAAGCAGCTGAGGCTATGTAAAGGGCTATTCAAATTTTTAGTATTGTCCTGTCTGAGCAGAGTCGTCTTATTATTATGAGCTCTCTGCTTATTATATAAGACGTCACTTCCACAGACAGCGGAGCAGTAGCAACAGATTGCTGCTGCCAAAAGGCAGAGGTTTCACTCCCTCCCTCCTTCCTCCTCCCTATTTCTCCTTTTCCCACCTTCCTCTTTCCGCTGAAAGCCAGCATGTCCTGCCTCCTCCCTCGTCCTGCCTCTAGAGCACTTTGAAATCCTTCACTGTCTCAATTTATTTCATTAACCTGGAAGAAAACTACCTGGCTTTTGCACAGTGTTGTATGATGTCCTCAGTTTTAACAAGTTACATGGACATGCAAATTCAGTGAGTTGTTAGAGTCGGCACAATATAAAGTGTGAGACCACAGGGCCAGGAGGAGGGAAGGGCTATAGGCAAAAGGAGCAGGACCTCTTCTTCCTGGCGAGAGGGTGACGTGACTCAAAAGATTTTCAGGCATGTAAACACTGGGCTCAGCACTGCTGCCCCAGCAGGGAATGGGCTTCCTGTGGGTGCTGTGTCATGAAAGCTCAGTGGATGTGTTGCGTACTGTAGGGTGTGAAAAACAGCACAAAGTGCTTAAACTGCCTCCTTCATCCTGTTTTATAAAATCAAAGCCTAAGAGTTAATTTATAACTCTGTAAACATAGTTGTAATTTAATCATATGAGAGTGAACTATATGGGTAATGTCATTGAAATACATGCTCTGGATTACCGCTTTCAGCACTCCTGTTGTGTCTTCAAAATCTGGTACATATGTCATAGAGATATTGAAAACAGGGATAGTAAGCAAATGCCTAATGACCATGAAGCAGTATGGTGCTGTAGTAGTGTAATTGTAATGGTGTAAAGATATTTGTTACACAGGACTGTAAGAAGAGAAAATATTTGTCCTTAGATCAACCACTATTGCTGAAATAATACAATCCCTTTTTAAGGTTCTTTCACCCAGAACACCTTGAAAGGGGAACAGCAGGTAACCACCTGCAATATTTGTGTTCAGAATAAACCCATCTATTTCCCCTGTGTTGCAAAGGCAACTCAGAAATATTTTGTAATTCACTGTGTTAAAAGCAGCACAGACAGCAATACTTTCAGCAAGTTCTTACCATGGCCGGGATCTTGCAAGTAGGTCACAGTTTAATACCACTAATGTAATCCCTGTTTTGTGCCTGAGGCTGGGCTCTGATTGTTGATTTAATGTCTCATTCAAACTTGATGCTTACTACTTACTAGTGAGGAACTGGAAGCCTGAGATAGGACCAGAGCTGAAAGGCTTTTGGCATCTTGTACTACTTTCTTCAGGACTCAGTGAAGAAATCTACTTTCTGATCAGATTTCTTCTAATTTGAAATGGCAAAATTTGTCATCTATTGCCAGAAAGAAGATGAATAAGTTTCAAGAGTTTTGCCAAGTATTTTTTGAGAATTCTTATCTTGGAGTAAATTGAAGAGGAGAGAAGGAGAGTAATAAAATAGGTGTTTATTTTGCACCTTGTTCAAGATATGATGAGATAATTGTGTAGTTCACCTACACTCACGAGCAATTGGTGCTTAGTTTTGGCTGATCAGTATTATTTATGCAAAAGAGCTCTTCTGCATGTGATTTTGCCATTCTTGCTGGCAAAGAGTAGAAAACAATCTAATCCTGTAAATCACGTTAGTCATCTATAGTGGTGGGATTATTCTGACCATACGTCAGACCTTGCAATTTTTCTCCAAATTCTCATCCTCTTTTGGCCCCGGTTTTGGAAATAGGATGTCTGTAGCCCTTAGTGATAGTGAACTACTGATGACTCTACAGTTATTTCTAACTCACAAGTGTTTCAGTGATGGATACATGGTGTTCTCAGCTTCTATGACAGGCAAGCTAAGGACAGAGATGAGAGGCTCTCAGCTTCAGAGCAGGGAGTCCCAAAGCTCTGAAATATTGTCCGTAATGCTATCACTATTAGGGCCTGTACTTTAATCACATAGGCTGTGAATATGGGTCTCCAGGCTATGCTCCACAAAAGGACAGCCAAGTCCCAATCTCGGAACAGTGCGTATTTGTCAGACTAAAATATTTCTGTCAAGCATTGGGTTTTTTTGTTTCATAACAGCATCTAAGAAAACAGGGTTGGGATTCAGTTCACAGTGGATGACATATAAACACCGATGACGATGCATGCGGTGTCTATGCTCCAGTTACCATGAAGACCTACTCAGTGGTGAAAATAAAACAGCATTTACGTCAGGGTGAACTGAGCTTTTCTTTCAACTGTCTTGCCTAGATAGCTGTCACTTACCAAGAGACCGTAGACAATTACAGGTAGATAGCTAAACTCAGGTGTTTTAATCCTCCTCCTCCCAATGCAACCTCATGAAACAGAGAGGAAATGACTGTAAAGAGATGTCCGTGATACAAAACCAGAGCAAGCCAGTTTGTTATCTTTGAGTCAAGCTGCTATCGACAGCAATAAAACTGCAGACCTCATGGCTGCCCAGTCAGCACGTCCTGTCTGTAGCCCTAACCTGGAGGGACTGACTCTGAGCTGAGGAAGCAGTTTCAGTTTTCCTTCCTATACCCTGTTGAGACTGCCAAACCCAGCCCAGCTGTGAAGGTGCCTTTATGATTCAGACAACTTTCAACAAAAAGGACAGGGATTTATTAGGCTCGTTTGGTCATTGGTATCTTAAAAGACTGAAGAAACAATGAACCACAACCAGCCCTGGCATGAGTAAGTACAGCCCGCACAAAAATAACTATTGGCCTTCTCCCTGCAATTCAGTGTGCATCCATTCATCAGGAGGCTTTGTCTTGTAGCCAGTTTGGAGCTCATGGGCTAGTGTTACAGTCCAAACCAATTTTGATTAGTTGGGTTTTTTTTTTCAAATAGGTTGCTGTGAGACAATATGAAGTAATTTACTGAAGTCCCAGTGTTATACGTATACTCTAGATATACCCCAGCCACTAATCCTACAACCTTACTAAAAAACATAATAGAAAAGAAAAAACAACAAAACTATAGACTGCCTAGAAAGTGTTTTGGGGTTTGTTTTTGTTTGGTTTTTTTTTTTTTTTTTTGCAATCAAGCACTCCTGATAATTCAGAGGTCAGATTTTATTTTTAATACTTTTCCATTATTTGAATGTGAATAGAATGAAGATCTATAAAATGTAATAACCAGCAGCATTGTTTCTTGTCTCTATAAAGAGAGATACCTCTCTTGGTTTTGTGTGTGCATGGATTTATAGTTTTCTGTGAATTTCCAAAAAGAAGCTCCATTAGTTCAGTAATATCTCTCCTCCGTCTACAAAACCTAGATATTACCATTCTCTGGGAATATTAGACTAATTAAAATTAGATCAAAATAATGTGAAAAAGGAAATGTTTATTCTCTAACTTCACAGTGTTCATATAATACATCCATTTTCTTCCCAGAAACTGTAGCTTTTTAGTCAATCCATTTTTCTGTTTGCATTTGAATCTAAAACTATTACTTCCCCTCACCCAAAAAGGTTTCACAGTAATCACTGTTGCCCGTTTCAGAGTGGGCTTCTGCAATTTTATCCTTAATTTCCCTGTTTAGAAGACTAGCACCCTTAGATGTGTGTGTATATATATATGTTTGGTTTAATATGTAACTTCTCAAATTAAATTACAAGCAAGTGTTAGAAACAAGACTAGAATTTTCTTGTATCTCCCTTCCTTATTGAATTGTCTCTTTTCTGATTTGCCTTTTACTATATTTAAAAAATGTTTATGTATACATTGCTAAAGGGATATCTCTACCTCTTAAACACATGAGTTCGTTGTTGGTGTTAGGCATGTATTCTCTGGTAACACTTGTAATTTCAGACATTAGGTTAACATGCACGCTGCCACTACAGATCTAAGCCTTGATTCTCCTTCAGTCAAGGATAGAGACTGTACTCACCAATCAAACTGTTGACTTACAAAATAATTCCTTGGGTAGGTATGGTATTAGTAACAGTTACACTTGTTTTGTTAAACCAATGACTTTGTGTCCTGGTTCCGGCAGGGATGGGGTTAATCTCCCCAGGAGCCGGCAGGGGGCAGGTATTCCATACCACGTGACCCATGCCCGAGCTATAAGAGGAGCTAGCCGGGGCGAGGAGAGGAGTCGCCACTCGGGGGTGGGCTGCGGCGGTGCGGGTCCGGTCGGTGCGCTTCGCGGCGGTACTGTAATCGCGTTTTTGTCTTTTCCTTTTGCTGTTCTGTTAAATTGCACTCTTTTAACCCACGAGTTTGGCCCTGTCATTTTCTT
>NW_009661371.1:7129144-7191361 GCF_000708025.1 Charadrius vociferus
GGGGGTGGGCTGCGGCGGTGCGGGTCCGGTCGGTGCGCTTCGCGGCGGTACTGTAATCGCGTTTTTGTCTTTTCCTTTTGCTGTTCTGTTAAATTGCACTCTTTTAACCCACGAGTTTGGCCCTGTCATTTTCTTTTTCCACGACTGTGGGAGTTGTGCGAGCGGCTGCGTGGTTCTTTGTTGCTGGCTGAGGCCAAACCACGACACTTTGGCAGACAGGCTGTTTGTAGACACATCGTGAAGGTGAAAGAGTAGCAACAATAGTGAACTATGGTAACAAAGACTTCCTGGGAAGACAGGATTTTCCACCATTCTACAGATGAAATGAAAGCTGAGTTTCCCTGGGAGAATATAAAGAAAGCATCTCAAAACTTTATTAGTGGATTAGTATGTTAGAATAATTTACTAGATTAAGTGTTTTCTTTATTGTGTTTCTTTGTGGTCTACTGTTAGTTTCCTGTGTTCTTTAAATACAACAATGTTAAATTTATGTTTTGGACAAATAACATTTTACCAATTAAAAAAGTAAAATTAAAAAGCATATAGTTGGTTAAATTCTCTCTAGCTTTAATTTCCACCTGTCTGTCCAGACATGGTTCAGGAATGAGCTCGGGAATGAAACCAGGGTGTTTCAGAAACTAGAATCTTCTATGGGCTGAACTTCACCTTCCTGGTCCTTCAAGCAGAACCCACAGTGGTGTCTGAAAGATGTAGATTCAGAAAGTGAATTAAGAGCAATGGTCTAGAGTTAGCTAGTAGAAAATGCTGAGGGTAGGGGAGGACATAGGAAATCTCATGGTCTTTATTTTTCCTCAGTAGCTACATGGTTGAAGGATCCATTTACTCCGCCTAGAAGCATTTTATCAAGTATCTGGAGGAAGAAACACTCCCTTTTACATATCTAATTTGATCATGGCCACGAAGATGATCAGAGGGCTGGAGCACCTCTCCTCTTAAGGCAAGCTGAGAGAGTTGGGGTTGTTCAGCCTGCAGAAGAGGACGCTGCAGGGAGACCTTTCGGTGGCCTTCCAGTACCTAAAGGGGACTTACAGGAAAGCTGGAGAGGGACTCTTTACAAGGCAGGTAGTGATAGGGCAAGGGGTAAAGGCTTTAAACGGAAAGAGGGTAGATTTAGATTAGATATCAGGAAGAAATTCTTTACTGTGGGGGTGGTAAGACACTGGAAGAGGTTGCCCAGAGGAGTTGTGGAGGCCGCATCCCTGGAAGTGTTCAAGGCCAGGTTGGATGGGGCTTTGAGCAGCCTGATCTAGTGGGAGGTGTCCCTGCTCTTGGCCAGGTGTTTGGAACTAGATGATCTTTACGGTCCCTTCCAACTCTAACCGTTTGATGATTTTATGATCATATGAGCTTCACCTCCTGCACATATACCCACAACAGTAATATGGTACCATTTATTGCACATATAAATGCATAAATACAAATACACAGCTATGTGTTAAATACAAGTTCTTAAATAAAGCTGAGGTCTCCCAGGAAGTGTGAAAATAATTAGTGCAGTGCACCATAACACTAACCTTGGGAATGGGGTTTTAACCATGTCTTTCCTTCAAATTACACACTGAAGGATTATGATTTATTATTTTTTGTAGTGTTTTTTAAAACATAAACTGGAAAAGTCAGCCTTTTACTGGTGCAGAAGCCCACAGTTGCATATGGTGGCCATTAACAGTGACCTTCTTTGTTGTCACAGATGTCAATCACTCCTTGGTGGAACATGGATTTGGTCCCGGTAGCTTATTTATTTCATGCATATACCTACCACACCAAGGATCAATGTATTTCCTGACTAAGTAATGATGAAATGCAGTCCCTGAAATCTGAAGATCAGAAATGCACATTTCATTAATTTTTTAATAAGCTGGTATTTGCTAATGGCTGTGCTACAAGGCATTGCAGACATACATAATGAATGTCGAACATTAGATGATAAAATACATAAAAAGAATCTATATAATTTAAACTATTGATAACTGAGTTATGTTAAGAACAAATCCACGAACAGCAAATCATCTTGCATTTATCTATTAGTCTGTCCATATATCTGTGTGGCACTCAGATTGCCTTTGATTTCACTGCACAGAGCATTTCTCATTCATGAAGGAGTACAATCTTATTAAAAATTAATTTTGAAGCGTATTTAAAATTTAAACATGTTTATAAATTAGGACTGCAATGATACAAAACTTAGACAAAAGTTCTGCTAAGATATAAAAACCAGTTGAACGTGAAGATCTCCACTTCCACCTGTTCAGCTGTAAATGTTTGTGATGACACTATCAGCAGACTAGCAGATCTCTTGAACTAAACACATTAATGCTTTGCTGTTGCTCCTGCTGTGTCTGTCACGAACCATCTGTGCAGCAAAGAATGACTTTTTGTCACTTTTTCCTCAAGACTTCAGGATTAGCTGGTATTCTAAAGTGATTTCTTTGATATGAGTATAAATAGATAAGGAAGAAAAAAAAACTCACCCTCATTCCCTCTCCCAGTGGGGTTTTATCTTTCTTCCACCCGAAACCAGAATGCTGAATGGAAGCCAGAACAATGTCAAATCAACCTGAAATACTTCCAATTCTTTGTCATGCTGTGACCAGGTGATTTTCAAGTTTAGTTTGATTTGGTAAGAATGGTCCACAACAATGGAAGGGATTGGCTGTGCCAAGTTATTTCATTTATGATTGGCTTGAAACCAGCTGCCTAGACAAAACCAAGTTGTGGGTTTGTATTTGTATTACCTGACACATAGGACTTTACATAATATTACTAACATAGAATACCAAGTAGACTGAATAAGATATAGCTTTTTACTAGCAGAAATCAATACCAAAATTTTAAATTATAGCTGAGATATATAAATTTAACTGACATATATATAACATGACAACTTCAGGAATCTTGGTGTCATATGTGAATTTTAGGTTTACTTACACCAGCAGCATAACATAAAGGGATGAGAAGCAAAAGCTGATATCCTGATGATGATTATACAAATCAAATGGTTTCTTGTAAGAAAAAAACCCCATAGAGTTAATGCCATTCCAAACCGGAGATTAGGGGCTAGGTTTTGTCATTCTGTGTATAATAAGAATTACATTAACTCATGAGATGCCTTCTATGGGTTTACATGTGGCCCCTTTAAAATACATGTTCAAAAGCATTCAAGCAAAATGATTATATGAAATCTGCATGATAATCATGTAAATCCAGATGCAGGGAGATTTTTGTTAGGCAGGCAAGAACTTGGGGTTTTTTAATGTAATTCTGATTCCTACCCTTTCCAAAAATTGTCAGTTTAAAGAAGATTTGGGAAGGGTGGCAAAGTGAGAACAAAACCGTCAGAACAGTCTTATACTAGAATATTCAACTTTTAGAGCTATTTGAAAGAGCAAATAATATCTCAAAATCATGGGAAACAAGAATAAAATTCCAATTTTAGCTTCTTACAAGAATATTGGGAAAGAGATACATAGTGTCTTGCCGCTAGGCAACATATTCTAGCGATTAGAGCAGAATCTTCTCCGGTTTAATCAAGCTTTTTTTCCCTAAAAAAGTAGAACCATTCTAATGAAGGGTGGAACCTACACCACTGTGGCACGTATTAGCTTAATTTAACTGTAACATATTTTAAAATGCTCTTCTAAATATTTCCAAATGAGAAATATCACAAACTGAGTTTTTTTCTACACAATGTCTTTCTACAACTGTCGTCCTTTTTTATTTTTCCTAAGCTAGAGGGAGTCTGTCTGGACCATAATGATCTCAGGTGACACCATGCCAAATCCTTTCTCATTGTATCTGAGGTGACATGACAGTACATTACACAGTGAAGTAAAAGTTACCACCATTGTGACCTGATGAAACCTAAAAAGAATGTTTGGGCTTTAATATAAGAGATTTTCTTGACTTTTAGCCTTCTTGTAGATAAAAGTAGAATACTTTGATCCAGCACTTTCATTCATTGCTATCCAGAGAATAGTAGGATGACAAAATACTCTGGAATTTTTCCATAACCCCAACAGACAAAGATATAGAAACATACTTTGCGGGCATTTTGGTATACAAGACTTCCACAACAGGGTTTAAATGCATTGTAAAGTAGAACCATTTATACTTCTATATCTTATTTTATTTAAAATGAAGCATTTATACTTCTATAACATATACTATAGAAGCATTTACACTTCTATCATTTGTGCATAAATTTATTGTAACTATCAAAAGAAGCAACTTTATTTTAAACCATAAAGCTATAACTGTGTATTTTAATCTAACGTAGACCTTTTTCAAGACCAACTCGCATGAGCTGAAGGCTGAGCCCTTCAAACATTATCCACCTGAGTGAGCCTACAAGCTTTAATGGAGTGATTGGGATAAGGTGACCATTTCAAGGTCAACAGTGGTTAAATGACCAGGCCTCAGATATATGTAGTAAATCTGAGGTACACAAACAGTAGAAAAGCTATAGAATAATTTTGTCTTCCTAATATACATGATTATAAAACCATTTTATGTTACCTGAAAAACTCACTTTGTTTATCAATACAGTTGAACCAGAAAATGTATTTAGAACCTTTTTTTCTGACCTCATTCACACTGATTTCACACCAACGTAATTTCATATGCTTTAGATGTATTACTTTTGCTTTTTCTCATTGTAGACAGTCAGACCTAAACCCTTATTATCCCTCAAAATAAATTGCTCATTATTTTAACAGCTTCCTGCAGTCAGAGCTTCTCAGCATGTATCGCATTTCTATTTCTTAAGTTAGAAATGTAAAGCAATTGGGGGTCTAGCTGATTTAATGTCCAGATTTACTTAGAGGAAGTAAAGATGATTTTATGTTTCTCTGTTCACTGTTGATATGTGGTCTTTTAGCTTGTTCAGCTAAATTTAGGAGGATTTATGAGGCACCACTACTGAGAAGAGAAACACAAACTAAGGCCAAGACTTGAACAAGATAATCGAAGTTTGAAAAAAACCCAACAAGCTCCTTTGTTGAACCAGAGCCATTGTACTGCTGAGAGCTCCTCTGAGTCAGCCCAATGCCAATTCTCCTCTACACAGGTTTGGATCTTACTACACAGGCTTGGTTTTTAAAAGCATGAGTGGGCAATCTAATCCCCGAAAACAGCTATGTGCGTACTTAACTTCAGCACAGGTAATCCCGCAGAATTACTGAACGTTTGGAAAGATGCTGAAAAAATGTAATGTTTTCGAAGGTTGAAGGCTGGATGATGAACCACGCAAGAAATTTAGTATTTTATCCCCTAATTACATAATTTCAGCACTATCTTATTTCAAGTGTGAAAACTGAATTATAATTTAAAGAACTATAGATGAAAAGGCAGGCCAGGATATTTGTGGAAAGCTGTAAAAATTGAAAAGCTCTGTTCCTAACTACTTTTCTTAGAAACCTGAAAATAAAGAAAATAAATAAATATATATATATATATATGTATCACTTGAAAACATAAATTAAGCTTTTGCATAATTTTGGCAAACCACAACACTTCAACTCATTATATTTGGCATTTGTGTTACAGCAAAATCCTGAGAAAGATAAGGCTGCATTATCTGGACATTTGATCTGTAAATTGCCTATTTCCTAATGATATAGACTTTCTGAAAAAAAATCTGAATAATTTTTAATTTCTTAATAAGTTTCTGTATGAACAATTCTTCTAGAAGAATGCCTGCACCTAAGCCAAATCATTTCTAGATTAACTGAGAATGAAAGACACCCTTTCTACAATTAGAGATCTAACTTCCTGCCCCTTGTTCCAAGTCAAGCCTTCACAAGGGCTCGACTAGCTTTTTAGTCTCCTATCTTCAGGGACTAAATTAGGAACCTTGTCATCTTAAATTCCCTCTAAGCCATTAAAGAAAGACAAGTAATTCCACAGGGTAACCCAGGCATTAAGTGATTATAGAAGGAATCCAAACCAACAAAGTTCTTAATGCAGGTACCAGCAGCCAGGTAGGATTAATCCAGGCCAGACGTCCTACAGGAGGATCTATTATTAAATGCTTCTAGAACACATCCACAAATTCCAGCTACCACCAAAACTTCATGTAAAAGTCTTTCAGAAATAAATGAACTTTTAACAGAATAAATAATGAAGAACGTCTTCAGGACTTGGTTCTATGTAGCAGCAACTATTTGAAGCAAGAGAAAAACATATAACCAAAATCTGTACTTTCTCTGCTGCAAATTCAATGTCAGTCTGAACAGGCGCAGAGTGGATCTAAACATTGTAGGGAATGTATATGTTGAAAATAAGTGTTGAAGTGAAATATTTTACTATATGCACAGCTCTTGAAACATGTATGCAACCTTCTCTTTTTAGTTCCACATGCAGGATCTCCACCAGAAGAACTGGTACACAGTATGGAAGAGAATCCAATAAGCCCAAGAAAGAAATAAGATTATTGTGTCTTAACTGGTTTAAGGGGATGTTAAGTGCTCCTTCAGCTGAGCACTTAATACCCTAGACTTAGTCTCCCACTGATGTAATTTTGTCAGCCAAAGGTAGAAGGAGGAAGTGCATCAGTGTTCAACTCCATTTTGACCTCCTTGTTCCACCTGAGAGCAGGTTAAGTGCAATATTGCTTGTACAAGCTATGTCCATATTTTGGCAATATGGCGTATTGATACACTGATGCTATAGTAGATATGACTGTATGTGTCTATAACAGATACACCCATAATAAAGGAAAATTGGGGAACAATGTCATGTACTAGACTGAAAATCAACCCTACTGCCCAATTGTTAGTTTCCTCTCTGGATTCTGCTTGGATTCTACACCTGGCTGTCTACAGAGCAGGTCACTTCAAGACTGTTTGAAAAAAGTTGTAGGGATGCCACAATGTGAATTTTGGATCCCTCCATAACGCACAGCAATTATCAAAATTTCTACCTACAATGTGAATTTTGGATCCCTCCATAACGCACAGCAATTATCAAAATTTCTACCTCATACATGGGCGAAAGCTTGATTCAAAGTTACTTGAATCAGTGTAAAATCTTAGATTCCAATGAGCTTTGAAACCAGAAGGCAATCCTGTGTCATATCCAAACCTTTTCAAGCTTCTGAAATGGATCTGCTTGAGTGGTATAAACTAAAGGATTAAGTGCAGACTAAATCTACACTTGTGCAGACTAGGGGAGAGTACTAGAATAAAGTGAGAAACCGGTGGCTTTCCCAGAAGACTTGTCTATCTGCGCCTCTACCATTTCAATGTGAAGTATTTGATTCCAGCGTTGAGTAGAAAACCATTCTGAAGCCAAAATGAACCTGGCAGATAGTCCCAGGGGCATGATTTTAAACAAAGATAGGTTTTGCCAGCCAAACCAAGTAAAGCAAACAAATGAACTCAAAGTGACAACCCTCATGACAGTAACTTCTAAGTTTTGAGAGTTAATCATGCTGCATTTTGACAGATCACTGATGAAATCTTTCAGATTTGGCCTGTCAGTCATTTATTAGGTGACATCTAATGAATAGCGTACCAAGTAGACTTGTTAAGTGTATGCCTGCTGACAGTTCAATTTAAAAGTGAAGGGTATAGAAAATTCACTCCAGACCAAGTGTCAGTTTTTCCACAGGAAAAGTGTACTGTGTTAACACTCTGCACAGGTCTGGTAGGGGTGTTCCCCATCTGTGTGACCTCAGCTGCCACACGGATACCAGAACAGTAGCAAGGAAGAGGTCAAGCACTCAGAGAGACAGGCAAATATTACAAGAGTGATGACATTGTCATATTAATTTCCTTACTTAGAATATTTAATTGAAAGATACAACCTGAGGCATTTATATTTGAAGCTGCCCTTATTGTCATTTTTAATTTTACTTTATTTACAGATAAGACTGATGAGATGAACTATTACACCCATTAATTTATCTTTTTGCCCAACATAGTACAGCATGTAAATGATAAAATTTAGCATAAAATTTACAACATGAAATGTATCTTTACAAAATGTTTCCTATTGACTTTTGAAACAAGGTCTAACAAAAATCCTTGTTAAATGTTCAAAACTTCAAGGGAAGAGATTAAAACAGATCTAAGGAAGACTCCATTGTTATTTTGATATGAGAATACGTATCTCCACACACATAAAAATACAGCATTGTTAAAACAGCACAATAAGACAAAATAACTAAAGTGCAAATAGAGTAACTTAGTATGCGAAAAGGATAAAACAGATTATTTTTTTTTAATATATATTGTGAAGGAATATAGGTTTTGTGAGGAAACTTTACAGGTTTTCATTCATGGGCTTACAATTTTTTTACGTATGTTCGATTAAAAAATGGAAACAACTAGATTTTACAACTATATCACTCAAACAGGATTTGATTGGATGGAAATATCACATTCAGGGACAGCTGTGACTAAAATCAGATTGAGTGTTCACTGATGAGCAGGCTAACACTAAGAAACTTTAATCTCTCTTCACAGGGTCTTTTCCATGCCTTTTGGTCATTTGCCTGTTACTTGATAGACTTATTATCATTATGAGTTGAGATTTATTGTCCTTCATCATGCTCTAAGAACATGGCATGAGACCAGATTGGTGATAGAAGACTGGAAGTAGAATAAGAGCACTGTGGAATAAAAAGGGCAAATGAAAAATATGGAAGGCCTTTCAGCACAGCTTGAACTTTCCAGAAATGCAACAGACCATAAGGAAACACTCATAAACAGAAGCATATCATCAGAAAAGTACAATGATGGCCTTCCATTTTATTTTTTTCCTAATATTCAGCGTTGTAACTACTAGATTAAATAATCTACAGTGGCTTCCTAAGAGGAAGAGCTGAATGGTTTTCAGACAGTGATAGGAAGATGTAAAGAACACTACTGTCATGGAAAGCATGAGTCTTTGAAAGGAATCTCTTTCATATGAGGTAGGAATAAAAAAGGGAGAAACTTCCAAAGCTTGTGAGGCTTTGAAACCACTGTTTCAAATGTCATGCTGGAAGGTTCAATACATGCAAAAAGTCCTTAATTCTAACAGTGATTCTAGTGGTGATTAGAAACTGAATAAAATCTAAATTTTAATCATGATTAGAGAAAAAAAAAAAAAAAGAAGATTCAGTATTATGTAAAAGAAGCTTGAGAGACTGATGCTGTACATATAGGTGTACTCAGGAAATTCTAAATCTAAGTTTAAAAGAGGGTTTCTGGCATAAGATGGAGAAAAAGTACATATTTGGTTACAGATCATTAATCACATTAGTTAGAAATATTGTCATTAGAAGAAAATTCTACATATGCAATTATTATTTCTTAGAGTAGTTCTACCTGGTGTCTGAAAATAATTAGCAGTTTCTTACCCATTCTCATTCTGCACATGAAACCACTGAGGTGACTCAGGAGTCTGCAGGCCTTCTTAGTGGTCTCAGATTAATTTCTGAAGCTTGGTATGCTCAGTAATACTAGCTGCATCCTATTACAAGTAGTATTTTCAATATTGCTGAAATTTATGCGTTTAACAGGTGTTAGAAGTAAGAATGGGGAAGGACACTTTATACAAGTTTAACTAGAAAGTTATATCTGAAGTTTTAATATAGATTTTGTACTGCAGACACAGGGATAAGTTGCATGAAAAACAGGTGCTGAACAGTAGGGCCATAAATACTATCACACAGAGACTCCGAAGCAGTTCCAGCTGTTTCCATACGCATAACAGACTAAAACGTGGTCCCCTAAGAAATTACTCCATGACTTTGCAACCTCTGCAACCATTAGCACCATGTAGGCTACTGCCAAATTACACTTCCACATTAAAATTAAGGCTGGTGGTTTACATCCATTAGGAAAGATGTGTCTGAACCCTGGCAATTCAACATCATGGCTGTTACAAGCTTGTTAGATCTAAATATATCTGTTATATCTCAAGCAGAATAAAAAACTTTGGAGAAGTGAGACTGCAGTTATTTATTTGCAAAGGACTTCCTATGATTCTGAGAATTAGTAACTCAGATCCTGAAGCTAATCTTTTTTTTCCCCACCCAATCTTTACTCATATAAGAAGAAAAAAAAAATCTTCCTTCTTACCTCTACAGGATCTAAATACAGAAGAATTCATGATTGAATGATGTCAGGATGATGTCAGGATGGTGTCAAAACAGTGTCAAGACTGCAATATGTGTTCCAATGAAATACAAATTACATTTAGGAGGTCACTGAGCACAGAAACTCATTGATTTGATAAAGGAATTTGATGGGGAAAAAAATAATCGAAGGAATCCTACAAAGAATTCCCCTGCAAAGGGAACGAAGACATTGACTTTGACTCTCCCTTCAGTTCAAAGGAACCCAGCAACACAACAGCTGCTCCACAGTCACAATGAATGCTGGCCACATTAAGGCTTCCCATGAAAAACAGCCAAAAGAGTATCCAGTGACATCTATTTGATGGTTGCATGCTTCTGTGTCTTCTGCAGAACTGTCACCTTGGCCTACTGTCAAAAAGGAAACAGGTGAAGCTGTGTAAAAATCAATTATTTCATTAGAGTTAGATCTGTTTATGAAGAATATTGCTCCAAAATCCAAGACAAATAAATTCTCCAGCGCTCCAACAGCAGTATCTATATATGTCTCCTACGCATATTAGAAGATCATAGAGGTAAATGCCTTTATTCTTTGCAAACCTGCAGGTAAATGGAACATTCTTAAAAATTAATAGTTAAGAGGGACATGTTCTCAAGGAAAAAAACTTGTAAAATGTTGTGTTAAAAAGAACACACAATCTGAAATAAAGAAAGATTTATATGAACTTAATTGTACATAGAATTATATAAAACATTTTGCAAATTGCAGTCTTAATCATTCACTGATAGCAAATGGTAGAATGATGCATGCTTGGTGGCTTTTTTTTCTTATTAAAAATTAACAAGTTATAATCTTTATAATCGTTAGTCATTTGTTTTTACAAACTGCATGCAACAAATTATGCAGACCTGCATATTTACAATGTCTAATTTTAGTAGTTGCAGTGTAACACTGTTTTTAGGAGTTTTCACTGGTATGTAATAGAATGAATGTGCCGACTGCACTGTCAACAATATTGGTTTGGCTGAGTGCTGGACTCAGTGACACAGGTCCTCTCTTCCAGCCCTGTATTCACAGGATAAATTTCGAACATTTCCATAAAGGAAGGTATCTGCAGAGTTGCTGATCTTGGAAATGGCTGGAAGTATACAGAAAACCAAAAAAGTAGCTGTTTAATTTCCTCAAAAATGAGAAAAAAAAAAATCCAATAAAAATTACTGTGCTCGCAGAAAGATAAAAAGCAAATTGAATGGACATCAGCAGCCAGTCTCATAAGTATCTAAGCAGTAATTTAAAAATCCACCAACTTCACTGCCTGAGGAGGCTGCCAAAGGACAAATTAATTTGTTAAAACAAATACTTTAGACAGTTTGATAGCTAGATAGCTGCGACAGTCCGATGACTAAAACAAAAAGGAATGAGAGAGATATTACATGGCACTTAATCAAACTTACCAAAACACACTTCCCTACTTTGTTACTTTAAAAGGACTACAGAACGCCCCCAAATTTTTTACAGCAAACGTGTTTCTCATCCTGATTTTTACCATTCTGAGGACCAGAATCTGCTGTACCAGAAAAAAAAATATCAGAGGAATTATGTTGGTTGCTGATATATTTCTGAAAAGCTAACCAGATGAAATAGTTGGGGTGGGGGTGGCTGTACCCCATCTCTTATGAATCAACAGCTGGTTTGAAACTTCTCGACTGCCCAGACTGGTGGGACAGTTAAACTCTTCACTTGTTCTGAGCCACTCGTATGATCTTAGACACTTGGCTACTGTGACTTGATCACAAAATTAGGAATCAAGATGAATGCCAGACTTGGAATCAGGGAGTTTATTTTGCTTTTTCCCCACTTCAGACAGGTAGGAACCATGGAACCCACAGCAGTGTGGAAGAGATCTCCCTCCTGACCTGTCTTTCCGGGGCTCCGGGACTGACAGCACTGCAGTCTCCTGTGCTGAGCCTGCAGTACTCCACAGCTCAGTCTTCTGCAGACTGGAACGGTCTAGATCAGCTTAAGATATTCAGTTCTGTACAGGGGTGGTGCATCACACCTCACATAGGTTGAGACTGAACAGTATGATACATATGAAAATGGTCTGAGGTGTCTATCAACCGAGCCTTGAGGATATTCTGCAGTCTTAGCATTACCAGTGTAGAAAAATAAAGCAAATGAGCATGGGAAACACATACAAACTACTACAAATTTAAGAAATGCTATTCAGAGGGTTGAAACCCTTACTCCCGGCTATTTTATGCACATTTTTATTTCCAGTTTTTAATGGCAAATAATTATTGGCACCTACAAGCGATTTGTGCAGAGCAAAACTCTTGAAAAATACTCATTCCATTCCCTAGTTTCATTGTGGAAAAATGTAAATCATTGCTATCACCACCATGTGTGCCATACACAGTAAATCCAGCTAACAGGTGCATAGAACAGGTCATACTGACCTCCAAACTCAGACCTAGCAGTAACTTCAGGTTCATCATCTTATGAGGGCTCGCATAGAAAAGAGGTCAAACTAAATTTATCATATTTAAAATCATTCAAACGCATATTAAGATACAGATGTAGTGAACTGACAGAGCAAATTATTTTTTTATCACTCTCAGTGTGCGAACTCATAGTTCTTAATAATGATGGTTACTAGGTGTCTTTCAAGACATTGTCACAACAGTTTAAAATGCTTGTTTGTACATCACTGGAAGACTCCATTTCCCCTTTAATTTTCATACTCTGCAAATCCTCTTCTGTACTATGTTCTAGTCTGTCTCTAGCCACATTACAGTCACACCAACTTTTTATTAAACAACCATTTTTTATTAAATATACAAGTACCGAATTTCCTATTCAGTAGCTTCAGTCATTTGCAGCCAAGTGATTTGCTTGTGGATTATACCAAGCCATTCACACAAACACGCCTTTATAGTTTTAATGACTTTGTGTGGATACTGCCAAGCAGATAAACATGATGCATTGCTTGTTTCTGGTTTTAGACCTGTCCCTGTCACCTTTCTGGTTTATATGTTTTCTTTTCAACAATGAAGTTCAGCTACTTATCTACTGTGTTGGGTGTTACTCATATCTGGTTACCCAGAATGATGAATATTGCTTTACTATCCATTCATAAAGCTGTCTGTGTGGGTTTTGTAGCAAAAACAAAAAAGGTCCAGACGCAAACCATTTAGTCGCTACAGCTCTTGGAAGTTGGTCAGCCTTTGCTTGCAGAAAGATTAAAGGAAATGCATCTTGCTCTGGATAACGAGAGGGAAGGGAAAGAATCTATCTCTTAGAAGTAAAATGTTATCTACACTATGGATCAGCCTCAAACAAGAGCTTGAATAGGGGTTTCAAGACGCAGCTTAGTAGGAATTTGATAGATTTCACATCATTGGCCGAACAATTTCTTTTCTGCCAGCCAAAACAGTGTTTGGAAACTGCACTGCCTGGTGACTGATGATGCCAAGGGCAAACAATGAACAGAGAATAAAAGAAGAGATGAAAAGAAGCTCTGCTGGCATAATAAGGAGAAACAGTCCTTCATCATCCTATCAGGGCTACTGCTCTGCGAGTTATAAATCACTGTCATCTGCCTCACAGCCTGGGATAAACACAGCACAATAAATTCATTAAAATAGAGCATTCAGAGTGTTGCATGTATTTTTATGTGGTAACAGGTTTGTTTTCCTGACAGCTTTACAGAAGCGCCTGCTTTATTGGAGTGTATCCATGCAGATATAAACTGAGCAGTGTTCATGATATACGTTAATATCTAAGCAACAATAAATGAGAAGCACACTTTATTTGATGGTGTAAATCAGTTTCAATACCATTTTGAACTAAACAGTGCTTTTTCATTGCCTTTATGCTAGACTCGGAAGACAGGAGCACTCTATTGGGTCTCATTTCCTTCTGAATAATTTAAAACAAATGAAGATTGGTTTATGATTTGCTGCAGTTTGAACCTATCAAACCAAGTTTAATAAGAAAGTTAGTGACTTCAATTGTCTGTTTCACAATCAGGATATTATTAAAAACAAACCTGTAAAAAGGGCTATGGACCTTCAATTTTGGTATTAGGGAAGAATTGTTCTGTGATGGAATTTGTATCACACAATTACTTTATATATATATATTTACACCTACTAATGAATGGGATTCCTTAATCCCTGATGAAAATGAACTACACATCATTTTGTCTTTATGTAAGGCTCGAGGTATTATGAGCCAGATCTTGTAATGTCATAGTCTAATATAGGCAAAGTTTATATGGATTTCAGCACTGCATTGGGTTTACAGATTTGGACTTACCTAATTATGAAGTAAAACACTTCACTAGATGTAAATGTTTAGAGTACTAAAGAAAACTGAGTTGGAGCCTTTAGCAAACAACCATTTAACCAAACCTACCTTTGTGATAACCTGAAGTTTTCAAAGACACTCGTCTGCAATATTGTCACATGTTTGATCAGAAAAACTTCCTTTAATCAAAACATGAAGGGTTAATGGATTCTCCATCCACTCCTTTTAAAAATTTCTGTTTGCTCAAGTATTAATTTTTCTAAAAAGTAAATACAGCAGAAGATTAAAGAGTGTAAAATGTGGATTAATTTTAAACATTTTTTTCATCGTCTTTCTGCAGTAAGGTCTTTTATATGGTCCTTGACATTTTCCCTACTAAGAATTCTCACAACCCAGAATTTCACATTTTTCCATTATTATTCTGTGTTATTCTTACATTTGTAGTTTCTGCATGTTTCAAATCTAGTATCTCAAAGCTGCTTTAGATTTTTGCTTCACTAGAGAGCTATAGGAGGATATCAGTACCAACTATTATTTTCCTGTTTGTGTCTTGCAACTCTTCCTTTACAGAATATATAAACTTTTGCATATGTTTATTCATTCAGCACTGTAACGCCCACAAATAAAACCACCATTGTTAGCCATTGCAAAAGCCTCAACAGTATCTAACATAAATTATGCCAAAGTTATCACTACATGAAAGAAAACCAAATGATTGACCTTTTTATACCTGTACTGAATGGAATCACTGAGGGTTTTCCTAAACTGAAAAGCAAATCTGATCTGTTAAGGCAATATCAAAACACCTGCCTGGTTTCGCAAACAGACCATTTTTTGTATTATAGATGAAATTTTACAGGCAGAACTCAATTATTTATCATAGTTTATTTCATGCATTTAGAATCCCAGTCTGCAGGTGAAAAAGAGTTTCAAGGGAGATCGTCTTGACATAAAATTTTCTTTATACTACAATATAACTTCAGGTCTGTATTATATTTAATACTATGGTTTAAGCTATGTATTGTATTTACCATTTCTTATTACATAAAGGCAGGAAAGAATTAAACACTGCTGTAAGGACATTTAGTTTTCTCATGCAATAGCTTTCTTGTGTGTATTTGATTTAATTTGAAACAGAAAACACAAGAAACTCAGTGTGCAATGTCATAAATCATTAACACTGATTAATAAAACGCAGCATTTTCTTCTGCCATTAAACCCTCATAGTAATATTTCTATTTAAATATAAAACTTTGACAATTTAATTAGTGCTTTCATAAGAAAATACGTAACTAAATTGCTTATAATAGAGGAATTGAGGGAAAACTGAAACTAGGCTGTAAAAAATCTCCTACTGTAACCCCAAAGCAATTGGAAAACTTTTTATTCCATGTTGCTTTTGAATATATTTTACCAATATTACTACCTTATACTATGGACATCCCTATATAGACCTAAAAAATCTCTTCTGACCCACGTTGAAACATGCAATAATGTAAGTGTCAAGAACACACAAGAGGAATACTAACCTTTCAGACAAACTGTGCAAAATTACCTGAAGTTTTAGGAAGACTAGATGGAAAAGATTCAATCTCTTGTAAGCAATGAATTTTTTACTGCATACTTGTCCCTTGGGTAGCTACTTTTTTATTTAGTTACTTCAATTTTATATTGCTCTAATTGTTTTAATTGAAATGGAAATAACATTGCTAATAAACTATTAGCTCTGGGCTTCAGATTACCTGTGTTCCCAGAGGACTTTTAAAGTTCACGTATGGGCACATGTGCTGTAAATCTCTAAATACCATGTACCAGGGGCATGTATTAGTCTGGCACAGAGCTGATTACTCAGAGAAGGCTGCAGGACCACGGTTGCATTATAGGGTGCAAGTGCTTGGGTTAAACAGTATTTCTGCAGGGATGGTGGAAAGCACTAAAGCGTACTTACTTGCTAAACACTCTTCCCCCTTCCAGTCAACCCGCCTCTGAATAAACAGCAGCAATAAGCTGAAGCTTTAGTCCACAAGTGTGATTATGCCATAACTGACTAACATCCTAACTCCTCTGGCAGTTGTTTGTTGAACATATAGCGTAGAAGAGCTCTCTACAGCCTAGCACAACATAGAAGCATCAACTCACCCTCTTTCAAACAAAATTGAAGCCATTTCAGAAGGAAAGCTGCGTATATGACTTTGTGATGAATCTGGGTCACTACTCAGGGCAGAGCTCGAAATTCCCCTTGGTATAATGACACCCCACGAAAGTCCATAGGCCAAGTCATGGGATGGCTAAAATCACTGTTTGGACAGAGAATGGGCAAAAGAGGTGAACACATATGTGGTGCAAAGGGAACAGAGGAGAGAGAAGGACATTCACTATCTGCAGGTTCTGAGAAATCTGAACTGCTTAATCACAATCTCTAACACGCACAGGCAGTGAGAGAACCAGTAATAAGCAGGAGGAAAATAGGCATGACTGTGTCTCTTTGAATTAACCAGATTCTAACTGTAAAGGAAGAGTTAATCTTAAAGGTAGTCAAAATACATGGAAAGTTACAAATGGGGAGAGACTTATGAGACATTGGTGAGTGTCTTTAGAGCTTCTATGAGTTATAGATAATGTCCAACAAAGAGATACTGTATGCAGCACAGGATATTTCTATACTACTCCCTTTCTACAAGGCAAAGATAGCTATTGGTTCATCCAAGGATAAGTGTTTGCCAAGAGACCAGCAATCATGAATTGATTGTAATCATTGCAGAGAAACAGACAACACTTTCATATTGTTATGTAAAAAACATTTGCTTCCTCAAGGCTAGGGAAGGCTGGGAGCAAAATCAACTGGAAGGGAAAATGTAAATAGAAAAAAAAGTGTGTGAAGCTGAATACAAGCTATTTAGCTTGGGATACTTAGGTGGCTGATACCTCGATACACAACCAAGAAAGGATAAGTGTAGCTGAAGCCATTCTGGATCAGTAAGAAAGTAATGAACAGCAGTGGTTAGAAATAGAGTAGGCATACATTGTGAATTGAAAAGAAGAAAAAGATTAAAACTAAGAGCAATTAAATGTTCTAAAGCATGGAAAAATTGAGCAGGTATGGAAAAAAGGGATGAAAGGAAGCTTTATAAAAGTACTGAGAACCAAAGAAACTTCAGTGGTGGCTTAGGATCCTTAGCAGGAGACTGTAAGATGCTAACAATGACAGAGGGTATGATAAATAGTACCAAGTGTCTAAAGTCCAAGTCATGCGATGATATCTGAAAACCATATCAACCTTCCCAACCATATAAGTCTTGTATTGTGAAATACTCACCCGTGGTCCAGAGCCAGGAGTGCCACACCTCCTCGCTCTGAGCCCGAGGGCAGCAGCGAGTTTGGGGAGAGCTTTGTGGGTGAGAAGAAGCTGGGGCTGTCATGGCGGTTGTGCTCCCGTTCTCAAGGGAAGCTAAAGCCGCCAGCCTCGGCAGCCCGGCACCTCGTTTCTTGCCCACATGGACCATGCGACTCAGCCCAGCGGGCAGATGGCCCTTCCCTGCAGCACCAGAGGTGCAACCCAGTGTCCAGTCAGGGGGTTCCCACCCTCACACGCAATTGGGAGGGCACAGAGGGGTTTTGAGCATGGTCAGCTGTAGTTTGCTCCCTCTGAGATCCTCTTTACATGAGTGGAAAATACGGAAGTGGTCGTTTTTAAGGAAAAGAAAATGAGGGGTTGCTTTGCAGTAAATGTTGTTTGGGTTCATTGTGTTTCTGGTGTACTTTTACAACAGGGAAAAAACCTTAGGCAACATTCTCATTTTATTAAGATGTTTACATAAATATTGAAATAGCTCACTAAAACCAATGGGTCTGTATCAGAGTATAACTGCTGTGAGCAGAAAATCATATTAATGGTGTGGAGATGTCTGCTTAGAGAGGTGGTATTAGAAAAATCATATATTTGTATAACAAATACATGAGACTGGAGAGTGTATTTGAAATACCTTGAAATTGGATAGACTGTTTTCTTCCTACGTGAGTGGAATCTAAACTAGCTAGCAATCCAGTTGGTCTTTAAGTTATTGTAAACATCAAGATAAAGTAATTCTCTTTCTCTTCAGTAAAAAAATAAACCAAAACAAACCAACAACAAAAAACAACTGGCAGGCTAGGACTTGTTTGGACTGATTAAGAACTTGCTTTTGTATAGTATTGTTACTCTTCTCAGCTGGACAGTATGCAAGGGAATAAAATATGATATCTCATTATTCTACCAGGTCTGATACTCACACAAGTGTGTTTTCATAAAGAATTATCCACATATTCGTTTATTTTCTGAAAAAAAAAATCTGTATGAAGAAAGCCATTTTCTGATTCTTCTCACCATGGATGAGTTCATCCAGAAAAATTACATTTAATTTCCTGTGTAATAGCTTGCTTCCCAATTATATTTCTGACCCTACCCAGAAAGGGATTTTCATTCTCTCTAATATCAAGCATAAAAGAAAGAAAGAAAGAAAGAAAGAAAAAAAAAGTGGAACAAACAACGTGGAACTGGGGTGACCTCCTTACCATACAGAGGACACAGAATTAATGTAATGTAAATACCTTTATGCTATCCACACAACAGTCACTTCTCCCCACATTGTTATCCATCCCAGACCTAAATTCCACCTACTAACAAGCCTTTATATCTGTTCAATGATCCATATCTCTCATTTCATTATGAAATCAGAGGGGAAAAAATGAAATGTATAGACTTAGCAGGAATCAGAACGAAGACCTCCACAAGTGCAAGGAGCACTCATTTAACATATTTGGAAGAAATACTTCAAGAAATTTGACTTTAGAGGACCCACAGCACATTCTTTCTCACATTTTATTCCCACTTAGATCATCTTTAAGTGCATTTTGTGAACATTTCTAATCTCACAAAGAGGGTAATAATCAAATAACACCGTAAGAACATCTTTGTTCAAAACATTTTCACTAGTTTTTCTCAAGTAACAACAAGAATACTAAAACAATAGAAGTGTCTTTTCCCCCAGTGTTTTATTTATTTTAAAGGATTTCTTGTTGAGTTCTGTCTGTGTAAAAAGTGATACAAAAACAGTATTTGGAAGATGGATTTCTAATTCTATCAGACAGAAAACACCAAGGCTCAGGTCAGAAATTGGCGTTTTGGGGTTTTTCTCACAATGCATGGATATTTAGGTATAGGACTGAAGTTAATGGCACTAACGGCATTATGAATCAATATTAATTAAAGTGAAAATTAAATACCTATCAACTAACATTAGGCCAACGTTATGGTACAAATCAGAAGGTAAGTTTTTATGCAGCAGGGAAAGAAAGAAAATTACTTTGTAAAAGGACTTTAAATACATTTTAAAATAAATTAATACAATTTTAAATCCCATCGAACTGTAGAGATTATTTTAAATTAATCTTTTAAAATCCACTTTTTAAAATCCTTCCAAATGTAATCCATGGTTAAGATAAAAACCCAATTCAATTTTATTTTTTTAGTTGTTTATTTTTCTGGTAAAACAGGCTATTCTATTTTAGATCACACGAGCTACTATTAGAGTCAACAAATAATGATATTTCTTATGCAGTAGAGGCTTAGTCAGTCCCCATCATCTGTGGTTTATCCAGGGGGATTAATCATTTATAATCAAATCCAGGTGGATTAAACATGCCCTGGATAGGAAGCCTCAGAGCTGGCTGAGTGCAGAGCCCGTTCAGATCTGCTGGGCTTCTTAGGGCAGGTGTGGTGCCCCAAGAAATGTACTCCTCCATTTCCACGCCACCTCACATACAGAAAAAGGTTAATCCTTTCTGCAATGTGCAAAACCTTAGCCAATCAAACCCAAAGACATACTCACTGCAAATTTGCTATCTCAAGCTCCATGAAATGAAAGTATAGAAAAACACAAGGCAGAGACACAAGCGGTGGTACGCAGGTGGCTTTGGTGCTAAGTCCCCACTCAGTTTCTTCTGCAGTGTACTTCACTGTGCTCTTAGTCCAAAGCAGCTGCACATAAAGGAGAGACACCAGCTCAGTTCTCACACTTAGTAACAAGCCTGAGAAACTTCCCAGAATTTGAAGCACTGGGCACAAGAAAGATCTTCTGAGTGGATGCATGTGAGGAGACCCTGCCTGCGCCGAGGGAGTCGGCAAAGAGCTGAAACAAACTGAAACCAAGCTGCCTTTGAGCAATGCCACACCACAATCTTCTTTGCATTTCAAGGGCTTCCATTATGTGGTTTTCCTGTTCTTTGGATTAATTGAATACTGACTGTAGTTGATGTTGATCACACAGCTTAGAAATTCAATGTTAGCTTCTGTACTGCCCTCTCTTATTAAGTGATGTAGTCAAATTCATGAAATACTACATTGAGGTATAACCTCGATGCTGCAGGAATAGAACACTAGAGGCCGTACAGCATCCCGCAGTGCGGAGTTAGGCTTGCGTACCTCTGCAACGGCACCGTGCTATAGGTATAGACACAGCAAGCCCTCGTGCCCTGTGTTGGATGAAAGCCAGAAGTCTTCCTGAGTTGCGTTCCTTTCCTCATACCTGTACAAGGGCTATCTACAGAATCTGCCACCGTCTTTAGCTCTGCTCTCATGTTCTGCTCTGGCTTTCATACAATGATTTGGAAGGGAAGAAGAAAAGTAAGAAACAGATAAGGAATAGCAGGCAAGAGGAAAAGATCGTTTACCTAGTTGCTTTGTGTAGAACAAGTAAATTTTCTTACTGGCTTACAGCAAATATTTTTTCATCATCTTCCTTATGTGCAGAACACTTCTTTTGGCTACAATATCTATGTAACAGCTGAAGATGAAGAGTGAGTTCAAAGACTAACAGGAAACACCAAGCCACTTGAATTCCACACAACAGAGATACACATTGTTTGCTAACACATCACAAACAGACACAGGAAATATTTTTTATTTGCTTGTCAAAAGCAAGTCAACTGCATGGTTCCATGTAGTATGAGTAAATTGTTTGTATAATTTCAGTGTTATCCCTAGCAGAACATGTAATTCAGTGGGCCACATACTGAAAGAAAACTGATAAATCATTTTATTTATGAAAGACTGAGAAAATGTTGCTTTGTTTTATTGCTTCTTTGGAATTATTAATGATTTATAAAACACTAAAAAGAAAGAAAAGCCATCAGCTAATATATTTTGTAACCTATATTTTCCAGCTATTTGGAATAAGCAAATTTAGATAAAGTATGCAGCTTTGAAGGCATTCTCCGTTAGGAAAAAAACAAACACATAAATGTAGATTTTTGGAAACCAACTTACTTCCTTATGAAGTTTCACCAACAATCCCAAAATTGTTTATGTATTCAGACATAAAAGTGTACTTAGTAGCTGTAATTGCACATTTTACAAAAGTCTAATTAAAGAGCACATCCATTATATACACTGTCTCATTTCTAGTGAATAGACATAAATCAGCATAAGGAAAAGCAGGCAGTCTATTTCCTCTCCCCACCTGCTGACTCTTCAGCCAACAGCTTGAGGAGAGAGCAGTCTCACAATGCAGAGGAATGATAAATCTTTTGACTTCCTATTTCTGCACCTTTGGACTAGACTGACATCATCTCACAGGTCACTATAGTTCTCCAAATAATACTAGTAGCTGTACTAATAGGGGTGGCACAAATACAGTACATGGGAAGATGTGGCTGATCACTGCAATCATCTAGACTGTGTCTGGCATAATCTGTTTGTAAGGAATGATTTGCTCTAGAGGAAAGGTCAAGAAAGAGCTGGTTACTGAGGTCTTCATTTCTCTCATTTCTGGGAAGACAGACACCCTTACATTTTGGGAGAGCAGCCTGTTGCCTGTGCTTTAGCACTCCACGTACCTGTGCACCGAGGGAAAGTGGGGATGTGGCTGCTCTGAGACAGAGGTACAGATGTGCTATGTACCAGGGGAGCTGGTTAGCTGCAAGTCAGCTCTGGCCCTGAAGCCGTGAGAAAGCATTTCGGTGACCTGGGCCCGTGCAAATGAGCCCTGCCAAAAAGTGAGGTATATGAAATGGGGTGCTTACTTCCAGGGTAGAGCAGGGCTGCGTCCAGACATCTAGGAGTCCAGGCAAAGACAGTTATTCTGCCAGTTTAAACCATCTGGAAAGATGAATTCACCTCTACCTACTTTGCAGAGAATTACGTTCAGAAACGTTAACAAAAAGCAAGCTGGGACTCTGCCGCTGATTCTTCAAGCAACCTCAATGCTAGAGTATAAAAAGCATCAACATCACAGCCAGGCACATCACACAGAATAAAATAATTATTTCTGACTGTACAAATGGACACAAGTTCTCATCCTTTCCAAGTAATGGTGGAACAAACTCACCAGGACCCCAGATGGAAAATTAATAAAGTGTATTAGTTTTTTTTCTAGATCCCCTGAAGCAAAGTTGCAAGGGAAAACAGACAGACAAAATAGGGGTAGGGGGCATGTATTGTAATAAATATGAATGCCTTCTGAGAAAAAAGAACCTGATGTACAAAACATGCACCACTAGATGCTCCCAAAGAAGTTTTTGGGGCTACTGGGCATCAGCTGGGGTTGAACTCAGGCTGGCATTTGTTGCATCATCTTAGGCGCTCTGGCTTGATCAGTAGTGCGGGAAAATTAAGTATCTCGAGAAGGAATCTGCAGAAAACAACTGACTGAAAAGTAGATTCAGCTAATTAGGAATTAAGTGCAGAAACAGGCTAATTAAGAGTTGTATACAACAACCTTTCTGTTCCAGCTCTTCAACTGATAATAACTTTGCTAACGTAGGTGTGAAGAAACAACGAAATTTACTTAAAGCATGTTGTGGACTTGGCATTCAATGGGCTATGGGATCCCCTGATTCAGATCTCTCCTTTGACTTGGACAGAGCATGAATTTAAACTTGGATTTCCCAAGCCCTGTGTAAAGACTCTGGATGTTAGAGTGAGAGTCATAGAATAGTTTAGGCTGGTAGGGACCCCTTAAGGTCATCTAGTCCAAGCTTCTGCTTAATAGGACTAACTTCAAAGGTTGTTCAGGACTTCAGCCAGTTAGGTTTTGAAAACTTCTAGTGATGGACATTCTGCAGCTTTTTGGGGCAAGTTGTCCCAGTGCTTCACCACTCTTGCTGTGACATAGTTTTTCTTGTGTCTAATCTCAATTTCCTTTGTTAAAACATGCAAAAATTGCAGCTATAACATCTTACTCTTTCACTGTTCACCTCCAAGTCATGGAAAAAAAACATCTCTTCTGTTCAGGCAGGTATGAATCTGGGCTGCTCATGTTCATGATCAGCCTAACCATGAAGCTAAAGCCAATCCTAAGGTGCCTATACCTCTCTAACTATTTTTTTTCTAAAATTGCATTTTAGATGGCAGCTTATTTATTTCAATACAAACTAACTACTATTTTTGTAATACATTACTTTTAATATTGTATGAGTTGCAGATTTAGACTACAGGTCAGTGTCAGATCTTTCCCCTATTCATCAGAAATTTTAGCTGTCACTGCATGAAAAACAAGCAGAAAAAATTAAAGCTTTCCCACTTCTGTACCTTCATACACAACTGTCATTTTATGTGGAAAAAAGAAATTATAAGGAATAGCACACACCACTGCTAAAAACAAGTCAAGGGCAGGAAAACTTAGTGGTGATTTCAAACTGTAAGTGCTCAGTACACAAATACTATGTCAACACATTCTATAAAAAGTAAAACTAAATAAATAGATTTTGAACCAATGAAATGTCATTCTCTTTTCTTCCATTTAAAAGCAAGATTGGTCTTGACCTTTGGAGACACTTGAAGTTCATTGTGAAAGAACACGTAGTAGCTTCAGCTTGTACAAAGCTAAACAAGAATAAAGCCTCTATAGTAGAATAAGTCCAATTTAATATATGTTCCTCAATGACTTTTGGTGCCACTTGCCACATATTTATAGCTGTCTTAGATTTTAAAAGTTATAAACAAAGTATTCTTTCCTTAATTTAAAAAAAAAAAAGTCTTTTACAGTGCAATCAAAAAACCAAGATACCCAGTTGCAGCTGAAATTCACAATTCAAGAATAAGTTAAAAAATTGGCTTTGGCTCCTTGCAAAATTACAACCAGGTTCTGATATAGAAAATTTAAATGGTGGTGTTTTTCAGTAGTGACTGAGAAGTAATTGAATAACTTAAACAACGGTGAATATTATACTGTAAATTTTTGAAAGCACATGTTTACTGAACTGAAGAAACGAGAAATTGGCTTATATCCTTATTTGCTCTGTATTCTATCTACATGAATTTTGAAAGGTGAGTTATCACACAAGAGCTCTGCAGTCACTAACATTCAGTGATAAAGCAATCACCAAATCTGTAATTAGGAAACAACTTTTTCTCAGCTCAGACAGAAATGGAGCACTGTTTTTTTGTGGAGTTTTGGAGGGAGGGCGTGTCTGGTGTTTTGTTTTCCTTTTGTAATTGAGGTATGGTCCAGTACCCAAAAAATCCCTGTGATGTTCATGTAATAATGCCTACTTTTGAAGGGCTTCTGTAAAACAAAGAACAGCCACCTTTTCTGCTCTCTCCTTGCAGCTTTCAGTCTTTTCTGTAGATCGTATGGGAATACGTATTGATGACACAATTGTTCTTAATCAAACATCTACTGTTTGTGATTGTGGAAGATGATTTTTCCTGACCATTATCACTATGTTCCTAAACCTGAAAATTAATTAGTAGCAGTATTATTCACCCGGATCCATACATAGAAAGCACTGGTTATAACTGTTTGGCTGATTCTCATATGTTAAGCTAACACTGAAATATCAGTACTCTTGTTGGAGAACTGCCCCCCCCGATCCCCAAAATGTGAAAGAATTTCACAGAGTATCTGGAGAAAGCGGAAATGTATTCCTGGTACATCGTGCATGACTGATAACAGAAAATTAGTATAAGATGTGTTTAAACTGATTGACAATGACAATAAGAAAATTGAGATGGAGAGAACAAAAGAAATGATAAATACATTGAAAAACAGCAAAGAAAGTAGAAATATATGAAGGGAAATGAAGACTGGAAAAGAAGAGTGAATAAAAATATGTTACCAGGAAAAATGATGAAAAGCAGAGTAAAAAGTTAAAGAGTAAATAGTATGAAGAGCAAGAAGCAATAGTAGGAAGAGATAAGTAATGAAATGTGCTATACAAATAAATAAACAAGAGTAAAAGGAGGATATAAATTGGAAACAGATTAAGTGCTTAATTTTGTAAAAGCTACTTGCTTACAAGGAAAATGGTAATTTATGCTTCACCTTAAGAAGAGATTTGACTATATCTTCGGTTAAAATTTAATACTGGAATCTTCATTTTTTCATGCAAAATACTAAACTGAAAAAATAAAATAAAACAAAACATAACAAAACACAACAAAACAAAACAAAACAAAACATGGTGCTCTGACGTGGTCCAAAAACATTACCTGTGCTCTTGCAGTACTTCAGCACTGAGGTTCGTAAACATTGGGCTCCAACAAATCCAGTCAAGAACATTAGCCAGTAGATAAGGGAAATAAAGCAAAATATATTGAAGCAGCTGTTCTTAACTTTTTCACCAGGCCTAACACACAGTCTTGAACTCTCATGAAGTATGTTTTGCAAAGTGGAAGAAAACGTAAAAAAGAGAGAAAATGGAGATGTTAATATCAAGGGCATAGGTTAAGAAAATTAAGTCAATTTCCACCCGATAAATTTGAGAGTAACAGGAAAAGACCTCAGCTCACGTGGCTCTGAAAAGTACTGAAAAGGCAGTCCTGAGAAAGGTTGGTGCCGATGGGTTATTTGGTGAGATAATGAAGGATCTAAAGCAGGAACGCGTGAACTGAAGCTGAGAAGAGACTAGGCATGAAAGGCATTTAAGAAACAATGTCTTTGCACAGATGGTGATTAATACGTGAAATGGACCACCAAAGACAGCAGCAACAGTTGTAACCATAAACTCACTCCAAAACAGTTAGACAAGCACTTAGAATAAAAAGACTATTACAGGGTACAGAGTCAAGACAGGTATTACTCTGTTGTCAGAATACGCAATGTGCCACCAAACATGTATTTAATGTTCTGTGGGAAAGAGCTTTCTCCCCACCGCACGCGGTTCATAGCCATTTTTCTGCTGTCTGTTTCACAGACATTTTGCACACGCACATTCAGCAAATAGGTGTAAAAGTCAGTTGCTCCCTGGAGAATTAGATAATGAATGCCCTTTATAGAGAAGGGCATTTATAGAGAAGGGCATTTTACAGGGAAATTCACAGTGCATGAGGGAGAATCAGAAAAAAAATATTTCCTAGTCTGCCTAGAACACGTGAGTCTCACACCCCACCCCACCCCCAAAATAAAAGTTATAATAATAAATTAATCAACAGAATTGGGATATTTCTTCCTTACCCTTATATTAGTAAAGGGCATTGATTATATAGGCTGAATAGTGGTGTTTTGTTGTTGTTTTTTTTTTATTAATCCTATATTCACCATTTTTATTAAATACAAAGAGTGTCTGTGTGTGTTTGTACAGATGTCTAGAGCAGAATTTTTTGCGAATGCACACATAAGGGTGCACGGACATGTATTTGCCTTTTTAAAATTAAACTATATAAATACATGCAGGTATATGTAATCTAATCCTGAGGTTTAACTTTGCAGTTACCTATTGTCCTCTAAATCAGTTGTTAGACAAAAAACTAAACTTGTTACTTGTGTTGTCCCAGGAAAAGGAAGTCAAGCTTCTGCCTCCAAAAGGATGTATATCATCTGTCCCCAGCACACAGACTAAAGGGCAGAACACCAAATTCTGCTGCAATGAGAGGAAATAGAAAAGTCTAGGAAAGAGATTTAAAATTGTCAGAGACAATGAAGCCTGGAGAGGAAAGGGAACTCAGTGAATGGGCTAATTCAGTGTCCATAGAAACATCCCAAAATCTGAGTTGTATGATCATCATATCTCAAACAATTCTTTGGAGCAGTTATCTGGACCCATTTATTATCGTTATTGTTTGCTTTGTAATAGCAGCAAACAAGAATCAAGGGTGTTTAGCAGGACATATTGCATGAATGAGAAGAAATAGGTTAAGAAAATAGTGTCTTCTCTTGTGAAACAATTATCACAATAATCGAGGCAAGCAGAGATCACCAGGGAGAAGCAAATGCATGACATTAACGTAACCAACCTGAAGTCATTGCACGTTAGGACAGAAGAGCAGCAGAAAGAGCGCCAAATTGTTTCACCCTGGTGTTAAGAGTTTTTCATGTAATAAGGATTATGTAATTATTATTTACCCATCAATATTGTTGATTATGTTTTAATTCCTCCTGTTAAAATTGTTTGTACAGTCTAAATAGAAACAGTAGCTCTTTTCATAGCACACTAATCAGTGTGTTAGGTGCCAGGGAAGCTGGCAAGCTTAGTAAGGAAAGAATAGGATAACAAGGAGAAATAAAGGTAATAGCAAAATGTCTTTTTTGAAGAACATACTGAAATAACATTGCAGCCACTATAGGGATATTGACCTTTGAAACAAAGAAACTGCAATGCAATTTTATTTTTTGTATGCCATCCCCATCTACAGCAACTTGGACGTCTGTATTTATGGAGACAAATCTTCTCACTGTATATTAAGCTCTTTTTACCAATATCCATTTTCTGTAACCTCTGCCTATTTGTTCTTAAATGAAAAATGTCTTCTAGTAGTCCAGAATTTTTACTGAATTTTTGGCAGGTGTCTAGGACATCAGAGCTGATGACAAAGGAATAACAAGTGTTATTGAAATCAAATGCCTTCCTGTTTTTTGCTCTACTTTTGCGGGAACTGTAAGTTGAAGATATTGCTGGTTTAACGGCAGCAATTCTTATGAAGTCAAGAGTGAATATAAAGAGGTAGAGGGAGAATATATTTGTCATGCTTAAAGCAAATGTTTTCATGGAACTACTCATACTGATGAGCATGTCCCTTCCTGGTTAGTTACAGCTAAAAGTTTTTAATTTCAATGTGTATCTAATCTGCATGAATTTTACTTTCCTCTATCAAGTTGACTGGGTTTGTTAGGTACTTTCAAAGTCCCTAAAAATCCTCTCAGGTTTAAACTAATTTAAATAATTGGGTGACATCTGAAAAATTTTTATCATTTCCCTTTTCACCCAGTGCTTCAAGGTTTTTAGTAAGTACATTAAGCCATGGCCTAACGTGAATCTTGGAGGACTAACTATTACATAGCTTTGAAGATGACAGTTTGGTTTTCTGCACAACAAGAAAAACTCAATTTTTACAATAACAGTATCTAAATCTATGATCATTGTGAAGCAACATTTACTGAAATCAAGTAAATGTCCTTGTTGCACACAACTGCCCATAATCAATAGAAATTAAATCCTGAGTAAAAATATTTATTGTTTTATTGATAATGTAGGAGGTTTTATCAGTTTCTAGATCAGTTTATATTTTACAGGCTACATTTCTGAGAATCTAATTCATCTATAATTAATAGCACATGTGAATAAAGTTTTGCTTGGCTTAATATAACTGAGTTGCATGTTTTCTATCTTCTGTTCATGCATAGCTCTATTTTACAGTGAAAAAAAGACCAAAACCTTGGTGCAGAAGTGTAGTTATTACAATGCCTTCTGTGCAGCCCTTGTGGTTCTTGAAATGTTAAGAAAGAGAGTTTTCAGGACTACATAACAGATGGAAAAATAGAAGATTAAAGATGAGACTGCCCAAAGGTACAATTTTGTTGAACAATTGCGGACAGAAACATTCTTCATGCACCATTTTCAGGCATTAAGGTTTCTTACAATTTCTCTGTTGTCCTGCACTGATGAACAAACTCTTTTTGCCTAGTATAAAATTGCACAAAATGAAACATTCAACTTTCAGGGATATTTGATCTGCATCTGTTTAAACTGTGACAGGGAGCAATGTGGGAAGGAAGAGATCAACAATTGACTCATAATTCAGAGAAATGCAGGAAACAGTTAAAAACAATAGAGGAAGACCAATAACATGGAAAGGGAGAAAAACTAAATGGTAATGCCATGCTGGGGCAGCAAATCCACCCAATTCATTCATCCAGTCAGAAGAAGAAATGTATTTTGAAAGCCAAATACAAATATTCAGGACCCTGTCCCGAAACATCCCAGTCTATATAAGATTTAGGCTATTTATTAACTTAACATATTTAAAAGGCAAAAGACAACAACAAATACTAATGTCTGTGGTGTTGGGTTGACCCCAGCCAGCAGCTATGCTGCCACCCAGTGTCTCAGTCACTCCCCCCACAGACAGGTGGGGTAGAGAATCAGAAGACCAAATCTCAAAACTGGTGGGTTGAGATAAAGACAGATTACTAGGTGAAGCAAAGCTGTGCATACAAGCAAAGCAAATGAAAGAACTCATTCACTTTTTCCCACCAGCAGGTAGATGTCAAGCCACCTCCTGGAAAGCATGGCCTCAGCATTCCTCATGGTTACTTGGGAAGACAAACCCCATAACCACAAACGTCCCTCCTTCCTCCTTCTTTCCCCCAGTTTTTGTTGCTGAGCACAACACCATATACTACAGAATATACATTAAGTTGGAAAAAGGAAAAAAAAACAAAACCTCAACAACACGCAGACACTGCATTCAGCTATTTGAGCTATTCAGCAATAGCTCAAACATGGATATATCATCAACACTGTTTTAGTCACAAATCCAAAGCACAGCATCATTAGGGCTGCTATAAGGAAAATTAACTCCACCCCAGCAGACCCAGTACACCTATAGATGAGGTACAGGCCAGATGCCAGTGTTCTTGTGCCTGACAAACACCCAACACCTTCCTCCGTGAAGCGACCAGAGTCTTGACAGAAACGTAAGTAGTTTATGTATTCTCTTTACCATTGATTCAGACATAGCGGATGTTGTAACTGCTTGTCCAGTTAGTGGGTTGTCTAAGTACCAGAATTTACAAAATGGCACCATTATGCTGGTTTAGAATAGTTAGCATCTGTTTAAGAGACATGATCTTCTAATAACATAAGACCCTTGTAAAGGCTCAGAACAAAATGCATTCAGTAGATATGATCCGAATCTATAAGTTTGAGCTGCATGTGCAACATAACACTTCAGTACACCATATGAAAATACAATAAAAAATGAAGAAAACAGACTAGTGTCCTATTTAGTACATGACAGTGTCACTGTGAACTACTGCTATCTGTAGTTTCATTAAATCTACTGAGGCAGTGTCAGAGCTAAAACTATAAAAGAGGAAACAGTTCCCTGAGTAATGAAATGCTATTTATTAGTGTGGTCTCATTTTGTAAGGAAGATATGTGGAAAAGACGAATAGTTTAACTGTGACTCATAGTCAAACAGATCATGGCTGGAATTACAGGTAATTATGATTTCTGAGAAACTCACCTCTGGGTTTGGACAAAGTGTCAAGGACTCTTCATTAGCAATCTGCCACCTTTATAATACTGTGGAAGGCACAGGAAGTAAGGAGGGCAGTCAAATCAACCTTCATTAATCTTGTATGCTTAAGCTAACAGCTCTTACATAAATAGAATATTAAGATAAATTACTAAGAGTCAGTGTACTGCCAGAAAAAAACAGTCTCAACCTCTTTTGTTGGCATACAGCTTTGACACTGTTTTAATCTGTATTAACTGTCTGTGCTGTATTGTAAGTTTATGTCCCTCAAGCAGATGGCACTCCAATTATTCATATTTGTAATAGACTTCCTCCTCCCTTAAAAGAAAGCTAATGTGAGATAAATTTTAAGCACCAAAGCAATATTTAAAATTGCCTTTAGCTGGTGAGCTAACTGTGGAGGACTTCTTAGCCCCTCTACCAATATCCTTGTGGAAACAGCAAGAAACACTTTAGGTCAGCTTTTAGGGCGTATTATTTCCTCATTATATCATCAACTGTGTTTTCATTAAGCTTGAGACAGATACATCCAGCTGCACGAATCACAGTCTCCCTCAAATACAATTAGATTTAGACCACAAAAGAAGGAAGATATTGTAATTCAAAATGTCTTTCTTAATTGGGATAAGTCTCTCAGAAAATATCCAGACATGAGATTCAAAAGTTGTTTTAAATTTATTTCTTTGGTATCCTAAATGCTCGCAGGTCTTGAGGAACAGTAGCAAGAAATATTTTAAATCTAGCAGCACTAAATTCAAACCCGAATTTAAAGATAATGTGCATCTGCAAATACTCTTCAGGGAAGGTGATTCACTTCTGAGGGCAAGGCTTTCATGTACATCCTGTAATACACCACATGTTGGTTCCTTATGGACACCAAAATTCGTTTTTTGAGGACTCTCATGGTTATATTTTTGCCTTGCAAAATTAGTTTCTGAGATGTGATGATGTGTGTAAATCTTTCACTGCTAAAGTAAATGATGCAGAAAACTGAAATGTGGAATCTGGGTTGAAGCAGCACAGCTGAACCAAGGCAAATAGTGTCTGGTTCCAGCAGCATTTTCTGTTAGATCCTAAAAGTAACCATGAATAAAGACTTCTGCATTAGAAATATTAAAACCCTATAGTCTTCACTGGTGAGGAGTGCTATAAGATACAAAGGACCGAGGAGCCTGTGCCATACTGGAACAACATTTAGGTATAGATCATTCTCATACAGAATCTCCTTGTTCCAGATGGAACCAATTTATAAGGGGTAGGACATACCGATTTCCTTTGGTACAGGGAATATTCATAGAAGTTTTCTTTTGGATTTTTTTAACCAGTAGTTTAAAAATGAAGTCTAAAAAAAGCATTCAAAAATGTCTGTGATTGAGAAGAAAATTACCCCAGTTTGTGCATCAGTTTGTGGAAGTTCACCACAGGTCACCTCCAAAAGAGGAGGTGAGGAGGTCTTTGAGTTGGTCTAAAACTCTGTTCACAGAGTAAAACTGTGCCCATGCAAACAGGTTTGTCATTGTGCAAGTTTTGGTAAAAAGTGCATAAAACTGATTATGTAATTTTTAGCATCACCCAAAGCTACTTGTCACAGTAAATGCCATTAATTCACATCATCTAATAAAACAGAAAAGAAGGACGTGTATGCCACTTGATCTTCCTTATGCTCAGTTTTGCCACTTACGTGCTAAAGGACAAAGAACAACCATAACGCTTTCTGATTTATGACATAGAAAGCTCTTCTGCAGATTTACTTTCTAGAAAATAGAGAGCAGGCTAATTAACCTCCTAATTAGCCTCTGAAGCACAGAGCTATTTTTTAGCAAAAAAAGTACACTTCTGCATCTAATATTGCACAAGTATTTACACAATGTAACTCACAGTCTCTTATCAGGACATCGAAGTGCATACAATTAATAATCTACTCTCAAGTAAATCTGAATTGCTTTGTCTGAAAAAAGTAACTAATCCCAAATTTAAAAGGTATTAGTTCAAATCTGAAATTATGCTTAAAGGCCAGATTCTCAGCAACCATAAATGAAGCACCAACTTACATAAGATGACAATCAGACTCTTGTTGTTAAGCTTTGGCACTTGACATTAGAAATACTTGATATATTTTCCTTTACTACAATGCAATTATTTTAAGCGGTGTAGATCATTGAAGTTATTGCCACAGTATTATACTTATTAAAAATACCATGAGCAATCAGTCATCTCATTAATCATCTTTCTTGCTAACATAATAAGGAGCTATAGTACAATATGTTTAAGCATATTCACTGTTTCCCATCAGCAGGCAGATGTCCAGCCACCTCCTGGAAAGCGTGGCCTCTCTGGCCACACCTCTGGCTCACACCTCTCTGGTGTGAGGAGTTTCTGAAAGCCAATATAATATAAAGTATGACCACTGTACAATAACTGGGAATTCTTGCATACTGCTTTTCCCCTAAGTCATTTACAGGACTTTACAGTCTTACATACTCTCAGCAGAATAAAATTTTACCTATTTTATTTTGAAGGTCACTTCAAGGAAGCTTGCAGTTTCCTCTCAAATTGACTTTGGTTGATCAAGCACACCCTGGGGAAGAGAGAGTTAAAAAAAAATAAAATTAATTGTTCTGTTTTTTACTGCAACTGTCAAAGTTTGTACTTTTCAGAATACAAACACTCTGTGCAATGATCACTCAGGACAGACACTTTGAACATTGTGAAAAGTAGAGACAGTATTTTCATAAGTAGGGTAGATTTTTCTAAACAGCAGTGATCCTCTGCTGTTTCAGATAAAAAGTCTGTTCTCTTCTACTACTTACACCAAGAATTACAGTTGTTTATGTCCTGTATGACTCCAGTAGGTTGAAATTTAGTATATGTTTTAGAAATGTTTCTCATTTTGTTTGTCATCCCAGTTTCCAAAATAAAATTCTCCAGCTTGACTGATATGTTTTCATTGCAATTTCGGGGTTTGGGGTTTTTTTTTTACAACCTATGTACACATAAGATGGTCAGACTTATCTTAGTTGAATAGATTAAGAATCAAAGCAATCTGAATCTGTTTTTTCCAACAGGGGCATATTATATATTATTACAGGATATCATATTAACATAAGTTATGGAACTATGTAATGTTGCATTTTGTGTAGTGGTAGAAAATAATTAAGCTATAAATACATGTTTAGATTATATTAAGTGGCATATTTTCCAGTTGATTCACAGGAAATTAGCTGTAAAAGTCCTATTAGTGTTAAGTGGAAGTTGTATTACTAAATCTGTTTGCATCACTCTAAAGGTTTACAACTTAAGTTAGAAGTAGTCAGAAAATTCAGTGAGAGGGAAATTGTACCTATCTCTCCATATGGATGTCAGAATTAAAAAACCTCAATATCTGACAATATTCGTTACACTCAAGCATAATTGTTAACAGCTGTTACATATGCATTACTCTGTCAGATGTGACATAATTCAACCTATCAATTTGAGGTAACAGGTAGACTGTAGATTGGAGCAACATACCTTTAGCCAGATAACAAAAATCCTAGAGCTAGCAGTTTCAGGATCAAAATCTTTTTGTTATCCCCATTGCTTTTGTAAGATAGATTTATGCAACCAGACAGAGTGGATACGTCACTATCTATTTGCCTGTCGCCCTGTCAGACATTTCCACAAATTTTGCGAAAATAACATCTTTGTAGAAGAGAGTTCATGTAATGGTCCAAAGCAGAACCAAATCACAAGTCTGTGCCAGAGAGCTTGCATAAGTTTGCAAGAGCAATTGTGCTTTTCTTCTAAACCACGGTAAAAATCTTCACCTCCAAGCCTGCAGACAAATCTCAACATTCAGTCCAGGAATCAAATTTTAGGAACTCTTGCAATGTTTGCTCAGCATAGTCTATTGGTTTCACACTTCATACCAAATCTGAGTACCACAGATATACACAAGTAAAGTGCGACGTGCATTGACAAAATAGCCAGCTGCCAGACTGGTGGCACTGTAGCCATAGCTACGTTGAACTCGGTAAGTGCAAATTTACCTTGCCTCAGTGACTACTGTATTGAGTGCTTTTTCTAGGGGAATATTTTATAGAAATAATTGTCATATTCCCATTAAAATAAGGAAACCCAGAATAAAGAGTTTCGATGTAAAGCCCGTCATCGCCCGTTGGTGATTTACTTAAAACAGCAGATCCAGATTTTTTGATTATTTTTAATAGGGCTTTAAAAAGTCAATAAGAATTTTCTGTTAGAAAATTCGATTTATCAGTACTAAAAATCTTTACCAAAAAATGTCAGTTGATGTGCAGCTGTTTTATCAAATATATTTCTAGAACTCCTAGACACTTGAAATATTCAGTTCAACATTTCCAAACTGAAAAAAATCCTGTTTGCTTATTCCAAACCCCCTTTTTTTTAGAACTCCTAAGTTTAAAAGCAAAGAAAAAAAGATGTGAATATATAAATTCTTTAAAACACATTACTCATATTTTTGCACAATCACTGTGTAATCACTGTGTCTACACTGTGAAATCAAAGAAAGACTCTTTGTCTGCAATTGCTACATACGAGAAATCATTGTTCAGGCACAAATCACAGGTGCAAAATTTGTTTATTGACTGTAATCAACCCACAATCATATCTTTCATCCAATCCCAGTGTCCACACAAATGGGTTACAGCACTCTGTCTTGACACCTACAAGTTTTCCATATTTTACCTCCAGGTCTTTTTTTAGTGATCTTTTAATTTTTTCTCTAATTAGGCATTACAATATGCCCATTCTTTTTCAATTCATTTTGCTTTTCTTTCTACCTGTGTCCATGTATCAGCTGACTCAATTCAGTGAAAAGATATCCATTTACTTTAACAGATACTAAATCAGATCCTAAACCTAAGGCGTTCTAGTAATGATGTAGGAAGGGTTACAGTGGAAAGATATTGAGTCTCAGGCTGGCTTGGTTCTCTAGTATTCCAGTGTGCTGTAAGCAGTCTAGTATTTATTTGTTAGCTTTATCTGATATCAAACAGGACATCTGTTGGTTCCATCATTCACCGGTTTTGCCACAGCTACACTAAATTCTTCAAAATATTCAACATATGCAGCAGACTCTCCACATAAATAGAATCAAACTTTTCAGCCACATCAAGACTGACATCAATAATTATCCATAATGTAAAAAAACCCCATCCAGTTAATTATTTGTCTCTTTCTGCCTTTTTTTTTTTTTTCTGAGATATTGGCTAGGAAAATGTTAACACCTTTCCAAACCAGCTGTGAATATTTGCATTGGTGAACAGCATGTCCATAAAATTATTATGACAGAAAAAAATCCGTTATATGCTTGTGTTGTATAAAACATGTAAATACTTAATATGTTAAGGAGGTGAAGGATGATGTCCCAAAGGAAAACATCCATTCAGTGCTAGCTGTGGAGTGCACTTGAGTAAAAAGACATAAATTATGAGTGAGACAAGAAAATGGTGGGGGGAAAGGCCTGCCACCTTTTTCATCTTGGCCCTGAATGAAAATGTCCTTAAAATCTATCATATAAGAAAAGAAGTATGAAGTAAAAGAACAACTGTGCTAAAGACAAACCAGACTGAGTTGTCGTTGTTTTGCAAATATGTGTGCATAGCTGTGGGGTCTGTCCAGGGGGAGAGCTGTTTATGGCACTACCGACGAGCAGAAGTGCTGTGAGTCATGACACCACAGCCAAGGTCTCGTACAGACAGTGATGGGGCAGAAGCTCCTCAGTTTTCATTCTGGCCCTGTTTCCCCATATGCAAACTCAGAACTTTGATGGCTCTTACAGGAAAATACAGTTGTTTTTTAGTGACATTGTGGAAAACTCCTTTCTTCAACCTGTGAAAGAACTTCATAGAGAATAATCTCAGATCATCCAGTTTTATGGAGTTTTTGTACATACAGGCTATGACGTGAGCATGAGATTCAAAATCAAAATTAAAAGAAAATGGAAAAAGAAATAAATACATATTATGGTAAAGCAAATAAAAATAATGCAAGGATATGCACGTCTTTTATTATTCATGCCCCTAATTGTTCTGTTATCTTGAAATGGGACTTCAAAGAGATAAAGGTCCCAAACATGACAAGCCAAATGTAATTATGTTTCTTATCACAAGTCATGCAAATGAAGCAGAGAAGTTATCATGTTTACAAAAAAAAACTATTTAAAATTCGGCTTCTAAGAATAAACTTCCTCTCCTTCTACCTTTTACAAAGTAATATTTAAAATGCATAAATCAAAAATTAAACCAGTCATGGAGAGACAGCAGTATATACAATATTGATACCATGAAAAACCAGCCACAGCCCCCATTATGTGTTGCAAACCAAATAAAAACTCTAATCTTACACAAAGGAGTGCATTCAAAGTTCAGATTTTTGTTTTTAAAAAGACCAAAAGGACGGGTCCGTAATAAATTCCTAGCACAGAAGCCTGGTTTTAGATCACTTAGGGGCTGTCAATTGTAAGGATGGAAGTCAGCAGAAGCACAAGTAGATAAGTTTTTATTATTATTGTCTTTAAAAAATACTGTAGATTTCTAGGAAGAAGATGTAAGAAATCTATTTCAAATAATATTTCTATCTCTCTTTGGTTATTACAGATTCTATCTGGAAAAATGGAACTTGAAGCTGCTAGCACTCCACAATGCTATGGAGTCTGCACAAGCCATTAAGTCTGAATGTCACCTTGCTAGCTTCCTGTTGTGTTGAGGAATAATGATCAGGTGCTTCCTATCACTACATCATTTGCTCTACCTTGATGTATTTTTCTGCAGTCTAGAAATTGCAGTAATGAAGAGACACCTGGAACTGACTCCCACTTACCGGCACAGACAGTAATCTCAGTGCCCCAAAAGACAGCTAGTGCACATCTCATATTCTTCCTCCCTGGATTCAGCACTAAACACCAACTACAGGCATGTCCCATGCCTCCCAAGACACTCTAAGCTTCATACCAGAACTGTAACCAAGTCCTTTCTGATACCCACTGATTAGTGCTGCTTGGCAGCATCTTTGATGGATATACCCTTGGAGAGAAATGCAAACATATGGCAAAAGCAGAGATGGGGATTGGAATCGCCTGCGACTCAGCACCGCTTGGTTATGAACTGCTGAACACAAGACCATTGAAAAACCTGCCCTGCCACACTGACTCATAGCACAATGTGCCTTGGGATGCCACTCTGCGTTCCTTTCAAAATAAAGAGTTTTCATGTATAATTAATTATCAATTAAAAGGTGCACAAAAAAAAATATTGCACACTATGGGCTAAATTTTTCAGATGGGACTATCTTCTGGGAAAACAAGCAATGCTAATTTTAGCCCTTTATAAACAAGAATGTATTTTATTACATGTAAATACAGAAGACTTAAACCTACTGATTAATATTGATGTTTCCTTATGAAAATTCATAGTTTAAATCGAGCATATGTAAAATAGGCACACATTTCTCAGCTTGTTATCTTACCATAAAATTCATCCTTTCTGGGCTCAGCAGCACAGGGGAATTTCAAGCTTCAGTATTTAGTGTTCAGGAACCTCTTCAAAATTCCATCTCCTGAAATCTTCTACTGGAAAAGCATGTCCTGTGATAAACTGCACACAGGAATATTTCTCATTTCTTATGACATCTCTATTAATGTAGTGTTTGTATCCCCTTCAAGCAAAATGTTTGTTAGCCTATGAAAAAGGATTTTGCTATTTCCACTGTAGCTTTTCAAGGTTTTACTACAATCCAAGCTTTTAAAAATAAGATTTAGTTTCATGTTTCCATTGTAAAATTGCTTAACAGACTGAAGAAAATATTTATTCTTGAATAATTATTCTATTTGCAAACTTGCCATGCATTCTTCTTTGTGAAGAATTATTCAGACAAGCCGGGTATACAAACTGCCAGAATAAATGTCATGTATTTTTTGTGAGAACACGTTGAACAGTAAACACACTTCACTCTTTTTAAAGCTAAGGGGAAGTTTACATTTAACAAGTAAATATGAAGCCTATAAAACTTCAGATTTGAAAACTAGACCCTACTCTGGAAATTTGAAGTTATGCACATGATTAAAAATAATATTGCAATCAGTAACACAAACAATAATATTTTTCTTTCCGAAGCACACGTAGTGTGTGACCAATCCCACAACTGCTCGCGATTTCTCATTCAAAAAAGCCTCCCCTTTGTGAGGCTTACTGGGAAAGATAGACTTTAAAATTGATGGCACGCTGTGAAAATGTTAGTTTGTGTGTCATACATAGTGTTATGCCAGTTGTGAATCCATTTTATTTTCGTGTGATTTTGACAGTTGAGAAATGTTCTAGCTCAACAACACTAAAGACACAACAAGCTGACACTTTTCTACATCACGGGGAGGCAGAGCACAATCCTTTTCATTCTGCCCTCCTTCATGTATGCCTTATGTCACCTTCAATGAAATGAATCTCAGCTGTAGAACAGCCCTCTGTGATGTGGCAGAAGATAACGCCATCTCCAAGCTCTAATGCTAAAAACGACAGAAAAAATATAAACACTATCTTCATCTTGAAAGCAACATTTCACAAATGTTTGTGGGTTGAAGGAAATCTTTCCACTGACAGGAAAGGACCATTCTGCTTGAAGGAGGTATTGGTCAGACTTCAGGTGGAAAGACCTTTATAACATGACCAATAGTGCACTCAGTTTAAGGGCTTTAAGGATTCTGATTTTCAAAGACTTTAAAGTACCCACTATTTCTGAGTCCTCAATATGTTTTAAAACCTCTACTCACTTTAGAAAGATCAGTTTCATAATTGCTTCCAGCAAAAGAAAATTTTAAAAAATTAATCGTCTTTAAAGAAAATTATATTTATTTTATTAAGTAAAATAGATATAAACAAATGATTTTTTCATTCAAGCAACTAATCTTTTTAAACTTATATGTATCTTGTTTTTAATGAAGGTTTACATCTGGGACTTTTCCCATGAAGTTGTTGGGATCTATGACAGCACCTTTTTCTTAAAATCTCACCCTTCACATTTTCTGAGGTCTTTATCGAAGTTTTTTTAAATTTAATTTGCATGAAGTTTTTCTGTTTATTTTCAACTTCTATGCCTTCAATGTTGTCCAAGTAGCTCTTTATTCCATATGTATCAATTTCATGACAAATTAAGAGAGCAGCATAGAAAGCTATACCTAGTCTGTGCCTGGTCCCTGTTGCCAATAATACATCTCATTTCCATACCTATTGTGTATATCCCAGCTGTTTCTATACTCAATATTAGAGTGAAAACTAGCCATACAGCCTTCTTCCCATGCAGAAAAGGTCCAGTCATGTATCCCTGATGAAAGACATGATGTGCTCTAACCAGCGCTTCATATGTAGCCTTCATATGGAGGATCCATGTTAGTTAAGCTGTAGCAAACATCAGAACATCAAAATACAAGCTAACCGAGAGATCTCCTTAATTCAGTCCTCTATGATCACAGGCAACTGTATTATGTAGTCTTGCCATAATAATTTTGTCTTAGTTCTAAATACTATAAAATAATGGAGTATCTATATACATACCCATAGATGCTTAGCTGTTGGAAAACTGTGGGCAGGCAAAATGAAAAAAAAAACCAAACCAAACACCAGAATTATCTTACTTTAAAATACAGGAAGGCATTTGGTTTGTTAATGAGGTATAACATACTTGGACTAGAAATACTTTAAGGTTCATGAGGATGTTCTGATATTATTTGAGAATCGTAATTTAAGTGTTTTGTCACACTGAGCAATTTTGTATAATACTTGCAAGATGTCTAGGACCATAAAAACTTGCAAGTATAAGTGTAATAGATATTTAATCAGGGGCATAAAACATAATGTATTAGGAAATATTCATTAATTAGACGCTTTGAGTTATAAAGAGGCCCATTTAAGAAAGAGTTTTTAGCAGCTTTTTTCCCAAGATGTCACCTTTTACGTCTGTCGGCTATCTGTTTTTCCATATCAAGAAGGTTGTAAGTATTCAAGAAAAAACAGCTGTCAAACATTTGCTTCTTTGATCTTAATGGGCAATGATGACACTTCCCTCCTGTTTTTTGTTTAAGTCAACCTTAGGTTTTCAGTAATAGCTCATGGCTGAATTGAGCAATTACAGCCTATCTAATCTCAGTCTAATTTGATGGCCAACACCATTACACGTGAAATCATTACTTGGCTATGCACTAGTTCGAAGGAAAGGATGACAGCTTTAATTTTTGCTGCATACTAATGGTGGTAGAAGGTAAGGACTGTGAATAAGAGCAGGATAAACATAACGAGGCAAGTTTTACAGACACATTCAGCTCTAATGCAGAATAAACATGTCTATTTGCATTAAATATTCACTGCTCTTGATGTATACCAGGATGGAAAAACTGTCACATTATTGTACTGCTTACCAAAACAAAATAATAAAAACCTGTCACCTGATGTGGTGACTGAGAAGCTTCCTTTGATACAGTTATAGATGTTTTTATTAAACTGCAATGATAATCTCTGACAGAGAAAGCTATACCACTCCCCCCTGTACATGGCCTTAAAGTAGTATTTCTATAAAGTATTCAGCACTAAGTTTTTGCCAATGACTAATTCTTCACAGAAAAAGTCAAATAGTAAAAATCAAATCAAGCTATTTTCTAGATTAATTAACCAATTTATTTTCCAGAATTTTCAGAAAAATCACTTTTAATTAAAAATATGCAGGTACTTTAACTAGCTTTATAAATGAAAAGGAGATGTCAGAGCCTTTTTTAACTTCCTGTCTTTCCTCCTTTTTTACCCCTCCAATAATGCGAGACACTCACCCTGATATCAAAGACATCGATTAATTCAGAGCAGCAGTTCAAAACAACTTAAATACAATTGCCAGGGTGTAGGTCTGTGTTTCCCACGCTATGGTTCACAGGCAGTACCTTGTCCACAAGACCCTCTCAGGTTGCTTGTAGCTTCTGCTTTCCAAAGCAATGTCGTGTCATAAGCTGACTGGAAAAGCAACATGTGATGTTGCTCACAGCATCCTATTAGAGGGGAAAAGCTGGAGATCACTGCTCAGAGCATCAGGTTTCATTCAAATTACTGAAGCAGCAAAACCCAGATAATGTTAATCCATGGAATCATAGAATCATGGAATCATGGAATCATAGAATGGTCTAGGTTGGAAGGGACCTTAAAGATCATGTAGTTCCAACCCCTCTGCCATAGGCCAGGACACCTCCCACTAGACCAGGCTACTCAAAGCCCCATCCAACCTGGCCTTGAACACTTCCAGGGATGGGGCATCCACAACTTCTCTGGGCAACCTCTTCCAGTCTCTCACTGCCCTCACAGTAAAGAATTTCTTCTTGTTATCTAATCTAAATCTACTCTCTTTCAGTTTAAAACTGTATCCTGTTGCTACACTCTCTGATAAAGAGTCCTTCCCGATCTTTCCTGTAGGCCCCCTTTAGGTACTGGAAGGCTGCTATAGGGTCTCCCTGAAGCCTTCTCTTCTCCAGGCTGAACAGCCCAAACCCTCTCAGCCTGTCTTCTTCCTAGGAGAGGTGCTCCAGCCCTCTGATCATCTTCATCACCCTCCTCTGGACCTGCTCCAACAGGACCATGTCCCTCTTGTGTTGGGGGCCCCAGAGCTGGATACAGTAAATTCATGATTTTTCCATCACCCAGGAAATCTTGCAGCAGCAAGTTAAGGGATGTTAGTGAAATATTTGTTTTAATGTGTCTTGGAGAACGTATTGATGTCTGGCTTTTTTACTATCACAGCTGTAAACCTTGTTGCTACCAAAAATAGAAACCAAATAATCAAATCTCAATTGATTCCTGTACATGTCTATTTCCAGTAATTTGTATTTCATTAGTAATACATTAAAATTCTCCACAAGTATTATCAATTGCTGAAGTTAGTTAAATACTAAGCTTTTCCTCATTATAATGCCATTAAGGATGGAAGTGTCCCTTGATGTGATTAATGGACTCGTGCAGAAATTTGTGCTAAGCACTGATCCATTTTTGGTACTTGCACTTTTTGGTGGCATTTATCTTCTTCCCTTTCTGGGATCCTTGCCTAAAGAGTCAAAATACCTTCACCTGACCTCAGTAACCTGTAACCTCTGCAGCAGGGACAAGCAGGTGCTGAACTGTCTGGCGCTTTGTTGAAAGCTTTTGTTAGTTTTTATTAAGCAAAGTTATCCTACTGATACGACTGCAAATTTACTGACTTATGTTGTGCCCATGGGAGGAAACTGTTCAATTAAGGGGAAGAAAGTGCTTCTTTGCCTTGATTAACTGAGATCAAAGTGATTGTGCTGCTGCCAAAACCTAACCAATGGCCGTGGTGACATGCCTCAAAGAACTATACAGAGAAGGTCATTGTAACATTGTTTCTCTTTTAATATTCAACTTTTATTTTAGACCACCTCTGCATTATTTCTTTCCTCATTATGCAATGGGTTTTCCAAGTTGGTGTTTAGTCTGTCATTATTTCAAGACGGATTTTTGTAGGCTTTCTTTTCTTGTGGGTACTATTTTCTTCCTGCACACTCAAGAGGTCTATAACAGCATAAAAAATAGACTCCAAAATGTGCATCTCACATTGACAGCAAGATACAGGTGGGGTTTCCAAAAATACTTCTCTGGTGAAGTCTCACTGACTCTGGTAGGAGCAGGGTTGACACTTTGCCCTTTAGAAAATTCTACATCATTTGCGACTGCCATTGCAAATCTGACTCCTTACTGTCACAACCGTAAAGATGGGTCAGTTGTATTTGGGATGCTACACAGAGCCTATGGGTACACAAGTGTGATTGCTGAAAGGGGCCACCATCAGAAACAATCCTCTGATTACCAAGATAATCTTTCTTTAGCTATCAGACTTACCCACTCACAGCCTGCACCCTCCCACTCAGATGCAGCTGCTTTCAATTGTTTTGCTTATATTTACTCAGTACATGAAGAATTCTGATATTTAGATTTTTAGTCCGATTTCAAAATGGATTTGTAAAAGGAAGAGTGTCCTGGTTTGAGGTAAAACAGAACCAATTTTGGTCAGTAACTTCGCTTCTTAGCTGGGCCTCTCTAACAACTGAAATTAACAGCATATTGTGCAGACAATGTTCACTCTCTCAGGGTGATAAGACCTATGTTTATAGCTGATGCCCAGCCATGGTATGCAGAGAGGACCTTGCTTATACTTATTGCTATAACAACTAAGGCCAACCAACTTTGTTATTTGCCCCGTTGGAGGGTCGGAAGCGGAAAAGCACAGTGGGGTCCCACCTGCAAGAAGGAGTGAACACGACAGGTGACCCAAAACTGGCCAACGAGGGTATTCCATCCCATCTGCCTCATGCTCAGTATAAAGGGTGAGGGATCAAAAGGTCAGCTCTCTCTCTTCCTTCAATGGCTGACGTCTGAGGAGGACTCTGTTCGTCTGCCTGCGATCCCGATCCTGAATGCAGATCCGGAATCCAGTTCCCATCCATCACTGAGTCCAGCCTGGGACTGCCCCAGTGCCAGCCGGTGTCGTGATTGTCATCTCGAGAGCTTGATACGGTTTTGTATATATTTCATTATTTCTTTTTTATTTTATTATTAATATTTCATTAAAGTAGTTTAGTTCCTTCTAAACTCGTAAGTCTCTTTTTCCTCCTCTTCCCGTCACTCTGAAGAGGGGTAGAGGAGAGCATCTGTCGGTCCCATCTGGGGTCCTCCAGGTCCCCAGTAGCCAATTTGGCCTAAACCACGACAAAGAGCAAAGAAAGTGTTGTGGCAATGTACTTTCAACTCAATATTCAAGCGCTAGGTCTGGTTTTCAGAAAGGGTTTTCTTTTGTCGCTACATGGAAAATCCATGACTGACTCTCATTCTCCTTCAAAGTAGCCTTAAAAGTTCCCCAGTATTAGCAATCAGAAATGCTCAATATCAGTTAGCAAAGTTAAGAACCTGAAGATAACAATGGTCATTATAGCAGCTTAATCAATACTAAGGTTATTAATATTTTGCCTCTGTGCCAAACCTGCAAAAAAATGTGAAATGATACAGGCTTTAGGGATATTTTTTCTTCATCTTGACATGTATAATGCTTGCTGAAATGTAGCCTCATTTTAGCAGGCAGACCTGACATATCCTAAAGGCAAAATTAAATGGGTCAGAGAAAAATCATCTTGAAATGATTTGATGCCATGAGTATTTGAAACTATTGTTAAAGTGCAGGTCCTACCTATGACCAGAAAAAGGAGCTAAAAGTTGGTCATTTCAGCAACATTCAGAGCCTTCACCTGCCAGGATACTGCCTGGATGCCAAAGAAATAGGAAAGGAAAGAAAAGAAATTCTGAAAATAACAAACCTTTCATCTTTTTCCCCATGTACCTGTGTGACTTTCTTCCCTCTTTGACCCCAACAAGGCAAGTTTTGAAAACTGTTGCTTTTCCTCTCTCAACTACGTTTCAGGTACAGTTTTACTATGCAACCCCCTTTAAAAGCTTTTATAGTACTGTGCTATCACCCAAATTGTTTGTTACAGCTTTGAATTTGCCAAGACAGTGAATTTCTAAGAAAAAATTAAAAAAAAAATTATTCTATTGAATGACTATTTAAGAGCAGATGGATTTTTTTCCATGTATTTCAAACTTACCTTTTCTTTTGAGCCATTCTGAGAAATTATTCTGCAAAAAGCTTTCACCTGCCTTCCCTTTGAGATGTCCTGATTAATGTGGTGTGTGTTTCAGCTCTCTAGCTCCAAGTCTTTTCTGGGCTGGGTGTATACAGGCCAATAGCAAAGCAAATGACACCTATGCTGGGACCTTAAAAGTGTGGAAACAAATTCTTTACTCAATTGTCTGGTAAGAAAAACTCAAGTTTAACAGTTTTAATCATTCAGATTAATGATTTTGTATAAACTTGAAACAATAAGTGCAAATGTTAATGCTTTGCTTCATTTTGTGTTACACTGAGGATTTAATAGAACTATGTGAAGTTTCAAATTAATTTCTTTTCAGAATTAATGTTTAGAACTTTCTGTATTTTCCCCCTTATCCAAGGAGTTGTACACAGTGACAAGTAAGCCCACAAGCGCTGGTGGTGAGCCCTGCCTCAGAAGGGTCAGAGATGCCTGCCTGTCAGTCCTGCCCTTTCCAGCTGCCACAGCGCAGTCCAGCCCAAGGGACCACATCTGTCACAGTTGGGACCACATCGGTCTGTGGTTTGGACCACACAGTGAAAGGAAACCTCTGGATTACACTGGGGTTTGGTGCAATCCCAAAACAGCCAATGTAAGTCTACACTCCCTGAGTCCCTGCCACAAACTCACTAGTGATCTTTTTACATCTTTGGCTCTTCCAGCTCTCTGCCTTAGAATAAGCAGGATGGGCGATAGCAGTATCAGGTAGGGAACGATCACTGTGGATGCAGTGGCATTTCCATGAGCAGGAAGAAGAATTTGTACCCATAATTAGAAATTTTAACTTCTAGAAAGTAACGATTTTCATACTGATCTGCACACTGCACAGCTGCCACAATATACCCTGGAAAAAAAAAGGAAGGAAGGAAGCCCCCCTGCTTGCTGCTGACCATTGAGAGGGAAAGAGAGAGGAAAAGGGAGGGAAAGTGAGAGAAAGAGAGCAGGCAAACCACAGAAAAAGGATGGAAATTTTGTTAAGCAACCAAGCATAGGACTACAGTTGGATTAAATTTGATTTACCACCCTGTTCTCCAAGAAAACAGAAAGCCCTAAAAATACGGAATACTTCAGAATGAATCACAGAATGGTTTAGGTTGGAAGGGACCCTAAAGATCATCTAGTTCCAACTTCCCTGCCATTGGCAGGGACACGTTCCACTAGACCAGGCTGCTCAAAGCCCCATCCAACCTGGCCCCATCCAACCAAATGAAGGAAATTGTCTGCCCACTGTCTAGTACCCATAGCACCAACAGCACTGATACCAATAACACCAACAGCTTTGTGATATGACATCATGAATAATCTTAAGAGACATGGTTTGTGTACATGTTGTGGTCTATACAAACACCTGACGGAGCCACTTGAAAATATACTATAGCAGCATCCCTTAGTTCAGCATAATTGAGTGAAAAATAACATGAAAACTTTTTCTTTATCATGAAAAATGCCTTTTAGGAAACAGTGAAGACTTTTCTGAATCTGCATTCCTTTGGCTTACCTGACTGATTTAGTAAAAAAAATCCTTTCTGGGAAAATAAATGCGAACTTCTACTTCCCATTTCAAGCTGTGCTTGGGTTTGCCATTTATTTCACTTTCAAATAGTTTAAATAAAAATATATTATTCCTTTCAATCTCTTTTTCCTTTTTTTTTTTTTTTGAGGGAGGACTACATATAAACTGGGAAACAGAACAGAACTTTATATCTGTCACTCAGCTCTTGTTGCTGCCATTTAGAAAGGATAATGTGTGTCTCAGACGAAAAGCTGGGGATCAAAATACTTTTAATTTATTAATTATTTTAAAAACTAGTTCAGCCAACTTATTTGTGTCTAAGCATATTATAAACAAAGTGGCTGTGAATATACACAATCAAATACATTGTCATTATGAAAAAAATTTCCTGCTGTTTTCCTGCTTAGGCTTATGTTATTAACAGTGAAAGTTAATCTCTGCTTTCCAACAAGGAAGCCCCATCAGGAAGCAATCTCTTCCTCATGTAGCAGAGGCAATAAAAAGGCAGTCAGGTGAAGAATCTAGTAAAAAAGCAGAAAAAAAGCAGCTTATGCTAATACTATTATATATAAAATTTTTAGTGGGCTTTGTAGCCACAATAACGGGACTGAGAAAAAAAAAATCAGCAAATTAATTTTAATTAATAGGATTTAACCTTAATGTATGCACAAAAATAAAGCTCTCTTGCTTTCCTGCATCACCTATAGTCTCTTAGAGTCAAAGCACATATCATGTAGAAATCTGTTAACATTTCAGGGCCAGAGGAAAGAAACACAGCATGTGCTCATCACAACATCTGGAGAGAAGCAAGGAGCACAGAGAAACAGAGGTACTTACCAGTGTAATAGGTATTAAGTATTATTACTACTAGGGAGAGAATTTGAGGCTATCAGCTTTTAATTGGCTCATTCCTAAATTCACTGAAGTCAATGAAAATCTTTCCACCTATTTCAGTGGGATTTGGAGTATTTTTCAGTATCTTCCAGCCAAGATGCGGTTGCCAAAACAATTATTTCTTCATTCCTCCTAGAAAGGGTTTTCTGTACAACCTTTAGGGGCACTTAACGCCTCTTAAGTTTGAAAGTTATTGCTGAAGAAACAAATAATTGCTGAATGTACCACCTCAGAATATAGTCACCAAGCATCAAACAAGAACTGAAGGATTTGTGAAAAAGAAACAGGAAAGCATCAAGGACATTTTTCCATACTGATTACTGAAAGTATTCCCATTGCAATATTTATATTGTGTTATATTATAAAATGTAATGCAAGGATGCATTATTTAAAAAGACATTCTACACAACAATATCACTAGTTATAACAACAAAATTTGTTTATTAGTTTTAAACCCCTGCTCATGCATAAAGACCTTTTTATTATATGCTCTGTGTAGATGTTGCACAGAGAAGCTGTTAAAGAGACGTAGCAAGCACCTTTCTAGCCTCCAAACAATCTCCACATTTCAAAGTATTTGTATCTGAGAATCAGTTCTCCTTTGAGAGAGATTTTCTCCATCACTGTTTTGAAGGCATGTTACTTCAATGTTGCAAATGGGAGACATATGGAAAAGAGAGCTGAGGAACTACTTAGGAAAATCTCTGTAGTAAAATAGAGAAAATAATAGCACAACCTTAACAGTAATTCTGTCATTCTTGTTTAATGTGGTATTTGTTTAGCAATATGTATATATACATGTGATATTTCTCTGAGTCTTTAGCATCTGTCATTTTGCACATGTAAAATCGTGCTCAGTTTTTGAAGCAACAGCTGCATGCAAACCTGCTGGTTTTGGGGAAAACAAAACAAACCAAAATAAAGCATCACTATCTGCTCAAAATAACATATGAGTGAAGAAATGTGAATTCTCAGCAATAAATGAAGCCAATTAATTTCTCAGAGCTCTGCAGAGCACCTGGCAGCAATGTCCCAAATTTGCGGTCTTCTAGCTAGCACTTACTGGGTTTTGTCCTCATATTAGAACACAAGGAAACTTTTGCCCTCACGCAGCTATGACCTCCTTTTAAATCTCTCCTCTCAGCAACAAGGTTTTCCTGACAATTATTTGTAAAGTTCTTTATCATGCAAGAGAAAGCACAGAAACTTCAGTAGAGGCCAATGTCATTTCAGCTGATGAATCCATTATTTCCGAGCTCCGGAGCTTCCAAGTGATGACAAAGACATACTGCAGAGAATAATTTAAAATTGAAAAATGTTCACATGCAAAAATGAATGCGGTCTGCACCTGAAACCTAATAAATCTATTGGGCAAAAAGTCTAAATATTTCAAGGCATAGGGTAGGAGTACTCCAAAGAGAAAGCAGAGATAGAGTGTGTACAGATACACGTGATGACACATCTGGCATAAAATCTAACTAAAGGTCACTTTTCTTGTGTAGAATTGCCTATTATTATACCTGCTGAGACACTCAAAGGAAAACCTGCAGAGAAGTTCTGAATGGAGCGTCTATATACTTTGTGGGAAGTGAGAAAAGGGATGGTCTAAACAACATGACATTTTAATAGATTGCTTCGAAAGACTACCTCTGGTATTTCCTAACTCTTAAATCAGTATGGCAAAGACCTTTTCCCTAACATTGAAAAGAAGACATTCACAAATGTAAAATCTTCATTTTTACCTTTATACATGATTCAATGGAAATTTTTGCTTTATCTTTACCCTTGGTAATTCTTCTGGTTCAGGCAATATCTCACTGTCTCACATTATAATAACTAAAGATTTAATTCCATAAGCCCACCCTTTCTTTCTTCTTGCCTCTTAAGCTTACACAAACACACATATATATAGATATGAGGGTTAATGAAAAGGGAACCATGGATTGCTCTGTCATGCTCCAGGCACAGGAGAACAAGCTGAAGGTGATGTTGGTTTCTGACCTGAGAGTTAATGTCATCTTACTCAAGTGCTGGATAGCTAATGAATTTTATGGGATGAACTTAATGTCAGGAATTGTGCATATGCAATGCCTGTTTATGTCCAAGACAAGCCTTCTACTGTAAGATGGGAACATAGCATCTCAATGATTCAACACAGAAGAGGAGAGGAATGAAGAGAGGCTACCTCCTTGCTTTCTCAAGATAGAAAAACAAGAGATGAAAAGCAGAGAAACCAAGAGTGTTGACAGAGGTAGGAGCAAGAAAAACATCTGAAAATAAATGACTATACAGAAATGTGTGTCAGTGACTGACTGCATGCATATGAAACCTGAGACTTTTCTTGGGCCTGAAAGATTTAGAAAGTATTTAATTCAGTTGTCTGGCAAACAGTTATTGTGAAAAAAAAAAAAACCAAACAAAAAACACTGAGAATATGAACCACAGAGAAGAGATAATTCTGGCAATGTCTTGCTGTACAAAGAAAAGGTTAGGCCCAAGGCCTAGTTTTGCTAATTATCTAAACTAGTAGCTACTTTTCCTATGTAAGAAAACTCTCTTCTTTCACCTTTCTCTCCTAAACTTTTAACACCAAATATAAAAAAAAAACAAACCCAAAACCAGCATTTTTCCTCAGGGGTCAGCATTGGGACCATCACTGTTTAAGATCTTTGTCGGTGACATGGACATTGGCATTGAGGGCACCCTCTACAAGTTTGCTGATGACACCACGCTGTGCAATGTGGTCAACACACTGTAGGGAGGGAATGCCATCCAGAGGGACCTGGACAGGCTTGAGAGGTGGGCCCATGCAAATGTGTATGGCTCAAGAAAGCCAAGTGCAAGGTCCTGCACCTGGATCAGGGCAACCCCAAGCACAAATACAGCCAGTGCTGACAACGGATTGAGAGCACCTTTGCCAAGAAGGACTTGGGGGTGTTGGTTGATGAGAAGCTCAACATGAGCAAGCAATGTGTAATTGCGCCATGAAAGCCAACCACATCCTGGGCTGCATCAAAAGAAGCATGGCCAGCAGGTTGAGGAAGTATTCTCCCCCTCCACTCTGCTCTGGTGAGACCCCGCCTGCAGTACTGCGTCCAGCTCTGGGGGCCTCAACATAAGAAGGACATGGACCTATTGCAGTGGGTCCAGAGGAGGGTGATGAAGATGATCAGAGGGCTGGAGCACCTCTCCTAGGAAGAAGACAGGCTGAGAGAGTTTGGGCTGTTCAGCCTGGAGAAGAGAAGGCTTCAGGGAGACCCTATAGCAGCCTTCCAGTACCTAAAGGGGGCCTACAGGAAAGATCGGGAAGGACTCTTTATCAGAGAGTGTAGCAACAGGATACAGTTTTAAACTGAAAGAGAGTAGATTTAGATTAGATAACAAGAAGAAATTCTTTACTGTGAGGGCAGTGAGAGACTGGAAGAGGTTGCCCAGAGAAGTTGTGGATGCCCCATCCCTGGAAGTGTTCAAGGCCAGGTTGGATGGGGCTTTGAGTAGCCTGGTCTAGTGGGAGGTGTCCCGGCCTATGGCAGAGGGGTTGGAACTACATGATCTTTAAGGTCCCTTCCAACCTAAACCATTTTATGATTCTATGATTTTTTTGTTCCCACAGCCATACCAGGAATTAAATTTAGTCATTAAAATTAAGCACTCACAAGCACAGATGAAGCTCTTGTTGATTAGAGATGTTCTATCTTGTGTTGGTTTACAGAGCTTACAAGAGACATAGTCCTACATTTCAGAAGATTGTTTTTTCATGGACTACATGCAACTTCCTGAAGAATTTAACTGTTCCTCTGGTAGTCAGAAGGAAGAACTATTTGCAGGCTTTCCTTGGTCTGAAGAAGGCTATTCCCCAGGCCTTCTACCTTGTCATGTATATTTCAGTCATGAAAGGAACAGTGCAGTTCATTTAGCTGCCGATTGTGTCAGCAAAGCAGTTCTAATATGTCAGGATAGTGAATGTCAGAAGAAACAGACTGCTGACTCATCAGGAAACTTCCCACTTCTACTCTTGATCTGAAGCACTCTTTTGCAGTGCGACCAGGAACACCTCAAGAACTCATGCGGTCACAAAGTAATTCTAAACACACAGGTCATTCATCAGCTTTAAATAAAGCAGATGCTATTATGGGCTCCAGAGGGAACCTGATACTGATTTTTAGATATTTTCTGAACATCAAAAGGTTGAGGTGTCTAAGGTAGGGAATCCATAAGGAATTACATAGTGTTTTTGAAGGACCATGCTGTTATTTTCTCCTATCACTGACTTGGGGAGATTACTGAATGCTCTACCCACTGTTCATGGATATCTTTGATTGCCTTCTAAAACATCTGAAATGGGCATTAGCCTGCTGAGAGCCCCGGAACAGCTTTACAGAAAAGTAATTTTTCTTCAATAAAGACACAAGCTGTCCAGCATTGGTCACATCAACAGTTGTATCAGATACTGTCATTCAGTATTTTCAGCTCCTGAGATGTGAACCGACTTGATCCGAAATTCTGACAATGATGGGGCAGACAATAGCATCCTTTGAGAAAGGTTTTATTTTCCTACCTGCAACAGCTTGAAATGCTTTTAACTGAGCAAATATTTCTGTGGGCAAGACCGACTAATTCTTTTTTTTGGTGTGAACACTGTTATGTGATACTTAAAGATATCAAATAAGATGCTGTCCCAAGGGCATTTATGTTGGCTTTGTCATACTGAGTAATCAAGACTTGTTGATTTTTGGATGCTCTCTGTTGTCTCAAAAAAAAATCCTCACGTTTATCTTGCAGTGACAGATGGTTTGGTTAATCAATGTGGCAACAACTCTAATGGTATCATAGTCTTGGCAGCTGGTACTCCAGGGCACACTGTGTGCAGGAGTGTCGAGTGAATCCATGCAGTTTTATACATCTATGTATCTGTAATCTCCCTTTCTTCATTCTTTCTGAGCTCTTACAAAAAAACCTTGCCACAGCCCATTTCAAATGGTCCATGGTTTCTGAAACCCCACTAGTCAGAGGGAAGTTTCCTTCTCTTCAGTGACAACAAGCAACAGAAGGAGCAGTGAGTTACTGACAAGCCTTCTTTTATAGACTTGGAGGAAGAGTAAAGTGCACAAGCACCTACCTCTCTCCCTCTTTCCCCACTACTATTATGACAAATCTTCAGGGTCTCTTCTCGCACTCCTTGCAAGAGCCTTTGTCATTCTCAATATTGTGTCATTTCCTCAGAGCAGCAACCTCTACCTTGGACATGTCTGCAGAATAAGGAAAGCACAGCAAGTGGATAAAGAGAGGAAAATGGCATGAAGTGATTCCCAAGCAGCCTAGGTTTAGCAGAAAAGGCCAGGAGAAAGCTTTACAAAGTAAATGGTAAAAGACTAAAGAAGACTGAATGTGTCAAAAGATGAGTTCGGGGATAAACAGATGGGAAATTACAATGAATTAATTACCAAACATGAAGTTGGAAGACATCACATAACAGATTAGAGTTGCCCCTAGCCATTTTCAAAAGGTTAATTTTAAATAGATTTTTCTGAATGAACAGAAAAAGGTGTCTGTAATGCAGAAAACAAGGCTTTCTAGCGTAGATTCTTAAAGTCAGCTTTGAAAGGATTGCTTTTATAAAAGCTTTGTTTCTTCCTCTGCCTTTTTAAAGCAGTAATAAAGGGCTCTGTATCTTGCATGGTAGTGTTTAGCAGAGATTTCTGCTTTTGTGAGTCATGGCTTTATAAACTTCACTTTTTTTACATATAAAATGGGACACACTGTGTGCATGGTTTGATAGCGTAATTCAGCTGCCAAGACACCATATCCATGAACAGCAATAAAGAAAAGTACCAGAGACTTTAGGAGGCTTTAAATGTTTATACACAGTTTAAGCCATAGCCTCAGTGACCAATTGGCAAAAGACTGCAAAAGCCCTTATAAAAATAGAAACTTAGTCACCACTCCATTTTTCTTCATCATTCCAAAGACTGCCCCCTGAGTCTGGATTCCTTACAATGCCACAACATAATCAGTAACTTGGATAATGCAAAAAAATCCCCAGATTAAGTAACACTGTCTAAAAGAAGCTGTTTTTCTTCTACCCACTACCATCTCTTATTCACATTCAATTCCATCTTGCATTCCTGTGCATTGATAAAGCGATTGAGATCAGGTTTTTTTATGCCAGCCTCCCTTACCTTTGCTTCTGGAATATGAACAAACCTATTCTGAGCAATACAAAGTGCTTTTTTAGGCATCTTCTGCCTCCTTTTCTTACAACAGCTTTCTCCAAAATGTCCACTTTGAGGAGATGGACTGGGTTGTTTAATAGATATTTTCTATTAATTCTAAACCAGATTTTCCATTGCAACTAGAAAACATTTCCAGTTTCAGTTAATCACACATTTCCTACTCTTGGACAAACTTTATCTAAGTTACATATCAGCACTAACAAAGTAATGAAAAGAATAATTGCACTCATTCACATTTCAGGTTCTCTCTGTATTCACCAACTCCAAACTGAGAAACTATTGCCATGGAGGATAAGAAGAAAAGATAATCAGATATGGAACTGGTTGCTGTTTTCTGAACTGTCACTGTCCTCACTGTGTGTGTGAGGGAGGAGCAGTTACCTGATAATCCTTCCTGCAGCTGAAAATGGTTAGAGTTCAAAATATACATATTGCACCGCCACAGGGAGAAATAGTTATCTCTGTTTATTGCCTTTCATCCTTCTACCAAAGACTGAAAAACTACAGAAGCTGTAAAGAAAGGTTTGATACACTAAGATTCACATGAACTGTTTGCTAAGATGGAACTGGAATCTAAATCTACTATTGTTCATTGAAAAATACAGGGAAACGTCTCAGAAACTGAGTCCATACTTCATTGTTCAAATGATTTAGACTGTCTTATGTATTTTTTTCCAATAGATCTACAATAGTGTAGGTTTGTCTTATTTTGGCTCAGAAGAGACCGGTCTCTAAATCCACTCTAACTCTAAGTTATATCTAATTAGAGGACCAACACTTCATGTTTCACATTTAGTAGGTTCACAGGGACTGACCATGTAACACATAGGTGGTGGTCCATCTCAAACAAGTGCTCTGACCTCTTCCAAGCCCTGCTGCAGGACCCTCCGCTTCCGTTTCCCCCTCCAAACAGTCTTGTCTTCTTCCTTTGCTCTTCAGGATACATAGATCACTGAGATGAACCGGGAAATACCATTTTAAATTACAGAAAAGCATTTACAAAAGATGAAATGGAGAGAGATAAGGGTTCTATCTGAAATGAGATACTGGTTAATCTAATCTATTGCTCACCTCACAGGAATTGCGTATCTTGGTTAAAGAAACGCCATTCTGCTGCAGTTGCTTTCATTCAATCATACTCAAGAAACAGTGAATAGTTTAGCGTATTACCACTCATTTCTTCAAGTAGGACATCATAAGGTAAAATACGCAAGGAGATGGCCTACATTACTTGGTAGTAAACTGCAACTCAAAAAGTATTTGCTAGTTTTGTTTCTGAAGTTATTCTGCCAAACACTAACTGCCTGATAGGATGCCAGTTGTCATCTTTGTTTTCAGCTGTTAAATGACATTAAAAGATGCTAAATGATGCAGCGAGGGCTTTCATAATATTATGCTTCAAATTGCTGCCATTGTTATAGGAATTCACTTGGTGGTAAACAACAGAGGAGTTGGCTCAGGACATGATTGCCATTGTAGCCTGTCTGGATGAAAAGCTGTGTTGTTCCTCATCCCCCCACACTCTCTCAACATCACTGAGTTGTAAGTACTGAGCTTAAGCACTGAGTTGTAAGTACTGAATTTACAATGACATCTTCCAAACGTTCAGATTTTAGCAGACTAGATTTTCCTGGAAGGAATTTAAAGAAAGGATTATAAATACCCCCACCCCAATCTCTTTCAATGTTATTATTTGTTCTGGGAATATTGCCCTGAAGATCTATTAGCTTTAATAAATCTTTCATGTTGGAGAAGATGTCATTTTGTTCTCTTAAAAATAAAATAAACAAGGAGAGGAGGGTGGGGGAGGACATTTTTGCCCTTCATTTGTCATTTAATGAACTAAGGGTCATTAAAGGGCTCTGAAAAGTCTGGACTCTTTCTTCCCTCAAAAGTAAGTGTTTCATCCTCAGAGAGCCATGAAATGTTTTCGTCTTGCATCCAGAAAAGTGAGGAAAATTCTGCTGCAAAGAAAAGCCACAGTTTAAATCCAAATATTGGTGAAAAGGTGAGGGGGTTTCTTTCCTGTTTGTTAGTCTTGGCAAAGAAATGGAATTACTGTCTGAGAAGGACCACAGCAGTGTATTGCACCTTTCACACTTAGCAGAGCCATGAACATACTGACTGAAGAGAGTAACTTTTTTCTTCATAAAACATCTGACTTATTTTGACAAAGATCCTGAAAGATTAGCTGCTGGAACAAGATTGAAAAAAACCCTGGTATACATGTTGGTTTATTTTTTTTTTTTTTTTCTAACATTCTGCTCTAAGGAATGTCTTCCTTTTGTTGTACACAGATGGCAGATGGTTCCTCAGAAGAGTTTTTTAATAACTAAATATCTGAAATAAATAGTAAATAATGTCATACCGTTATGCAAAGTCATGCAAGGCATTCAGGTACTTGAAAGAATAACAACATAGCACTTTAAAAGCCTTTTAGAGGGCTCACTTTCATCTATACAACACAAAAACAAAATCAATTCTGCTTAAAAATAACATCAGTGATCTGGTAATTGAAGCAATCTTTACAATACAGCTTGCGCAGTGACAGGAGAAAATGCAAGATATTTTTTATTTTCTAGAAAATGGCTCAAAGGCAAAGTGAGCACAGCCCTTTGAGACCTGCAATAACCTACAACGAGGGCAACAGCCATCATACAGAAAATATAACAGATGGCAGCATGGTTGCCTTACTCTCAGATACAGGTTACAGAACAGATGCCTTTAGGGCTTAATATTAGATTTTTTTTTCCCCTTCTTCTAGACCATGGCATAGCTTTGTGCATATGTCATTTATAAAACAAATGTAAAACACCATAGGGAAATGAATAAAGTTTCAAATGGCAAAATGTCAACAGAAATACAAATTTACGGAGGATAATGTGATTATCAATGTTGCTAGTATAGACTGAAACATAACCTTACCCATTGCAGTATACTGTATCTATCACACATTATTTTGAGCTATGTTACCATAGTTCAAAAAGCAGGCATGTAAAATCTGTTATAAACCCTCCATTTGCTTTGCCAGAAAGGTCAGCCATCCAATAGATTAAAAGTCACCTTGCTTGCTTACCAGCTTTAAACACTCAAAAGCAGCAAGACAGAATAGGGAGAAAAATTGACGTACACAGCTAGTATGATGATTTCTATAAATATCTAAAAATCTAAATCATATGTAAAAATTCATTGATCATTCTTTGGTAAAAGAGGTAAGAGTGAGAAAAATAACTTCCAACTCCTCGGGCACCACAGAATTCACAACTTAACCAAATCAAAAAAACATCATCAAAATATGTTAACGCGCTTATGCAGATCAGCCTCCTAATATAGATTCAGTCTTGATGGATTGCTGTGATACAAGACCCCTAAGGACTCTCTGTTTGTTCAGCTCCTGAGTCGTTTCTTTGGGTGACAAGACAAAACTCCTTTCTTCATCTTATAATATGCATACAAAAATACACTTGAGCGCAGACACACATTTTTTTCTAAAATTCTTTTAGGACAAATTACAGTTCTGTCCAGAAAATAAAAGAATCGTCTAGAGATTATTCCAGTCTCCCTTTCACAATGGGATGTTTCAATATTAAAAATGGTGCATTCTTCAGGGCATTTTAGTAAATGTTTCTTAGCTAGATGTGTATTTGTTCTCCTAAAACTGCGTTCCTTAACCAAGGAAGAACAATGTTTAACAAAGAAACTGGCTTCTTTGTTTTAAAACAAAGGCACAGTGTTTGCAGTAAAGAAGCATTCAGGTGGAAAGCAAGCGAGAAGTGGGCATCACTGTCGCTTCCACCATTTTCCCTGTAGGAAAAGAAACTGTATTTTTACCGGTCTAACTAGTAAAATTGGAGACAGGGGGATAGCAAAATATCTGAAAGCAGACATTGTGTGTTGGAGTACCTGGTGTAGCTTACACTGCTTTGCCAGAAATGTGGTGCCGGAAATACCACAGGGAACTAAGTTTCCTAAGCTTCACAGAAATTTTGACAAGATACATTTTCCTAGGGAAAGTAGGATAACCTTCAGCTGAGGATGAATAGAGACGGGTTGCTTTCATTTTACTATGAACATTTTATGACCTTATATAATCTATTTTCTCTGCCTCAATTCCCCTTCAGCATTGTGGCTACTTTCCAACACTTTATGAAGTGGTTGGACAGTGTGGCATTGAAGGTTGGTGGAAATCCGTAAGAAAGGCAAACTTCAAAGGCTATCTGAAAAAACTTTCAGTGTTTCTGAGGAAATAAAGTAATCTGGGGTTAGAGAAATAGTGTTAGCAATAAACCACAAGAATTTAGTATAAGAATTGGGGAAAACAGAAGAACTGTCTACTTCTGTAGCCCTCTAGTCAGTTTTTCATCATGTGTGTGTCACCAAAACATTAGCTGCTAATCAGAAGCCAATTTCTTCTCCTGGAAGCCAATTATGGACACATCATCATCCTTGTCATCTTATTGGACTTATTAAAACAAAATATTATGGAAATGAACTATGAGAAAACCCAACCAACCTACCCTACAGGACACGTGTAGGTAGCTACAGAGTATGTTTCTTCTTTTTGCTTTCACCATCTCATGGTATTCCATTCCCACAGCAAACAGACTGACTTGGTAATAAAAGGGTTTCACTTAAAAGTCTTTCACCTGATAGATTCACAAGCAGAAAGGCTATATCATGAACTGGTTAATCTAGATAGGAAAGGAGGATCAATATAAGGTATTGTGATGGTTTACATCTTCATTAATTATTACAATAAGGTAATAAAGAGCACAGAATGATATATAAAGATTAAGCCAAAATGGAAGGGGATACAAAACATTATCAAAGAGAAACAAAACAAAAGAACTGGACTACAGAAAATTACCCAGTAAATTAAATTTTAGAAAAATACTGGGTACTTAATATTCAGATAAATCTGAAAAACTTATTCCATGGAAGTCACATAGATACTAAATGCAAATGTTGAAAAATATCTGATAGTTGAAAGAATTTTAGACTGAAGATGCAAAAGTCCCACTCACATTAGCCGAAAGAAACAAGTGTGGCTCAGCTGTAGGGGTAGTAGGAATACCATGCTTCATTTCCAGTCATGCAAATACAAGAAAAATATTGAGTAAGTGGAAGAGTAACCTGCATAATTTTTAAGAGAGAGGGAGAAGGACAAAAGTGGAGAGAAGCTAGCATTCGAGTTGCCAATGCAGGACTTGGCAATGCTCCCAAGAGTGCATAATATGATATTGTAAATATTGGAAAGATATAAATCCCAAGGGGGTGCAGCAATAGTGGTATGAACAAACCTCTGTAAAAGGAGTTGAGTTTGTCATGCATTTGGATTTACTTTGAATGAGCAGATCCTTACCAGATTGTTCACAATCCAGACACAGAAAAGACAGCCTCTTCTTGCCTCCTTTTGAGCGAGAGTCCCCTTTCTTTTTATGCCTGTATACAAAAGGTTAAAAATGTGCAAACTAACACAGGAAACTCCTTGATTTGACATTCAGACACTATCCTGCCTGGAGCCAGCAATATAAATAAAGGTCGGGGTCTATCCTCAAATGAGTAAGTTCCATGGCTGGTGATAAAACCCATCACCAATTACATGCCTCATCTAGTTGAAGAAAGGTAGGCTGACTTTGCTAGAGAAGTGCAGCAGCTGACTTCAGCCTGCAGGGACAATTGATTCTACACTTAAAGTATGACAAGAGGCATATTATAAACTGCAACACAAATTTAAGATGTTTACAAACGATTTTATTCCTTCTCTCCCCACCATTTCTTACCCAAAGCACGTACTAAATTGCAGATTGCAAAATAGGGGGGGGGGAACATCTGGCTAAAAATGATTGCTTTTTTTCTGTTTATGTTTACATTCACTCACTTGTATGTTACCAGACTGTTTTAGTGCTCTGCTTCTAAAGAAAATAGTCTAGTTGTCTTTTGAATCAATTTCAGCTTTTCAGTGTTAATTGCCATTTCCCCGTATGTTCATTATTCTGTGCTTCACAGGTTTTAGTTTACCTTGTTTCTCTGGATTTAGGTTGTGTTGATTAAGCTTCTGCACTCATTACTAGCACACAGAAGGTAACTGTGGTGGGTTAACCCTGGCTGGACGCCAGGTGCCCACCAAAGCTGCTCTCCCTGGACAGGGAGAGAGAAAATAGAATGAAAGACTCGAGATGAGGATGGGGACATCACTCAGCAGTTACCATCACGGGCAAAACAGACTCCACTTGGAGAAATTAATGTAATTTATTGCCAATTAGAAGTCAAAGTAGGGTAATGAGAAATAAAACCCAAATCTTGAAACACCTTCCCCCCACCCCTCCCTCCTTCCCAGGCTCAACTTCACTCCTGTTTTTCTGCCTCCTCCCCCCAAGCGGCACAGGGGACAGGGAATGGGGGTTGTGGTCAGTTCATCACATGTCTCTGCTGACTCTTCCTCCTCAGGGGGAGGACTCCTCACACTCCTCCCCTGCTCCAGTGTGGGGTCCCTTCCACAGGAGACAGTCCTCCACAAACCTCTCCCCAGGCTACAGTTCTTCATTAACTGTTCCAGCATGGGTCCTTTCCATGGGGTTACAAGTTCCTCAAGGAACGGACTGCTCCAGGGTGGGCTCTTCTCTCCATGGGGCCACAGGTCCTGCCAGGGTCCTGCTCCAGCAGGGTCACATACTCCTTTTAGCGGCTACCTGCACCAGTGTGAGGTCCTCCACAGGGTGCAGATGGATATCTGATCCACTGTTAACCTCCATGGGCTGCAGAGGGACAGCCTGCCTCACCATTGTCTTCACCACAGGCTGCAGGAGAATCTCTGCTCCAGTGCCTGGAGCACCTCCTCCACCTCCTTCTTCACCAACCTCAGTGTCTGCAGAGTTGTTGCTCTCACATGTTCTCACTCCTCTCCTCTGGCTGCTGCCATGCAGGTTTCCCCCCCTTCTTAACTATGTTATCATCGAGGCGCTACCAGTGTCACTGATGGGCTCAGCCTTGGCCAGCAGTGGGTCTCTCTTGGAGCCGGCTGGCATTGGCTCTATCAGACATGGGGAAAACTTCTAGCAGCTTCTCACAGAAGGCACTCCGGTAGCCCTCCCACTACCAAAACCTTGTCACACAAACCCAATGCAGTAATATTCTCAGTAGTCAGCCCTTTCTATAACCAACGGTGTAATATTTTGAAAGCCATAAGGTGAATAATAAATGTTTTAGAAAGGCCACATATTGGGCAAATCTTTTAAAAACAGTAATAAACCAGGATTCTAAGCCCACAGATTCTCTGTTCCTCCCTTCCTCCTTGCCTCCCTTCTTCCACATGAATGTTTTCATACCTGAGTGGGTAAGCAAATATGCCTCTCATTTTTCTATACCAACCATGCCTTCTCTTACTCAGAGGCAGTAAAAAAATGCCTGCTGATATTTTATTTAACAATAATCCATACAATCAAGGCATAAACTAGATTAATTTGTGCATCCAGAATTCATTTGAGACTACGTTCCTTTTGTAAATCAAATGGCAAGAGATAAAGTGTTTTCAGTAGCGTTGGTTTAAGTAGAGGTGACAACACAATCTCCATTAGAGCATAGGAATGATTTGTATCTAACAAAGGCGCAATCCCATCATAGCCTCTTGGAGCTGTCAGGGCAGAGGACTTTTCCTAAACAGCTTAACATCTCTGAGGTACATGCAAATGTATCTGACAGTTTCTGTGGTGTACTTAGCGTTCCCTGTATGGGATGTTGTGATGAGCACTGAGTGGAGATCTGAACACTCTGCATACATAATACAGAATATTCTTTGTGGGCTTCTTTTTCCTTCTACTTCTCTTCCTTTTAATTAGGAACAACAACAAAACCCCCAAGAAAACCAAGCCAAGAGCCACCAGTCCACCTATAACTTCAAAGGTAGGAATCCTGGGGCAGAGCAGATACCAGGTAGGCACAGCCATAAACAGACCATGTATTTCACTGCCTGAAGTTGAATCATGGTCAAGGTTAGTTTTTTATATCATGATATATCAGAATACAAT
>NW_009661371.1:7191387-7207891 GCF_000708025.1 Charadrius vociferus
TATAGTGTAGGGACCATGAAAACTGTGCTTGTTATTGCAGCCTTGGTCCTCCACATCCATACACTAGTTTCTGCCTGGTACTCTATATCTGCTGGTTATAAGTGATGGCACAGAAAGCTTCCATAGGCATTTTACAGGTATATTCCAGTGGTAGCCATAGGAATTTTGCCTAATTCATCAAGCTTATGCTTAACGTGTCATCACTACACGCGTATTTTGTAGGCCAAATTGCAATATGATGATTGCATAAAAGGATTTGTGCTTATATTTTGTAGGAAAAAATGTTATAATCTATGCATGTTCATATTTCCTGACTTTCTTAGTTTATTATTGTCTAAATTCATTATTCCCTCTATTGGGTCTTTAGTTGTTTCCTAAGAGGAGGCAACTGTTAAAAAAAAAAAAGATAAGATCTCGGGTTAATAGGTTTTTAAGTCCAAAACCTTTAGTCTTACCTGAATAAAACAGAAGCTGGAGCTACCTTGAGTCTGAATCCTCTAGTTGAACTGAGTTTCTCAGGCAGGCAGTGGTCTGCCTCAACTGCAGCAGCTGTGTGGAGGGACATCTTCGTGGTCCTTGGCAAACTGTTTCAGCAGCTACCTCTTCTCACTATTAACATTCCACAACATTAAATAAGATGGAGTTTGCATTGCTTGAGCTTCTGGTCATCCATCCTTACAGTTTTAACTATTTACAGAACTTATCACTGGTGTTTCCCAGGGGCAAACCTGTGAAGTGTGATCCTTCTCAACCTCTGAGTTGCTGCAAGCACTGATGTTACATGCTATGAGGGGGTCCAGATTCATTCGTCCTACTTAGGCTGACAGTACAGCAAGGCCCCACAATGTCCTGAAGCTCATGGTTGGATAGCATAGACACATTGCCATGGTCACCTCACTCAATATTTCACTATTTGTACAACTGCATTCACATCCATGAGGTGTTTGGCCAAAACATCACTCTGTGATCTTGTGAGTCCCTAATTATTCTTCACAAGACCTTCTCAGAAAAACTTCTGCCTAAGAGAGCAAAGCCCATCCTGTGCACGATGGTCTTCCTTGCGACTTCCCCAGATACATGGCTTAACTCTTGCATGTTGAGCTCTTCCACTCTTAAAGGAAGTTTAGGTCAAGCTAACCAGGGAACTGTGGCCTGTCTTCTTCACTATTTATCATTCCAATGCCTTTTTTGTTGTTTGCAGAATTTCAGTGGTACTGGAAAAAAAGCAAACAAAGTACACAAAAAACCCCATTGTTGATATGGGTCCCCAATAACAAAGAATTAATGGAAGGTAAAATAATAGATGCCTCTCAGTTTGAGTCTGTACCAAATATACCTCTGTAATCCCTACAAACTAATTTTTAATCTCATCAGAAATTATGAATTTGTTATTAAGAAAGTCACACTGTTGTCAGACACACAATTCCCTACATTCCCCTCCACAGAAATCAAGATTTGACTGACAGGCCTATAATCAGTTTATGACATTCTTCTGAAATGTTGGTTCAAAACTTTTTTCTTTTAGTAAGAACACTATTTAGTTGTTTAAAGTTTAGAAGCCTGTTTTCTTAAAATTCTGCAAAGAATTTATTATTAACTCATATAGATATTCCTATAATTCCGTTTAGGCATTGAATCTTTTAAAGATGTGCTCTTTGACTCTCAGGGTTCAAGGAAGACAAAATATTTAGTAACCTGTATACAGACAAATAAATGAGATGAATGACCAGGTCTATACAGAAGACTGCACTGTGGGACTGGAGCAGAATCTATGTCAATAACTACAGTCCTGAAAAAAAACACATTTATTTCTCCTCTGTACCATTTTGTTATTTCCAGTTGCATCAAGTCCTTTTGCAATGCTCCTCAAACAACAGATTGAGTAAATCAGTATCTATCTCATGGTTTAGCCTAGGGCTGAATCCAGGAAACAGGAACTTCTTTAGTCCCTTTTCTTAAGACTTTAAATATAAAACACCTAAAAATCCCCAGAAACTCTCATATTTCCCCTCAAAATTCTGTTCCATGGATCAGCGTATTGGGTTTGCGTGGCAAGGTTTTGGTAGCGGGGGGGCTATCAGGGGTGCCTTCTGTGCGACGTTGCTTTCCCCATATCCAATAGAGCCAATGCCAGCCGGCTCCAAGATGGACCTTCCCTGGCCAAGGCTGAACCCATCAGCAACGGTGGTAGCACCTCAGTGATAACATAGTTAAGAAGCCAGGGAAGAAACCCGCGTGGCAGCAGCCAGAGGAGAGGAGTGAGAATATGTGAAAGCAACAACTCTGCAGACACTGGGGTCAGTGAAGAAGGAGGGGGAGGAGGTGTTCCAAATGCTGGAGCAGAGATTCCCCTGCATCCTGTGGTGAAGACGATGGTGAGGCAGGCTGTCCCCCCCCAGCCCATGGAGGTTAATGGTGTGAATTAGCTACTGCTTTGGATTTTTGTTTTGATGCCTGCTACTTTAAAAAAAAAAAAAAGTTACAATTAGAAGGTGAGTTGTCTGAAGGTTAGTTCAAATGTGTTATGGGAACTTCAGGGACAAAATCCTCTGCTGACTTTACACCCTTTATAGCACCTCTGGGACCACTTTCACTGATTTTCCTGAAGCTGCATCCAGGCTGCTGAGAGAAAAAAAAACAAACATAAAACAGTAACATATTCTGTGGTTTTCTAAGTTATATCATTGAAACATGCTTCAGGGCAGCAGGTATACTAACGTGACAGAGAAGAGTTTTGCTCATTAACTTCAGTGGTTTAAGTTAGGATAATATTTGGCCCTAGAGCATTATCTTCTAATCTTTAGATGAAAGCAGGAAAAGCTACTTATGATATACCAGTACAGAGAAACAGATGTCAGCTGCTGACCACGAAACAAGTCTTTGATATGCCAAAAAAAGGGAGTGCTTTCCAGAAATTACTAATAACTCTCACTTTCAAGCACATCTCTGACTTTCAAAGTGTTCACCTACTGGCATGAGCCCAAATATATAATCATTTTTTTCATTCTGGGTTATAGGTAAACTCTAACCTGTTTCACTTCAGACCGCACACAGATAAATCATTTTCTGCAGTGAAGGATTTTTCAAACTGATCTTATTTAAGAAGTGCTGTTGAACTTCAGAAGAAGATGAATATATGTTCAGTATCAATAACTTCAGCAAACACCCTGTTCTGCAGTCACTACTGTCGATACTTTACAGCTTGTGTGCTTGTGCTACTAAATATTTTTTAAAAATAACCCAAAGTATGCTCCTTCTTCAGACACTCTCTCACACACAAGCCCTTCTTTTGTGTTTTTCCTTCAGCTGAGACCTCATTTCAGACAGATAGATGGGGAATGAAGAGCACAATTCAGTAAACATTGTAAGCATTTCATCTATATTTAGGGAAAAAAATACCAACTTCCTGTGCACACAGACACTTCAGAACCTACTCTGAGGCATGTTGTCAGACAATATATTAATGGAAACAAAGAAGAAATAAAGTGGACCTACATGAGCAGTTTAGTTCAGACCTGGAGTGCTCCTTGAGGGCATGCTGGTTCTCTTCAGTTACTGACCTGTGGCCAAAGGCAAGGACTGTCCTGGGGCACACAACGAAAATTTCTTTTAGTTGAATGCATATGACCGTATGCATTTTAATGTTGGAAAGTCTGCAGCTGCCATAGATTGTGGCGCTTGCCTACCAAATTCAGAAAGGCAGTCATTCAGCCCAGGACAGGTTTTATTTTCTGACTACACTCAAAATTACATATGCAAAATCAGTGATACACTATACCCACTGGTCTCAAAACCACAAGTTTGAAAGACGTGCCTTGGCTTTGGTAAGAAAAATCTTTGTTTTTTCTTCCCATATAAACTTGGAAGCTTTTAACATATTAAAAAACTACCAAGCTAGAAGCAGCAGGTGAAACCCTCCACTGTGTGGACACTCAGCACAAGTAGGACTGTTCTGACTTGGCACAAGAGTGAAAGCCACTATTTTCTGGTTTTGCCATTAGTGTTGAAGAAGGAGCGAGTTTGGCCCCATGCTTCCTGGCATAGTGTGTTTACAATGAGGGTCATCAAGACCTTTTAGCAAGAGCTTGTGGAGAAGAGCACCAAGTAACTTAATCACTGGCCACACATGGAGTTACAGACCAGGCTTGAAGCATTCATTCAACTTTTATGTTATGGATAGAAATTTTAATCACATTCATGTTTATTCTGCTTTGCTTTAGTATGTCTAGATGAGAAAATAACTAGAAAGGTAATATGATAGTGACAAAATAGACAACCACTCTCTAAATGCTTTTCTGTGCTTCTTAAATAAGGCACTAAAGCTGGTAAAAATGTTTCCTAGAGGTTCTGTTTTCATCATTCACCCCTCGGATAGCATCTGCAATAACTCACAATGTTAACAGCAGCCTGGCAATTACTTTGATATGTTTCATTTCTCTACAACCGAGTTTTAAAGAATTTGCATCAGCAATACAGTATCCTGTAATGGCAGGGACCACAATAACACTAAGGTTCAGTCTGACATACCCATGTTTTTCTCTGAGTTTTCCTCTACGCCTCCCAGGTAAGTACTGTTCACATATGCACCAGGAAAAAAAAAATATAACTTGAGGCAGGGCAAAGCACTTGAGGATTAAGGCCATCAACAGTAAGTATTTCTGATCAGTAACAAATCAATGACTTAAAATATGGATGCAAAATAGGACAGAACATGCTTGGCAAAATTAATTTTTATCCCTGTCAGCCCTATTCAGATTGATGCCATCTTTCCTGTTACTAAAAGGATCCATACGTTCTTCCGACCACCAGCTCTGACAATTCTGCTGAGAACTATTTTTCCCAGTACATCATTATAAGTTTGCCTTTAAAATGAGTTATAAGTATCTAAGCCTGAAATATGCCAGAACGGCAGTTAAGGAAGTTCAGAGGAAGAGAAAAAGGCGCTAAGCCTGTCAAGCCGAGACAGCGGAGTGTTATAAATGCAGCTACCTAGCAAATCAGTCACGGGAGAAAGTTAAGCAAAAAGCAGCACTCTTCTTGAACTCCACAGTAAATCTGAGTGTGGAGTATTGACTGTCCACTAGAAAAAAGTTTAGAAACTTTTTATTGAGACCATCAAATAAATTATTACGTGGTAAGCCCAAAAATGCCAAGGTCAGGTAATCCTTTTGAAACAATTTCCAGTAAAATTGCCACTATACGTTTATAAATTTGCCAAAATAGCATAAAATTTAAAACTGCACAATGACTCCACTTTGAAAACTAACTGAGAAGCAAGGGATTCAGGTTCCTGCAAATGCTCAGTACCAGAGTTTGAGCCTGAATAACTGAACAAAAAATGCATAAAACATACAGGATTATTCTTTCTTCAGAACATGTATATCTGAAAACACAATCTCTTTCAGATAATACATTACCTCTGATTGGAAATGGAGGAGGTCGAGGAAGTAATGATCATTTTTTATTGTGGGTTTATTACCTGTATAAAATGAGCTGAAGGCTCCATGTTAAACTAATGGAAATAGATGACCACAGAAAACTCGTTCCAAGCAATCTCTTTGCTGATAGCCTCAATAAACCTTTCAAAATCCTTGTAACTATAGAGAATACAAAATCCTTTTTTTCCAATGGTGTTTTTTCCAGAAAAACACATTTGTACATAACAACGCATTTTGGGAAAGCAAGCCTCAGCCTATAGATTAATCCCTCAGTCTCCCTGGGCTTCAAACTTCATTCATTACAAAATGATAGGAGGAAAGGCCAGTCAACATGCTAAGGGGAAAATGTCCAGCTCCCCAGCAAGGCAATGTCTGGTGGATGTTCAGAGAGAATCCATTTCAGACCTCCCATAGTCATTAGAGAAGGTCAGTTAACCAGTCTCAAGAGTTCGGCTATGCATTGAGTTTGACTTACTTGAGGCTTTCTTCTCCATTTGTTTCAAAAAGAGAAAACCAAACTGGTCGGGACTGCTGCAGTACCCATACCCATTTTAGGGTGCAGGGAGAAAAAAAAAGAGAAATCTATATGTTTTAGAAAGAGGGTGGCTAAGGAGATTTTGCTTTCTTAGTGGTTTTTATCCAAAGCTAGAAATGCATGAGCAGGAAATCATGTCCAGCTTATTAGTATAACAGCAAGATGCTGGCATTTCTTTGTGGTTAAGTTTTCATTTCTTACACCCAGATTGTAAAATCCTGAGCGTGAAACACATTGCTCTCCCACCTTTCTATAGAACTAAATGTGATAAAATCAAACATTAGACCCTTTCAAAATTTTCAAATCAAAGTGCTTTAAATGAGAGCTGAATTAGACCATCTGGCTTAGGGAATTTAAACGACTTCCCACTCGCATTTGGTATTTAACTATAATTAGACCAATAGATCTGAAACTTTTCACTAGACCAACAAAAATGCCATTACCCCCTTTGTCCTGCATTTCTGTCCTTGCACATCACTGTGCAGTCCCAAAAGTACAGCTCTACTGTTCCCCTGTTGTCCACAGTATACTTTCACAAGAAGAAGCTGGAAGTCTGAAAAGAAAAAATATTTTCTAAACCTGCTATTGGCTCCAAAGAGGAGTAGGATCAAGCTTCCCATGCAATCCAACTCCATTACCCTGCAGCAGAGCAGCGTGAGGGATAAAAGGAGTCCTGTCAGGTGTAGAGAGCTGAGAACAACTGTAGTGTTGATCTATAGCTGAAGCGACACATACAGCCCATGGATTCCAGAAGTGGCATGTGATAACAAATGTGGATCACACATGTTAACGTCCGTTTTTTATTTGATTTTACAGCACAGCCACCTTGTGACTGTGGGAATGAATATAAATACTCCTGTAATGAATATTCATTGCTTCTCTGTATATATATACTAGACACTGTATAGACTCATTTGCCGGTAACTTCATTACAGGGCATTTCCAAATTAACAGAGAAAAGAGTGATTTTTTAAAGCTCTTTTTAGACCGTTTTCTGTATTTTTTTACAGCCATTCAGGTGTAAAAATGTGAGAACTTGCTAATTATTATGTGTTTAGGGGATTAGCTAGACTTCTTTTTCTTACATTTGACCAGCAAATCAGCTTCTCGAGGCTGTGAAGTCTTCAGTGATACAATGCTCCTGTGTGCATTGTCATGACTTTGTCATTTTTTTGACTGCAAAGCAAATGAAAGTTCCTTAGATTCTTTAGGGGCTTTTTTTTTAGGATGGTAAAAGTATTAAGACATTTGCTCTCCTACCAGTCCAATGGCAACTCATCAAGCTACCTGAGACTGACGTTCAGGAATGGCAATGAAAAATCCCACGGTGAAGGAATCTGAGCTTAGAGCAAACATGACCTGCAGCACTTACCTTACAAGGATCTTTATTGGGTACGTCCTGCAATAGTTAGGTAATAAGGCAAGACTGACTTTTACTCAGGACAGATTCTTCAGTTCTTTCTCCGACCAAAGTGCCATTTACCAGACGATGACGAAAAGTCTTGCAAATTGTGTAAAGGCTTCTGCATTCTGCTTCTGAGTCACAAAAACTTGTAGACAATGGAAAAAAAAAAAATCTGGCTTCCCATAAATCATTCTTTTCATTGGAACTAATACTGAAAGAGTTTCTTCTTTCATCCTTAAGCCACCACATCACATTGTAATGAGAGACTTAATCAGAGAACTCGCAGTATGCTGCCAGACTATCCCAGTCCCTGCTGTCACTAACAAACACTTCTGTTTCTGTCAGAAGTGTGGAGCTACTCAAATCCTGATTCTCTTCGTTGCTTAGCCACAATAACCTTTCTTACCTGACAGTTAACATACAATAAATATTTAAGGTACCTAATAAAGACAGACAGCAGAAAAAAAAAAATATCATTCAAAGATTTCTTTAGTGCTTTCTTTTGTACTGGCTAAGAACCTGTTATTGAGAGTCCCGACGTCAAAGCAATAGGGAGAGGATTTCTCTCTCCTGTCACCGGGCTTCCTAGTGACATTTGTTTCAATATCGTTGGGTGAAATCCAAATTTCTTTTGTAAGTAGCCCAATGAACCTACAGTTACCTGTTCCTGAATGGGGAAATAAAATGTAGCTTTTAATCACAGATTTATTTTAAGGTCAGATCTGTAGTGAAATAAATAAAGTAGAAGGGGACCGAAACTGATTACTGAAACCATTAGCAGGCAGAATGCATAGACACAAAATACAGTGACATGGAAAACCTAGAAGTAAGTTTCACAAATAAGGAAAAGGTAAAAAACCCAACAACTGTTTTCTAAAAGAAGAATGTCGTGGTTTGGGCCAGATCAACAAGAAGTATCGATATCTAAATCATAACAATTATGATTTAGAACAAAGTTTTGTTGGACCGTAGTGACTCACGGACTATAGTAACCCTTGACAAGTGCAGCAGTTTGCTTATATTTTTGAGTTAAATCATAAATGGCATGTGCTATACAGAACAGTTCTATTTTGTGGGGAGGGAAGTCTTGTGAGTTTATTTATACCAACTTTTGGCCAATCAGTTCTCTCAAACTTCTTTCTGGAGCTCTTATCTCCTCCCTATATCCCCTGTCTCCGTGAAAAGGAGAGGAGAGGAGAGGAGAGGAGAAGAGAAGAGAAGAGAAGAGAAGAGAAGAGAAGAGAAGAGAAGAGAAGAGAAGAGAAGAGAAGAGAAAAGAAAAGAGAAAGAAAAGAGAAAGAAAAGAAAAGAAAAGAAAAGAAAAGAAAAGAAAAGAAAAGAAAAGAAAAGAAAAGAAAAGAAAAGAAAAGAAAAGAAAAGAAAAGAAAAGAAAAGAAAAGAAAAGAAAAGAAAAGAAAAGAAAAGAAAAGAAAAGAAAAGAAAAGAAAAGAAAAGAAAAGAAAAGAAAAGAAAAGAAAAGAAAAGAAAAGAATCCCCCAAACACAACAAAAACAATGAAACCCCTACTGGTGTCTCCTCATCCACGTCTTGTGCATTACACAGGAGCACAGTCGCTATATTCTCACAGCATTTGAAACATGTCTTCTCTTTTAATAAAGTTGTGTAAAAGCCACAGCACAGTCCTGACAATCCCATCCAAGTGAACCAGTTATTAGGCTATTTGGCAAACTTTCATTTTTCTGAGACACCACTCTTCTTTTCAAAAATATAAAAACTTTGGGTTATAATTCATAGCTTAGCCTTTAAAAAATTGAGTCTAGCTAGCTGTTGGTATTTCCTAGCTGGGAAGAATCTGTTTATTAATTCCTAATAGACATTATTCTCTGGAATTCACCAAGGGCAGGGCAGAAGTTCACATCAAATAGCAACAGCAAGTGTCTGCTTCACATCTAAAGCAGTTGGTTATTCTGATTGGTGTCACAGCAACACATGGATGCCCCAGAAAGATCTTGGCTCCATTTCAGTAAGTGGTATTTAAATAATCTGGGCCCTGAATAATGCATACTCTCTTCTAGTACTCTCTAACAGGAAATAGATGAGGAAGAAGGGTTGGCATGTGCTCAACCCCATCTAAGATCAATGACAAACAGTGATTCCAATTTCCATTTCACAGAATCAGAGAATGGCTGACGTTGGAAGGGATCCCTGGAGGTCACCTCATCCAACCCTCTGCTCAAGCAGGATCACCTAAAACAGATTGCTTGGGACAACATCCGGATGGCTTTTGAATGCCTCAAAGGAAGGCGATTCTACCACCTCTCTGGGTTCATTTTAGAACTCTGTTCTCCAGACACATTATGATGCTCACTTTAATAAAAATGTAAAAAGGAAAATAATTTTTTTTTTAATTGCTAATGAAAACTAAAAATAAAAATTTTCCCAAATAAGTTCCTTGTGGGTTTTTTTATTGTTTTTAGGGCATTCACTCATGGTCAAGATTTTAACAAGATTAGTGGTTTATATGATCAGGAGCAGAACTCAAATACAAATATAACATTGATAGTTTTTTCCAAGCTATTGCACAGCACACACTTAATATTTAATACACTAACACTTATGCAGTATTTTGCACAAGTTAAAAGCAAAATGGGCAACTAGGCAATTATTTAATTTTACCAAAATCTGGAACATATGCTACATAATAAAAACTTTAATTACCACAGTTATTACTTTTTATTTATTTCTTTGTGTAGAAACAAGGCCTTCTTGTTTGTGTATTGCAATGGAGAATTTATGGTCACTCTTTTCTAAGGAAAAGAAGCAAAAATTTGTTTTCTGGGCAGCAAACACATGCATGTAATATTCTGTTTGTTCTGTCATCTGGTGTTCATCCAAGAGTAGTCACTACCACAGCCCTTCTGGACTCACCTTTTCCCATTCTGAAGTTAGTAACTGTAGTATTATCCTTGTCTACTGAAAATTTTCATTAGACACTGCCTTCAGAGAGAGCATTAATCATAAACCTGATCCTAACCCTGCAAACTCAAACAAAATTAAAAGAATAATGGAATTACCTTTTAATTACACTGAAAAGAAGTTTCATACTTTTCCCTCAAAAATGAAGATGAAAAATTCTGGTGTCACAGAGCTATTATAATCAATATACCTAAATCTACAGAGTGCAGGAAGACACTGACACTTTTGTGCAATGACACCTCAGAAACTTTTCTGTATCTGCATGCCAAATCAGTATTTTCTAGTGGACTGCAGACTAGCAGAAGAAAGAACAAACTGGTGTAAAACAACACCATCACCGTGTGAAACACCTTTGGTCACTCCACTCTAAGCAAGCAAGCAAATGGGAAATGGAAAGGGGCATGATCGAGGGGAAAAAAAAAAAAAGTCTTTAAAGAAAATTTAACAATTATTTCATAGGTAGAGTCCTGTATCTGAAGAAACAGCTTCCCAAAAATGTGTACTAAAAAGCAAATCTGAAGGCAGTACCAATCTTTCCTCTTTTCCATGCATTAACACTCATATTTGGTCTTATAAATGACTACCCAAAGAAAACAAGGACCCCAAAAGGGCTAAATAAAAACAATTAACTTAACAATTCTAGGGACAGATCTGTCTCCTCTGCACGGTCCTTGTGGGGACATAAACAGGATTTGACCCCAGCTGAACTTGGCCTTTACCCTAGATGCACACTGTGCACATTGAAGAAATGTACTTAATCTGAAATGAGCAAGTGCCAAATGAGAAAATTTTGAGGTTTAACTCTAAGAAGTAAAGGAGTTTGGCACCTATTGAAAGCTTTTATGTCTGGAAATTATAAGAGATAGTTTCCAGATGAGATTTGCAGTATTTCCTAGTGTTAGCAAGGCTAATAATAAATTCAAGTTAATTCTACCATTGCCAGCACAGTCACTATGGCATTATACTGCTTCCATTATGGGATCTGGCAGATGGTGGTAAGTGCAGTTACCCACAGACTTCTTTGTTAAATGAAATTAAAGTAAGTATGAGATACACATTTTTGTATGTATATATTTTGCCCTCTAGGGAAAAAAAAAATGAAAAGAGGTAGAAAGAAAAAGTAATAATATCTCTTAAAATTGCTTTGGTTAAAAAGGCATTAATTACTTTTTTCCCCCTCAGTAATAAAACAGTCAAATAAATGTGTTTCAAATAAACTTTTAGCATTTAACCAAGACTGAAATAAAATACAGGTTCTGACAGGGGTGGGGTGTTAAATGATTCCTCATGAAAAAATAAAACTACATTTGAACTGCTATAAAAGTCTTTTTCTTCACAAGTATGTTCGAGCAAATTATCAGTGACTCCTTTATGCCAGTCAAATGCTATTAATGTCAAAAAGCTTGGTGAAAGGAAAGCTTACTATTTTTACATCCATTTTTTAATACTACTGGATGAGATCCTTAAGTAAGATGGTACACAGAATACCAATTCCAGCCAACAGGTCATGTAATTTTTTTTTCCCTGATGGTCCAGGGGGTTGTTTGGCCTGGAGAAAAGGAGGCTGAGAGGAGTCCTTATCACTCTTCACATTTACCTGAAAGGAGGTTGTAGAGAGGGGAGGGCTGACCTCTTCTCCCTAGTGAAAGTGATAGGATGAGAGGAAATGGGCTCAAGTTATGTCAGATGAGGTTTAGATTGGATATTAGGAAAAAAAATTTCACTGACAGGGTTATCAAACATTGGAATAGGCTGCCCAGGGAGGTGGTGGATTTGCAATCCCTGGAGGTGTTTAAAAAAAGAGTAGATGTGGTACCTGGGGACATGGCTTAGAAGTGGTTTTGTCAGGGTAGGTCAATGGTTGGACTTGATGATCTTCCAACCTCAGCAATTCTGTGATTCTATGCGGCGTTCCCAGTCCTAATATCCAGCCAATAAAAGGAAAGGGCAATAAGCCCCGCAGGAGTTCTTGCCTGACACTGGGCTTCTCTTTCAAGAATTTACAATGAAGGTCAGCAATAGCAAGATGTATGGCTTGATTATTTGGACATTTTATAAAGCATTTGACAACCTTCCACTAGACAAGCCTTCTTTCAAGAAACAAGCCAGAGGAACAAGCGTGAGAGCAAAGAAAAGGTGGTGCAAGAGGGAAAATAATACAGTGTGAAGTACTTGTAAAAACATTTACTTTCTAAGTCAATTGCTAGTTCCTAAGAAGTATAAAGTTGGCCACCTGCTGCTGCTCAAATCATAATCTCCGCTAAAAGAGATCTGTTGAGCACATGAAATACTGAGATCAAGAGCAACCTTGGAGCTTCCTGACTGCTGTAGTAATTCTTAGAAGACTGGAATTATTTAGTGGCAAAATAAATGCAATGAAGGTGGAGAATAGATCCAGATGCGTGGAGAATTGACTTGTGCAGCATTATAGCTATTAGCTATTAGCTGTGATGATTTTCAATAGATAATTGACTAAGAGAGCAGAACAACAGTGAATGGACTCTTCTCAATGAAAAAGAAGTCTCCACATGAAAGTCACATTTGAAAAAGGGAACAACATATTACAGTTTGACATAGTTAGAGGAGGTATAACAGAAAGTCATACGTGCTCCCTCTGTAGCCAAGACCGTTTCTTCAGAGAATGTGTTGATTGCTTCATAAGGCTGCTGAGAAGATGCTGCTCGAAGGGTGACTCGTAGGACAGGAAGGATGCGTAAAAGCTCTGTTTTGGTTCTCTCCAACTGCTTCAAGGAGCAAAATCAGGATCTGCTATATGCTTTTATAGCTCAAAGAAGACTGGAAGTCTTCTTCTGGAGCAAGACACCTGAGTAATGTCTAGAAGCATAGATACAGGAACTAATTTTCTGCAAAAATAGGCAGTCTTATTAATGTCATTAATGGCTGAGGTTTTCTGTGGGTGTAGTCCATGTGTTGACCTTCTGAATTTTCTTTAGGGAAGAAATGACAGTACCTCATTTAAAGACAGTATCTGGTCTAGTAAGATTCAGAGGGAAGAGCTCAGATTACCACTACAATGAGATCATACATTGAAGAACATGTTGCACTGGACAAACAGAAAAAGTAAGTGTTCTCATAACTGTTCATCATTTTCATTTGTTTCCTTGTTTATTATTTGCCAGATAGTGTCAGCTAGATAGCACTGATTAGGCATAATGCCTTTTACTAAATGACAGCTGTTATAGTCCTCCATAGGGTAAAGGCAAAGCCCAATGGACATTGGTGCCTTTGGTTCAATGTGTCCCATTTTAGATATGTTGATGTTCTTACAGTGAGTCGATTAATATCTTTAGTGGCACATGAAATTGCTCCTCCAGAACTCAAGGGAATTTGAAAAACTGATATTCACTTTCTCTAATGCACTTTCGATTTTATCATACTCTTATCATATCCCCACTTATTGCCTTTACTAAAGGACTGAGCATCCCAACCTGTTTATCTTCTTCATATGAATCAACATTACCTTTGATTACCCTCATCATCCTTTCCTGTAACTTTAATACTCTTTGGAAACAGGGAAGACACAGAGATCAGCACAGAGAAGGAGCAGCATGTGCTTATACAGTGACATAAATTATGTTCTTTGGGTTTTTTTTTCTCTATTTCTTTCCATTCTCCCCCAACTAATACCTGATACAATTGGCTGGCTTTGACTATCATTCAAGTGATAGTTTAAAGAACTTTGTGCATACATCTATTCTAAGTCATTATCCATTTCTGAACCTATAACGTTTAATTTATATCTTACCATCTACGTAAAGTTAGTTCCTAAACACTATTTTATATTTCAGTAATGGGGAAAAAAAAATCAGCTCACACCTTCCAAACATGTACTGTTGAGTGGGAAATTGTAAAGCTACAAACAGTCTATGCAGTGGGCTGTGAAAACCTGGGAAGTATTTCAGCTCTGACAACTAACTTAAGCTAGGAGGTAACATAACATTGGATCACATATCTCTGCCTAACTGCAGCTGATATTCTTACTAAATGTCTCTTAACTTTCAGTTGGGATGATTTCAGACTTAAACTCACCTTGAAACTGGATAATTTATCTCATTTCTTAGCAACATAGCTATGAAAAAAATTCAGGGAGCTCTGGAAATTTCACTGCGGTGTTTTGTTACAGTAGTCATTTGATGACATCAAGCTGAGTGGTGCAGTAGACATGCCCAGGGACCAGATGCCATTCAGACGGACCTGGACAAGCTCGAGAAGTAGGCCCATGTGAACCTTATGAGGTTCAACAAGGCCAAGTGCAGGGCCCTGCACCAGAGTGGGGGCAACCCCCGGTATCTATCCAGGGTGGGGGACAAAGGAGTTAAGAGCAGCCCTGCTGAGAAGGACTTGGGGGTACTAGTGGATGAATCCTGGGCTGCATCAAAAGAAGCGTGGCCAGCAGGTCACGGGAGGTGATTCTGCCACTCTGCTCTGCTCTGGTGATACCCCACCTGGAGTACTGTGTCCAGCTCTGGGGTCCTCAGCACAGGAAACATGGACCTGCTGGAGTGGATCCAGAGGAGGGCCACAAAAATGATCCGAGGGATAGAACACCTCTTCTGTGAGGACAAGCTGAGAGTTGGGGTTGTTCAGCCTGGAGAAGAGAAGGCTCTGGGGACACCTTTTTGTGGTCTTTCAATAATTAAAGGGGACTTAAAAGAAAGACGGGGACAGACTTTGTAGTAGGACCTGTTACAATAGGACAAGGGGTAATGGTTTTAAACTAAAAGAGGGTAGATTCAGACTAGATATAAGGAAATTTTTTATAATGAGAGCGGTGAGGCACTGGAACAGGTTGCCCAGAGAGGTGGTAGATGCCCCATCCCTGGGTACATTCAAGGTCAGGTCGGATGGAGCTCTGAGCAACTTGATCTAGTGGAAGATGTCCCTGATCATTGCAGGAGGGTTGGACTCGATGACCTTTAAAGGTCCCTTCCAACCCAGACCAGTCTACGATTCTATGATCAGTTCAAAAATCCTTTCAAAAATTTTTGGCTCCTGGATTCAACTGAAGGAAATTATTGAAGCCATTGCTTTCTAAGCAAAGTACCTGACATACTCTAATGTCAGCATTCTTAATGTGGAAAAAAAAAAAAAAAACAACAAAAAATTGATAATTAGGTTTAAGACTGATTACAATGCATAACTCTCAACATGTGATTTTTTTTGAAGTGCTTGTGTCACAAAAAAATGCTACACCAAAGGAAAACTGCAACTTTTGACTTTTTTTTTTGTGTGTGTAAATATGCTGCAGTATCATTTGTTTCATCCCAAGGGAGAGTGACTGGAATCTCTTCCTGTGTGAAAAATGTAGCTTTAGCAATTTACAGATGTTTACTCCCTGAGCAGGTGTAATCCCAGAAATATGGGTTAAAGCGGGGGGAGGAGGGGGGGGCAGCAGCAAGAGCAGCATGGGGCTTTCTCATCCTCACTAGGTGACTATTTTTCAGAACTCTGCCTTGGTAGTTCACTATTTTTCAGACTTCTGCCTTGTTCTTTCTGCCCTTTGCTATAATTTCTTAATTTTTCTAACAATAACATGATCAAGAGCACTTTAAAAATGAAGTTAACGAGAAAAATAAGAAAAATCTCACAAGCACAATATTTCTTTCTTTTTGAGACAGAAAAAACAGTAGGGAAAAGCAGCTAGCTATTCTGTGCTTATAGTCCAGCCAGGAGAAAGGGAAAGCTGTCACAGCTGACGGAGCAAATGTCTTCTATGAAGATAAACTACAGAGCCCAAAGAGGCTGCTGTTGTGGGACTATCCAGTTTGCATAACCTCACTATGCAAAAAGAGAAGAATCTTTCCCTTCCGTCCATCACGCTCGGGCAAACAGCAGCAGCAGCACTACCATAAAGCCCTGAGACTTATGCAAGTCCCCTTCGGCAAATCTTTCCTCTGTGGCAGAGCTGATCCCTCTGTGGTCAGGTCTCAACACAGCTACATCAGCTGCATGGGAGCAGGCAGAAGGATAACAGAAACGAGATGTACCCAGCAGTAGCGGTTTCCAAAACCCTGTGCTGCTCATGATAGCAATATTCACTCTCTTGTGTCAAAGGAGACAGGGGCTGCTTGGCAAGGATCCTGTCTGCTCATAGAAAAAAAAACCAAACCAAACCCTATCCCTGTACAGCAGCAAATAATAGGAATTTTGTGCAATTTTATTCCTGCT
>NW_009661371.1:7207923-7430024 GCF_000708025.1 Charadrius vociferus
CCCCCCCCCCCCCCCATTGTTACGGAGTGGTATTCAAGGAGCAGTGGAGTGGGAGAGAATTTAAGATAAATTGACCTCTAATTAACAGTAAAAGACACATATTATAGATTTGAAAGGGGAAAAAAAGACCTTCTTTCACTCACTTTCTCATAATAATTGAAATCTAAATATGGCCAGAGAACAGTTAACCAGACAGCTAGTGCTTGCAGTGTAAGTCAGTTCTATGAATCATAGGAGTGAACAGTAAATTAGGGGATCTACTCATTACCTGTTTGGCCTTAAGACGTACTTTGTGCCAGCACTAACAGTTATTTTATCTTTACAAAAATGACACAGGAAATTTACACAGATGGCAATGCTTTTTCTGCCATTATTGCTGATTTAAATGAAAGTTACTATGCAGAGAGATAAAAGAGTAATGCAATTTCTACTGCATAAAAATCAAACTACCTTAATGGACAAGATACACACCTTTCAGTGGAATTATTCCACTTTTACATCAGAATATAAGTAAATTATCATTTGTATATATAACTCCGGACAATTCCCTGCACTGAGTCAGGCAAGCTTTTGTAATGGGCGTACTAGATTACATCTGAGAAAACACCTGCTATAATCTACTTCTTCTGAGCAACTTTTTAATGTGCCAGTTACACATCCTCAGCTTCTACGCTGGTCAATGGTGCAATTGCTACAGATGCTTTGTGCCATGATGCCACTGTGGGAGCTGAACTCATCTCAGCATTCACATGTAATTTCTGATGTGAATGTTATGCCATAAAGATACATAGCCTAATAAAAACATGTGTGGGGGGAAATTAAGACGGGAAAGAGCAGCATAGGCAACAATTTTTTTATTCAGTGATAGGATCAGTCAGCTACTCAAATACAAAGATGCTGCTCCAACACTGTTTCATTCTAATTTTTCTCCTGCCTTCCTTTCCTCTGAGCTTGCCTTACTTCCAGCATTACTTTTTTTTTTTTTTTAAAAAAAAAAAAAAACCTTATAAAATTGTCTTCCCATGAGCAAAGATTATACTCAGGTACATTTTCATGGCATAAATTAAAAGTGTTGGTAGGTTTTATTTACAAAATTATTGAGTAATCAGTCTTATTTAAACCACGCATTTTAAGCTGCTGTGCCTTCAAAGGAGCCTCCTTCCTATGTTCTGGCAAGATTTCTAGGGACAGATCCTAGAGCTCTTACTGCTGAAGGGAACAGCCCTACTCGACATTTGATTTCCTCCTTACATTGGAAACTAGTCTACATTTCCAAGCATATGGGGGAACTGAGGGAAGCGAGTTCACTTGCATGTGAAGAAACATGGACTGGCGTCATCATCTGGTGCTGTTAGTTACAGTACCATTTCACATTGTGTATCCTCTCGTTTGAGTTACACTAACATATAGACTCGTGACATCCATTTGGTCACAATTAATTCCAATGAAGACACAGCCCAGTGACATTAGCTTTGCCCAAAAATTTTCACCATACTGAGCAAACATGAAAACTTCACAACACAAAATAAAAACGTGAACTTCCATATAGATACAACTGCACTTTTCAGGTAGCTGCCACGGATGTTAGAGCAATAAGAATCCTTAAGACAGTTTTTAACCATTTCAACCTCAATTTTAAAATGTATGTCTCATATGAACCAAGCATATTTTTATAGGAGTTTTTCACTTTGGGGATTTGGCTTGGATTTATACTGGTGAGGTGTTTAAAATAATCTCTAGATTTTGTTTTCTTCAAGAATTAAAGTTTACACTAGAAAATAGATAAACAACTTCACACAGCAGATTTTGAATTAAAGCATGTTTCAGTTCTTTAACACTAATGCAGCACAATGGAATAGACAGAAGCGTATTAAAACTGAGCAAGCCCTGAAAAAGTTTTGCATAATGCTCAAAAGCAATTGATTTTCAATTACAGTATACTTTCAAGTAACAGCATTATTCTTGAGAAATAAGGAAGAAGAATCACAGCATTATGGCTGTGAAATTGGACTCTTATTACAGATTGCTATTGCTAGGATTTTTTTTTTGAAAGAAGAGAAAACCTCAGTAAACTTTGCTAGCTTCCAAACAAAATCAACATAGTATTTTGTTAATCACTACTCTGTTCTAACACCCTAAACTTGGTAAAAGTTGGTGTGGACCTCCAGCCCCCTCAGGCACATGGGAATCATAGAATAGAATCATAGAATCGTTTAGATTGGAAAAGACCTTTAAGATCATCAAGTCCAACCGTTAACCTAGCACTGCCAAGCCCACCACTAAATCATGTCCCTAAGCACTACTTCTTCACATCTGTTAAATACCTCCAGGGATGGTGACTCCACCACTTCCCTGGGCAGCCTGTTCCAATGCTTGACAACCCTTTCAGAGAAAATTTTTTTCCTAATATCCAAAATAAACCTTCCCTGGTGCAAGTTGAGGTCATTTCCTCTTGTCCCATCACTTGTAACTTACGAGAAGAGATCAACTTCCCCTGCGCTACAACCTCGTTTCAAGTAGTGGTAGAAAGTGACAAGGTCTCCCCTGAGCCTCCTTTTCTCCAGGATAAACAACCCCAGTTCTCTCAGTTGCTCCTCATAAGACTTGTGCTCTAGAACCTTCAATCAATCAAAATCAATCAGAAGCACTACAGTTACAGTAGAAGAGATCCAAACTCCTTCATGGGGACTAAAGTCCAGTGGACAATTTAATCTCAACATAATCTCACAGGAATGCAAGCCTGTGAGGTAAACAAACTATGAAAAGGAAAAGGAATTTGAGAGTCTTTGTAAAATGGGTATCTGATATCAATAGCACGACTTATAGAGCACGCTCTCAGTGCCTTCTGCTGGCTACAGCCAGCTGTTTTTCAATGGCACTTGCCTGCCAAGCAGAATAATGACCCTAATTGGAGGGATGTGTATTCATACTTCGGAATGTCCTTTGAGTTTACAAAACAGCTGCAAATGCTATGGGCAGACAGGGACAACAGGCCACCTCTCTGTCCACCTTAACTGATAAATTTCGACCATCTTGGCAAAAATGGTTATAGGCATGAGCACGAGTTTTGTGGTTACCCTTGTCTAAAGTTTTAATCAAATTTTTCTGTGGGGTCATGTGGAAAGCTGGTGAAGAGATGTAAAATGTTCTGTGTTATTAGGGTTGGAGTTGTTCAGCCTGAAGAAGAGAAAACTCTGTGGAGACCTTATAGCAGCCTTCCAGCATCTGAAGGGGATCTATAGGAGAGATGGAGAGGGACTTTTTACAAGGGCATGTAGTGGTAGGATGAGGGGTAATGGCTTCAAACTGGAAGAGGGGAGATTTAGAATAGATATTAGGAAGAAATTTTTCACTATGAGGCTGGTGAGGCGCTGGAACAAATTGCCCAGGGAAGTTGTGGATGCCACGTACCTGGAAGTGTTCAAGGCCAGGCTGGATGGGGCTTTGAGCAACCTGGTCTAGTGGGGGGTTGGAACTGGATGATCTTTAAGGTCCCTTCCAACCTAAACCATTCTATGATTCTATGATTACTGACGTTATAGCACGGAGATTCTTTTTAAAAACAGACACGCACATATCACTTGTAAAACTCACCTTCAAGAGGACAGACAGATATTGTGCAGTAGTGTCTTTTTCACGATTTGGTTCAATTAGCATCTGAAACACAACAAAAAATTCAAATGGAATTGTCATCTTTTAGGTTAGGCAACCCTGTTTCCCATTCTTGCTCTGCTTCCTTAACTTCAAGGAGTCATTTCTACTGCCATTTCACTGGATGAATTAACAAGTTAGCAAACTGCACCCACGCTGCACAATGAGTACAATGACAGTGTTAGCAGAGATCGACTCATAACGGGGGGTTACCCTATTACTTCAGCAGGTCCAATATGGCACTTGCCTTCACGAATGGGTTGGGTTTTTTAAAACATTTGATATTTTAATTTTAATTACTTACCCAGTGATAACTGTATAAGTTGGAGATTCTTCCAATCCATTATATTGTTCTTCATGTTTATCCCCCCGATCTGTTTCTTCAAACAGAAACTTGGTGACAAACTACCTAAGTCTCCACTGAACTAGCTGAAATAAAATTGTGGATGATTTGCTACCAATATGTTTAGATTAATGGAAAAAACGTAAAAAGGATTACCGTATTTCCAATGAATTTGTGCTGCCCCAGCTCTATTTAAATCCAATTTTTAAAAGCTTCTAGTAATTAGACATATATACACCATTCTAATGAAGAAATCCTGTAAATAGATATTTTTCAATTTCCTATGAAACATAAAATTAATCCACTTTCTGATAAACTTTTATTATTCCATCTGGGCAGTGGATTCTTTAATAATAATAAAAGAAATCCAGTTCTTGTCCATGTGCATGAAACAAGTAAAAATTTTCCTAGTATCATTATGGTCTATCTTTCTGAGTCTTGTACAATAATCCAATTTTTATATAAGCAAACTAATGACACTAATTCATTTGCTCTGAAACTAAGCAGACCTATGTGGCTTGACCTGAAATACTACCCTTGAAGACTATATAACAATTGATTTCATTAAACTATTGAAGTATTACTTACTTTTCAATGAATCTGAAAACTATAATTCCACACATTCTCAGAAGAGCACAAGGATTAACCACTGTGTCTGAAAATCTCCAAATTTATATCCACATCTTTGCATATTTATAAGTACATATATATGTGCACAATTATAAGATCAAGAAAACCCAACAACAGACGACAGGAACACTGTAAAAATAATGAAGTTTTAAAGTCAGGACTTCCCTATTGCTTTTTGCCTGACTGTTCTCATGAGGACATATTTCTATGCAAATTTTTGCATATGATGGAAAGAAGGAAAAAGATTCTGAATGGTTTAGTTATTCAGCCATTTTAAATTATCAGCCTTTGACTTTATTTGTTCTACCTGATTCTGATTTCATGCATTTCTTAATGCTGCAGTGAAGTAGTTTCCAGTTCATTTGGTATCATGAACACAAATCAATACTGTAATATTAATCCATACACAAATTTACCTATTTTTTTAAAAAAGGAAGGATGTTTTCAAAGGAAGTCTCAGACTATCGATCTCTTCTCTGGCTTTTTTTCATGAATGAGAAACAATACAAGTGTTGTTTGCTGCTGTTTTAGTTTTGGACCACAAAAATTCTCCAAAATGACCATGAACCTCCACTGTCACTGTTCTTTAGTAAATTTAGCTATCTTGACTTATTTCTGCCTTTATGATAGGTAGCTTTGATACTCGGGGACTAAAATTCATGCATATTCCCTCCTCTTCCAGTTAAGCGGGCAATTTTCAGGGAAGAAAGAATATAAACTTCTTTTGTGCTCTTCTGCATGACAGTTCATTTTAGAATGGTCTCCTTACCGTAATCCCGTTAGGCTAAACACATTATGAATCATCTTTCCATACTTTAATTCTCCTAATATCACAAGTTCTAATGAAATCCATTTTTAGTTTGTCATCTAATGACCACTTGTCACATGAGAAAAAAACCCCACAACAGTACTTTCTACATCAGCCAATAATGACAACATTTTTTCTTTAGCTTCTTTATTTAAAATCAATTTATATATCAGTTCATTTCAGCCATAAGAAACTGTTCTCTGATAAAATCCCACTATATTGGAATGGTAAACTCTTATCTACTTTTATTTAAGAAAATAATACAACTATGCCCCACAAATTATGACAGAGTTTGAAAAGAAGTATCTCTTTCTTTACTATGTAATGAAGACAATGTCATAAAAGCACATAACAAAGCTATAGAAAATTCAGGAAAAAATACAGAAAAATAAAAGTTCCCTATGGGTTTTGCCTTAGTCAAAAATTCTTTACTGGAAATAAAACATTAATAAATGGCTTTATACAAATAAATACATACTTTAATAGGTGAAATGTATCTGAAACATCAATTCTTCCTGTTTCAAAATTTCAAACTATGCAAAAAGTCAAAATGATGGGCTATACTGGCAAAAGGTTGGTTACAAGGGTCTTTATTTTGCAAACTATACAGAAACAGTAAAAAAGAAAATGCATTATACTCAATATTACATAGGATAAACAATAAATTTATTATTTAATGTGTAGAAATTAATTAAAATAAGAAACTGATTTTCCTTTTAATTAACAATGGGAAACCAGTGATCCAATTTTGAAATTATACAACCTGTAGTATTACATTATACAGGTCACGTCAATTCTATTGTGGACAGAAAACAATAGATATGATATGAACGAAGATGGTGGAGTCCCAAAAGGTCTACACAATTAATTAACATGCTAACGTAAATACAGTGATTAAAGTAATTTTCTCTACAGTCAAATCTTAAGTGCTACTCTACACAATAATTATAATCTAGTCCACATGGTAATTACATAACATTAGGAAAAAAATTAAAATAACCCATTTTCTTCATTCCAGCAGCAGTACCTATACTGGTATTAATTTGGTAATTGGGTGTGCTTAGCTATTGCCTAACATCCTATACTGGTATGCATGCTAAAACCTCTCTATTTCTATTTTGCAAGGCACCTTTACAATACGTTCTCTAAGTTTCTGCACTAGTAACGGAAAACAACATGAATAAAGATAAAGATGCAAAACTATTTCCTGAATTAAGAAAATAAAGAGTATCATTATACATTTATTAAAAACTATCTTGGGGTAAGTGCTGATACTCTGAAACATAGTCATGTATAAATGTAATATAATTTTAAGGATATTTTTTCCCCACGTAAAATATTTTACGCTAGTTTGATTAGAGAGAAATACGGCAAAACAACAAAGGGTGAAGCAATGTTTGAGTAAATAACGATAAAGCCTGTACAACCTTGACAGGAAAGAAAAAAAACTAAGGAAGGACAAGAAAACTTTAGAATACAGAATTGTTGCTTGTCCGTGCTACTGCTTTTGAAAAATCCTTTCAATAACCTAGCCATTTCCTAATAAAAAACATAACTACAAATGCAAACACAAAGGAGGACTTTGCTTTATTCTTCCCTCCTGATAATTTTTCTCCATACCTTTGGTTAATTAAAGGCTGGTGAGATGCTACTTGTGCACCAATGTTTTTCTACTGTAATACATTTTTGATTTATTAAATGGACAATTTGCAAAGCCTGCAGGGCCTTAAAAAACACTGACAGAACTAAAGTTAAGTTACAGTATGTGTTCTGAAGAGGACATGCACAGTTCCAAGTTAGGGCAAATATCTTTTCACTGGAGTTTTAAAGAGAATGGTTGTCTTTATAGTGTGTTTTTGCACATTTATATTTTCAGTAGCACATAACATTTCTTTCTTCAGGTGAGACTTCCAATGTGTTTTCTTCAGCACAAAGGCATTTAAAAACCCAAAAGCACATAATATAATTATTCTCATTTAAACAAAAAAAGTCTATGACTCCAGCTGCAATGTTTGAAATAATCATACAAAATATACATGTTGTTAGAATCCTTTTGATCTTGGAGAGCAAAGGGATTTTATGAAATGTCATCTTGTGAATTTTAGAAAGGTACAATTCATGGACCCCCTAATATCATCAAATATATCCATCATGATCATCGTCATCATCAACATCATCATCTCCTTCATCTTCATCATCATCTTCAATTTCATCTTCATCATTCATTATTTCATCTTCGTCATCTTCGTCATCTGTCCATTCATGGAAATCGCCAGAGGCAAAATCACCTGAAGTCTCTAAATCAATAGCTAAAAAGGTATGATAGTTATAGAAAAGACACACAAGATACACTACAAATTTATAGTATAATATACGTAAGCACACAAAAGGCACACCAGAATGTTTAGTTTCAGAACAATTACTTATTTTGAACTACATAGTGTGATAGAGAAAGAAAAGATAAATAATACAAAAAAATATTTTGTCTTAAAAGAAAACTACTTCAATAGGGGTGAATTTCTCAATGTTAACAAAAGGAGACAAATTTTATGGATTTATAGAACTATAACGACTGCCAGTAACAACTGAAAGAGATGTAAGTACAACTTGCAGATGACAATAAGGACTACTGATAATATACACTGTTTATTGTTTGGTTCTTACATATTATCTTGAACTGTCTAGGACTGCCCATTTTTCCAGAAAGATCCTGGATTAGATGGACAATAGGCCTGAGCTTGTATGTCAAATACTGTGTTAAATTTACCCTTTGTTTCAAGCTATGTTCTTTTGTTGCAAACAAAGTGGAAAGGAGTAACATAAGACTTCTTTTTAAAAAAAGGAAAATATTTTATTGCCATTTTTCATAACTGGGACATCAAATAAAGATGACATGGTAATTCTTGGAAAAAATTGCACAGTGCTGCAGGGAAGGGAAAAATAAAGGAAGATTTAGTGTGCTAGGATCTTTTGGCAAGTCCCTCAAACATAAACTGAAAAAAAAGGTCAAAATGAATTCACTTGCATGCTGATTACCCAAAGGGATTTCATCAAGCATTTTGGCCCTTGTCTAATACTGGTCTAGATAATTAATTTTCCCTAGGTTTATATACACTATGCTAAACACATATATGAGGTCTAATAATAGCTGACACAGTGATAGGAGTTGCAAAAGAACAATGAAGTAATAACAATAATAAATTATAATTTGTTGTTTTTTGTTTCAAAATCCACATAGTTGGGTCCCACCTCTGTTCTTACTGAAAAAAAATTTAATCTGGTTGGTAAACAAAGGGAATAACACCTCTAAACCAAATGCCACAAAGGGTTTTTAACTTACCACATTCTGCTGCACCGTTTGTTCTGGACCCCGTTACCTCATTACCGTATCTGTCAACACACCAGCACTGCCCTACGCCTCCATGGCACTGACTTGGTTTGTAATACCCATCTTCATCACATAAGGGGATGTACTGCCCTGTGATATATAAATATCGAAGAAGAATATTGAAAACTGCCTCTCGGCCAATGTAACAATTGTAACAGAAAGTAGCTATCTTTTGCTGTTTCCTCATTCCAGACTCTACACCGACTGGTTTACTATTACTAAATTAAGATAAGCAGAAATTGACTGAATGTATCAAATGTGGGAGGGGAAATAACATGTATCAGTCATGGACTGATTTCAAGAAATAAAGTGACCAATCTTCCCTTAAATTTTGAATTGATCCTATGATGCATATTCCTTACTCCCTGAAAATCTCAGTCAAGATCTTGCTGTATTCAGGGGAAAAGGCTCATATGTAGCACCCAACCCTGAATGGGATGTTCTATAATCTGTGGAGTACAAACGAGCTTGAATAATAAGGGCCAGGCTTCCTGGGCTAACAAACTATCTGCTGCAAGACTTAGGAGCTATTTTTATTAAATATATATTTTACAATCCATTTAGTTACTTACTAATACTTAATTACCTCACCACAGCAGGCAAATGCAGTGTAACACGTCAATTTTATCAACAACAAATGCAAATAAAGAATGTTAAATTTGCATTTATATGCAAAATACCTAGGCAATTCAGGCTCTAAGCCAAAAGGGTTCCTCACCCAGAGTACAAGAGACACACTTGGGGACTTATTTTGTGAGGCAGTGACTTGCCTAAGGCTGAATAATCCACTGGTTTTCATCTGGAACTAATGGAGACTTTTTGAAAGAAACATAAAATGCAGACAAACCCCATTCATATGAAAGCATTTTGAAGTGTATCGTTATTGTTAGAAACCATCCTTAGCAGAAATACAGTTTTGACTACTTTGGGCCAAGGCTTTTATTGCAGCTTTCATACAGTGCCTAACAGTAAAATGAAGATTTTACATTTCAGTATTATTGATACAGTATAAACTGATTCACAACAAAGATTTCAATTACTTAAAGAATATTACAAGTAAAGGATCAGCAGAGATACTAATTTAGGAATGCCTTAGACTGTCCCCTCTATAACTGTAAAAACGTACCTTCTATTAGGGTAATAAAACAGATGTAATACCTTTTGGTTGGTAAGGTAATAAAACTAAGTTTAATAGCTTTCAAAAATTCCATAAATTTTGTTGCTGGAATTTACTGCGGTCTATCTTTGTTGGATTAATATTGATTTTATGTTGCTGTTTCACTAGGATTATTTATGTAAGCAATAAAACCTTCAAAAGAATGATCTATGGCTCACCTAGGAGTTTCTTTCCTCCTTGCTGCTTCTGAATGTTGCTGAGTTCTGTTTGGCAAGGTGGGTCTAGAATGACATAAGAATGTTAAACAGATTACACTGTATCTAGGAAAGAAAGCGTATGACTAAGTTTGCACGGTTTGCTACGTTCTAAGGTCACTCTAACTACTGAAACACGCTCACCCTGCACTAGTAGTCATGTTCCAAGCTCTGAAATAAAAGAATTACTGCACCTTGCTACAGCTCCAGAATTATGAATTAGAGCACCACCGTGGATTTCTGCAGAAGGCCACTCCCAGTTAACCCAGCTGTAAACGAGCATCTAGTCAGTAATGTGGAGGATTGAGGAATGCTAGACCAAAATAGTAGCTCTATCACACCCTATTTTATCATTCTACAGAAATCAGAGTGTGACTGTGAAGCTTGCCTCATGCATTGGTTAGAAACAGGATGGCTCTTTTAATCCTTTCCCTTTTGTCCTTGTTAGAAGTCATGTTCAAGTTTTGTATTTCACGTACTACACTAAGAAAGTAAGAATCTTCTCCACTGAATTCTGCAAGATTGTAATTCTATTGCAACAACTTAAGACTGAATCCTACAGGTACAAAGCCCCGTGTTCAGCAAACTAAGTTAAAAACAGCGGTCAAACTTTAGATGGCTCTAAGAAGCAGAATAGGTATTAAAATTCAGTTTTCCATTTTTCAGAGCTATAGCTTAGTCCAGTTCTGAATCATTTAATTTTTGACTGCAAGCAAGTCATGGTATGCCCCGAGAATGGGAAGGAAATAAGACATGAATGTGTATACTATACTGTTGAATAAGCGGAAGAATCAAAGACAGCAAAGTACTGATCTCTGAACACTGATACTGCGGACTACATTGGACCATTAGCACAAAGGCATTTCTCATTCTGAATCAGCAGCGGTATTGCTGAGCTTACTCACACGTGTCTTTCACTTATACCGTTCCCAGACAATATTGTGGTAACTTCTCACTGAAATCTCACATTCTATGAATCTTAAATGCATTTCCCATTTCAGCAGACTAATTATTTAGAATACATCTTTGCCATGCAATTAACTCAAGGCTCCCTTCTGAACTCCTTTCCCTTGGGGGTTGGACTAGATGATCTCCAGAGGTCCCTTCCAACCCTGACCATTCTGTGATTCTATGAAATATAGTGAAACTACTTTTTTCCCATGCAAACGGAAAAAAAAAAAATCTTCTGAGCTAGTTTGAAGATGAGTAAGTCTGGCCTTGCTTATTGATGAAGCACACACTTAGACCAGAACCCAGTCACTGTTCAGGGCAATGGGGAGGCAAAAATCACTTGAGTGGCAATAGTCCAAGCAGCCTTTCCTGAATTCCTCCTAAAGGAAAACAAGAGTGCTCACCCTTTAGCCAGCTGAGAGCAGCACAAGATGTACAAAGGAGTGCAGGAACGGCAAGAATACATTATAATACATGGAGGTGCCCTTCTTGTGGAAATGCTCAAACTCTGGTGACAAATGCCTAAATGAACTGGGGATCAAAAATATATTTCTGGTGAACACAGAACCTCTTGGCTGATATAGCCTAAATATACCAATAGGCCTTTGGCATTATTGCTGAGCTCTTATCTAACAGAGCAAATAGAAACTGGAAGACAATAATAACCCCTGACGGACAGCAGGCTGTTAATTTCTCTTGTCTTTACATTTTAAATGCTGTTTACGTAACCCATATATTTAAACAAGCTTACAAATGTTTAGAGTAGCCTCAGCCCTGGTGGGGCACATTTTCACACTATATCTATAATTATTCTTTTTAGAGTGAAGGCCTTAAAAGCAGGCTCTACTGTTAAAATACTGTTCACAGGACTCAGTGACAGAACAAATTTTCAAGAGAGGTCTCTCCAGACAACCAAGCAATTTTCTGTGTGTGCTCCTGAAAACCACTAAGACTTGACATCATTGGGTGGGTATTGGATTTTAATTATTTAGTCTCTGAGTATTTGCTGAGGCTATATAAAGTTTTACATTTCTTGCTGTAAAAAGTGCTTTGGTGATAATCATGCTCACTATTATGCCGGAGATATTAATTACCTTTCAAAACTAAGTTTCTTGTCGTTCTTGATATTTAAAGAGTTAAGCTCTTAATTGTACAATATTCTGAGGATTAATTATTTCTTAAACCAAAGGTACTTCCAATTAATCGGTAATCTAAAAAATGATAGTGATTTATGCATGCAAGTCCCACAGACTACAAGGATCTAAGATCGTCGTGGACCCAGCAGTTCTAGATTAATGGCTGGACTCGATAATCTCAAAGGTCCTTTCCAAACTAAAAGATTTGATTCTATGCTATTGTATGCTATACTATACTATTCTGTCTTTCAAAGAAGATGGGAAATATGCTGAAGGAGAAGAACAAGTCAAATACGAAAAATACATGTATTTTGTTCTATGGGAAAAAATCCTAAATTAGAAACAGAGTTGCACTCATGAGCATTAACATGTGGAAATGTAAAAATGATCGACTATGCCTAAAGAAAAAAAATCTTCATTTACAGCTATAAATCTTAGGTGATATAATAAAAAAAAAAAAAAAAAAAAAAGGAGTACCACTAACCAAAGGTAACAAGGCAATATGAGAAAGTTACTTACCCAAAACTCTCTTCTTCTCAGAAGCTAGGTCTTCAAGATTCACAATTAAGCTTTGCTTCTCAGGATAAAAGCAGCAAAAACTCTTAACAATACTAAATCACTCTGGTGCTTAAAACTGTCAAAGAGAATGGCAGGCTAGAAGTTCAACTTTTGGTCCACAGCATATCCTTTTTCCTCTCTCCCCAAATTCCCTCTTTATTTTCCAGTTAGTTCCTGAGTTTGGCAAAGCTTTCTTTTAGATTTCTGAACTTATTTCAATAAAAAGAGCAGTATCACTGGACAACTTTTGGGAGCCTTGAGCCAAGGAGAAAAAATTCCTTTACAAAAATCAGTGTGGTGGCTTCCTTTGAAGTAGAAACGAATCTGACATCGGTCTTCTGATAATCTTAATACAAATAAGAGACCTAATCATCTTCATCCTTAATCTACTTCCACAGATGTGGCAGGAATTGTCTTTCTAACAATATCACTGCATTGTTATGACTGATTCAAGAACCACTTAACAGTTCTTTGGTGCTCTGATGTAGAGTATCCCATGGCCCTTGAGACATCAATATGCAGTTGTGTCAAGAGGTGCTGCAAGGCTATATTAAGCTTCGATTTACCCAAAAGAGGCACATTAACAGAGCAATGGGAGTAAAACTGGTAGATTTGTCAAGTATGTTTAGGATTTTTAACAGACATGTCTCAAGGAGCTGCTACTCACACAAGGAACCTCCAGCTTTCACAGATTCTCCATCTTATTTGATTACAAAACAGTGATTTTCCATCTATCAAGTAGATAATATTTGGCAGAGCCCCTAGCTTCTGGCATTCGGTCCACTGCAGATTAGGCTGCCATATTTTGCCTTGCCTGTGCTTGGGGCCAAGTCTTGTAATTGTTCTTGGACAACCGAGGCTTGAACTTTAGGGATTTGAAGCATCAATACTGCACTTCAAGAAATCTTTCTGGGCACCTCAATTATGTGTTAAGGTTCGTTACACCTTCATTTAGAACCATCTATAAACATATTTGAAGTCCTGCAATCTGAAAAGACTGATGAACTAATGAGTCACCGTGATTATCTTCCTCTGTAAGATGGACTAGTTTTAAAGTTATAAAGATGACTTCTAGCCTTGACAGACAGAAAAGTCTGTAAGAAGAAGGCATCTAGAGAAGTGCTGGACTAATAGATCCACACAGAGGGCTGCAGTAAAGAAATACATAGGTGCTAAGCATTAATAGTCCCAGCAAAATTGGGTACTCTCCTACTCTAAAGCAGCGATGCAACAAAAAGAAGGCTGTAATAATGATGAAGTACTGGCAGAAAGAAATTCAACCTATAAAAAGGCCAACACCACAAGTGTCTCAGCGTTTAGATAAGCACTAAAGTGTTAAGCTATCATCAAACAACTAAGAAAATAATTTCTGAAGATGGGCACTGAAGCACTTGCATGAATGGTATTTGAAACTGGAGGGCAATAGCGACCAAAGCGTACAGGAAGACTTGCAAAGAGCACTGGCAAAGTGCAGATTTTGAAGTATTGCAGAAATGCATGATAGCGTCTTGGATGCATCTCAGAAATACCAAACTACACCTAAAGCAGAATAAGGCCAACAAAAAACTGCAATAAGCACCAGTAAGCTATACGTTAAGTCTTTACGCATTAGTGAAGGTGGGACAGCTACTACAGGAAGACTTTTTTCTGAACAAGAAGGATCTGACTTAAGTATTCATAAGAAGTTGCTTATATCGACTAGCAGTTGTGAATAACGTGCAGTAAGGGGTCTAGTGTACTATAACGCATCGTGACAGACCTCAAGCAGAAAGAAAGAATGAAGAAGAGTTGCAAGTACTTGTCTGATCCTGACAGCTAAGATCAAAGAGCAAGAGGGTTTCTCAGATAAGGACTCAAGCATATACTATGTATTTTAAAAAACCACAATGGAATTTCTATCCCAGTATGATATATACTGTTAATCAATAGCAGTGCTGTAAAACTGTAGGTCTGCCCAGAAAGCACCTACGAAGCTCAATGAATAGAGAGAGCTCTCTATATGGCTTGAAGCATTCTGTTAATATCAACTTATTTTAGTAAACATCAGAAAGAAGCCACTGAATTTCTCTACCTGGCCATATCTTTGCTATTAATAGCAAAGGTCTAGTTAAAGGTCCTATTTAGCTTGTTCAGTCAAGTAAAACATAATCAAACAAGACCATATTACAAAGTTTAGCACAACACAGCAAATTATGAACAGAGAATTCAGTGGGTGACTAATACACTAGGAAGTTAGGACTCAGTTGTGGCAAGAGCTAATAATAAGATGTGACAAAAGAAGACTATAACCTTTTTTTTTTCTCCTTACACCTGCAAAAAAGAAGGAGAATATGGATTTTGTTGACAGAGTTAATTTGGAGGGATGGAGTGCATGTTTAACATGCAAGGATTGCCAAACCTAAGGTTTTACCTCATTTTCAATGTTGAGAATACATGTTTTTTACTATATGCTCAAAGACATTGTGGTATCAAAAGCCATCTGACGTGTTTTAAATCAGCACCTTGTCACAACAAAATGGTCACAACAGTGAGGAAAATGGTAAAAAGGGAGGAAAAGCTTGATAACGTTGGATTCTGCAATGGGGAGAATAAGTATCACTGAAAGCTGGGTCCCAGATTTTAAGCCTTCAGGGTACCATTAACGTAATTCAGTAGTGTTTAGATCAGTCTTTACAATACCATCCTTGGGTTGTAGCGGTACACTGAGCAAATATTTTAGACAAACAGTATTTATAGGCTATAGAATGCAAAACTACTTGAAACTAATCTGTTGAAGTGCTGTCTTAATGCCCTGGTTATGCTGTACACACATATGAAATTAGTAGGAGAGCCAATTGGTAGAAAAACCTTGGACCTTACAAGGCCACATCTTATGTGCTGTACTTTCTCTGATAATTGAAAAGAATTATGCTGTACTCCAAAGAGTAAGACTGTTTATATATTAAGCTGAAATGATTGTGGTCACGTTTTTTTTTTTTATTTTAAAGAAAGCCAAACAAAAGACGTTATGTTCTTTACTTTAAGAACTACTTTATACTTCTTTGCTGGGTTATTTTTCATTTACTAATTTTGTTAGTAGTACATACATACTTACAAAAATAAAAGCCAAAATATTGTTCTACTATACAACAAACAAGGTGTTTTGAAAGATTAAATGTTAACTTTTTAACTACAAAGTTACCAAAGAAAAGAAGTCTGCTATTTAGTACACATCTACAGAAGTAGAGCTTTATTTTTGTTCAGATTTACAACTGGTAGATGTGGCATGATAAAAATCTTTACTTCCACAGAAATCAGAGTCAAACCATAGACGTTGAGTGCTAATGGGATTTTACCATGAGAGTTTTAAGGGCACAAGTGAGATTTAAAAACTGATATTAAAATTTTCAAAAAGGCTGAACTGACTATGCAAACTATCCACCAAATAAGTCTTATTTCCTAGAAGCAGAAATTGGGACCTTGGTTGCTATTTATCCCTTTGAAAATCTCACTCATGTTAGTAAGAAAAATGAAGGGGCAATTCTGTCCAGTTTCAGCCAATATTTAGTGAGTAAATTCTTTGATTCATTACAACTAGTTTGATTATATAATTTACATGATGTCTCACCTAGATCTAAAATTGTTCTATGAACTTCAGGAAAATAATGCTTATAGATTGTGTTTATTTGTTTAACCACATCACACTAGGACATTAACAAGAGATTCATCTAGGTAGTAAAAATCAATTGGTTTTAGGCCCAAATGACTGGAAATAACTTTATCCATAATGTTCATTCAGTTATTTTAATAGGCTCACAAAATAGAACATTAAGATGCCCTACTTCAGCAATAAAAAAGTTTATTTTATAATGATTAAAGTAGGTTGGGAAGGAAATCATTTAAGTCATTTCGTTGTTTATTTTGTTCTCTTTCCTCTGTATACTTACTAGAAGTTGGCATGAGAAACGATATTGCTGTAAAAGCATTAGCTGCTGTTTTGTACTTCATTTAAAATCCTTGAATTTCTAGCAAGCCTTTCCATTTAGCTTGGATTGTTTGTTTGGTTTTGGTGGTTGTTTTTTTTTTGTTTGTTTGTTTTACTTCACTTTAGGTATTCACAATAGGTCAAAAACCTTAACACAAATTCATGGTAAAGCATTTAAGAGCTTTAAGTTCACTGTAATCTTCTTATTATGTTAAAAAAAGATAAAGCACTACAAAAAGGTCAGTTATACACATACGCAGGTTGTTCTCATCTTTTACCTTGCTGTCTTTGGAAGCAGTAGCACCACTCGTTGTTAGATATCAAACTGTCCTTGTATGTGTCACAAGAATTGAAGAACGCCCTGGTGCATGGCTCATTCTTGTCAAGGTAAATGCTTCCAAGTTCTGACTGGTCCAACAACAGGTCATAGTTCGTATCAAGCCTGTTAAACATCCAGCCAAGGGAGTCTTTGCAAATTGGCAAAATGCTGGTATCAAATCCTAAGAGGCAAAAAAAATATTAAAATCATACAGCAGGAAAGATACAGCAACTGCTGAGCTCAGCCACCACAAAAGAAAGTATTGTATCATGGAAATTGCTGCAGTGGTACATAGATACGCTACACAAACAGTGTATGCTATTGAAATACTACGTATGAAATATATGTTAGCATTACATTAACCTGCTAAAAAAATTAATCCCACCATCAAACTCAAAGCATTTAGAACTATGAGTTTTCTTGTCAAACATTATACCTATAACACACATATTATATACAGTAATAAATGATCTACAGTAATTTCCTGGAAAATAATTTTGTTGAGGAATTTTAGTGATATTACAAATCAGGAGACTGAAGCTTAAGTGGTTTGCAATGTTTACAGAATTAAGAAAAGAAGAAATTCCAGGTAACTTGTTGGACTCCATTTTTTTCTTCCTATAACATATACTCAATTCTGTGAATAAAGAACATGATACTCAGCCTCAGCAATGCCTTGAAAGTTACGATACATCTTTACCTGATGTACTTTACATCTTGGAGGAGGCCACAGAAAAGATGATTGCTAAGAGCAGCTGGCTGCCAGTATCAGACCTGCTAATACAGCTTGCATCTTCCTAAATTGTTGCTTGGAGAAAGGGCCATCAGGAACAGTCTGAGTTAATCCTCCCTGTAGCCAGAGCTCAGACCTCATGTTTTTTTCCCCTGCATCAACTGTAAAGTACATGCAGAGTTGCATGTGGACATGGATGGGAAATTCAGAAGCTGCCAGGCCTCTTGCCTATGTAGAAGATGTGAGCTGCATTTGATATACACACACGTTTCTTCCTGTTCATGTGCTATGGGTCGTCCCATGGGCTTACAGTGCATGCGGCGAGTATACATCCTAACAGAGAATGAGATTTAGTGCTACTAAATACTATGCTTCTGAAAACCTTTAAGCTAAAACTGAGCACTGAAAAAAATGAGATTGGAGAATATGTCTATAGGAAAGTTGACACAAGAGCACACAGGAATTCTACTGCTGTTAAAATCAAGCCTGCCTGCCTTAGTTGTTCTGAATCTGAAAAGTGCTAAAACAGGTCAACTAAGACAACACAGTAATTAGATTCAGAAATCAGTAGAATTTCTTTTACATATATATGTAGCTGGAAACGTCCATGCTATGGCTGACCATTTCAGACAGGAAAAGAAGAAAACGGATAGCACCAAAAACTCCCTGTGGAAGTCAGATGACCCCATATACACCCCTTTCCCAGAAATCCAAAATTAACCATGACTTTTTGTCAGGGCAGTCTCACTTTTTCTTGCTCACTGTTGATCCTTCACGTTCATTATTATTTCTGCTTGACAGAAATAAAAGAAAAAAGAAAAAAAAAAGCCATTTGATATTTATGATATTTTTGATGTGTTTAACACAATGTAAAAACATAGCTAAGCATTCAACCAATGGACTCTCTCTTCCTTCCTCTCCAGCCCCTGATAAAATGTCAAGACAAAACAACTTATTTTTTTGTAGGTTAGTAAGAGCAGAGAGAGACGGGACCCGACTGAATGAATAAGGATATACAGTAGATGTGTTATTCAACTTTTACAAATAAAGTTATCAAAATATTTAACAGGTGTTTCTGATTTGAAAAAATCTGGAAGGTTCCTTCACCTTAAAACATTCTGTCTGAGGATGACATTATTTACAACATTATTTACCTCTAAGGCTGTGATCCTGAAGGCCTTTTATCACTTCCCAGATATCTCTCTTTTCTTTCCTACTCCTGCTTTTAGCTAGACAACCTCCTCAAGACCTTGGATTCAGAAAGAGTTCCATGTGAAACATACTGTTTCCTATCCTGCCTTTGCGTACCTGCATGAAGGGAGGAATTATTCTTGTGCTCACAAAATTTCTCTGTATTTGGCATTCTGGCCAGCTCACCAAACTGTAAGACAAGTTGCAGAAAAAGAGCAACCGGGAGGAGACAGATTTTAATGAGTAAGATGCCAGCTAGAAGGTAATGTAAGATAAAAGCCACTTTAAAGGTGTATTTGGGGATGGATCTTGTGGCCCAAATAAGATAATTTTAGATAATACTTCTGTATGTGGAATTTTAAGCATAAGTTTATTGAAAGAGGCATCACTTTCAAGCTTGGGACAAAGTATTTTTAAATTAGCATTTGTGGTCCACGCTGGAAAGGCGTACATCATAAAGTACTTTGTACTTTAGGGCACTAGAAGCTAGTGTTACGTATTTAATAAACTCTACCAAGGAAAAGGGAAAAAAAAACCAAACACTTTCTTATTTTATTTCTCTCAGTCAGTTCCAAATTTTATTCTTTTTAGAATATTTTAGAATATTTAGAATATTTAGAAATAAATTTATCTGAAGAATAGAGAAAGAGCACTGATCATTTCAAAGGTTTTATGCATCACTAAATTAAGGTCAGAACGATATTATATATCTGCAGAAGATTTTATCTGTGCATTTTCTTGATTCTCTTAACTAGCATTAGTCTGTGAATTGAGTTCATCCTCTATTCCCATTCCTCATTTTTTTCTCACTTCTTTCTATAAAATTTTAGATTTTTTAAAAAGTGTGTCTAATAGTGATTTCCCACTGGATTCTTATCTATTACATTTGTCATAGTTAAGGAACAGAGCTTGAAATAAAAACATTTACACTAGAGTAAGCACTATCATTAAAGAACAGATGATTTTAGTACAAATTACTGCTATCAACAGTAAAGCACCAAAAAAATGTCATTATGTTCTAATATTTTCTATAAAACCAGTTAAAGCTCAAAATAACTATAGTTTAATATTTAATTATAGAGTTTGAATGCTGGTAATTATGATCTACACTTCCTAGTACACAGGAATACATTATAACTGGCACATCAGAAATAATAAACCTACTTCAAACAAAAACATTTCATGTAAGAAACTTCTTTTGTTATTCCCAAGCCTGAAAAATACAGTTTACAAATATTAAAGTTATCATAACCTATCTATTAAATAGAATCATGGAATGGCTTGGGTTGGAAGGGACCTTAAAGATCATCTAGTTCCAACCCCTCAGCACCCTCCACTACACAAGGTTGCTCAAAGCCCTATCCAACAGGGACTTGAACACTTCCAGGGATGGGGCCTCCACAATTTCTCTGGGCAATCTCTTCCAGTGTCTCAACAGCCTCAGCAAAGAATTTCTTCCTAATATACTTTTTCTAAATATACTCTCTTTCAGTTTAGAACCGTTACCCCTCATTCCCTGATAAAGAGTCCCTCCCCAGCTCTCCTGTAGCCCCCCTTTAAGTACTGGAAGGCTGCTATAAGGTCTCCCCAGAGCCTTCCTCTTTTCCCGGCAGAACAACCCCAGCACTCTCAGCCTGTCTTCACAGGAGAGGTGCTCCAGCCCTCTGATCATTTTCATCACCCTCCTCTGAACCCGCTCCAACAGGTCCATGTCCTTCTTATGTTGGGGGCCCCAGTGCTCGACGCAGTACTCCAGGTGGGGTCTCACCAGACCAGAGTAGAGGGGGAGAATCACCTCCCTCAACCTGCTGGCCACACTGCTTCTCATGCAGCCCAAGATGCGGTTGGCTTTCTGGGCTGCTAGCGCACATTGTCTGCTCCTGTTGAGCTTCTCATCAACCAACACCCCAAAGTCCTTCTCCTCAGGGCTGCTCTCAATCCATTCTCCACCCAGCCTGTATTTGTGCTTTGAATTGCCCCAATCCATGTGCAGGACCTTGCACTTGGCCTTGTTTGCATGGGCCCACCTCTCAAGCCTGTCCAGGTCCCTCTGGATGGCACCCCTTCCCTCCAGCGTGTTGACTGCTCCACACAGCTTGGTGTCATCAGCAAACATGCTGAGGGTGCACTCAATCCCAACATCCATGTCACCAACAAAGACATTGAATAGCACTGTCCTAATACCAACCCCTGAGGAACGCCACTTGTCACTGGTCTCCACTTGGACATCAAGCCATTGACTGCAACCCTTTGAGTGTGACCATCCAGGCAATTCCTTAACCACCGAGTGGCCCATCCATCAAATACACGTCTCTCCAAGTTAGAGACAAGGATGTCATGCAGGAAAGTGTCAAATGCTTTAAACAAGTCCATGTAGAGGATTTCATTTACTCTTCCCTTATCCACCAATGCTGTAACGCTGTTGTAGAAGGTGACCAAATTTGTAAGACACAATTTGCCTTTAGTGAAGCCCTGTTGGCTGTCACCGATCATCTCTTTATTTTCCATGTGCCTTAGTATAGTTTCCAGGAGAATCTGCTCCATGATCTTGCCAGGCACAGAGGTGAGACTGACTGGCCTGTAGTTCCCCAGGTCTTCCTTTTCTCCCTTTTTAAAAATGGGGGTTATGTTTCTCCTTTTCCAATCAGTGGGAACTTCACCGGACTGACACGACTTCTCAGATATGATGGATAGTGGCTTAGAAACTTCAGCCGCCAGTTCCCTCAGGATCCGCAGGTAGATTTCATCAGGTCCCATGGATTTGTGCATCTTCAGATTCCTTAAACGGTCTCTAACCTGATCTTCTTCTACAGTGGGTGGTTCTTCATTCTCCCAGTCCCTGACTTTCCCTTCTGCGAATTGGGTGGTGTGGTTAGAGCCCTTGCCAGTGAAGACCAAGGCAAAAAAGTCATTGAGTACCTCAGCCTTCTCCGTATCCTGGAAACCAGGTCTCCTGTTTCCTTCTGGAGAGGGCCCACATTTTCCCTAGTCTTTCTTTTATCACTGGCATACCTGCAGAAGCTTTTCTTGTTGCCCTTGGTGTCCCTGTCCAGATTTAATTCTATCAGGGCTTTAGCTTTCCTAACCTGATCCCTGGCTGCTCAGACAGTTTCTCTGTTTTCCTCACGGGCTACCTGTCCTTGCTTCTGCCCTCTGTAGGCTGCCTTTTTGTGTTTGAGTTTGTCCAAGAGCTCCTTGGATGTCCAAATGGCATCATATATTGAAGAAAAAGCACAGTGGGTCATGGGGTCTAGCTTTCTACTAAATAACTGTTTGATGTAATAATTTCAAAAATTAATCATGCTCTACCTTGAAAGTAATTTATGTTTCCTTTTTCAGAATTTGCTTGTGAAGTAATTTGTATTTTTGTTTACAGTCCAGATGTATTTGTTGTTGCTTTTACTATTTTTTTTTAGTTCTTTCTCTTCTCTGGTATTTACAATTTTAGTGTTTTAAATAGAGAAAAATCACATCTATTAGTTTTCATTTGGCTTGTTTCACCAAGCCAAACTCTTTCACAAGCATCAGTCACTGCAGTGACTATAGGTGTAGAAACATCTGAAATCTAGGTCAGATATTAGTTTAGGTGAAATAAATAAACAAAAAAATTTCAGAGGTAAGCCAGGCACATGTTGACAGAGACAGAAGCAGCCTTGTTTGATCTAAAATGGAGCAGTCCACCCCCTCCAGAACTGCTACACCACAGAAAGATCATCACTTCAGTTCCACGTTCAGACTATAAACCCTTAAGAGATTACTGTGGTAAAGTAAAATTCTTGGTACAATTTTAAAGAACCTTTAAGGAACTGTCCAAACTTAAGATTATCGGAAGTGCTTTCTCTCTGCAATGACTTTCTTCCTCTACTATATATATAAAATAATACAGGTGTCATTCTGGAAGGTGATATACTTGAGAAAAAGTGTCAGGAAAACATTGAAGCACATACCCAGAGTTTAACATCTGCTAACATGGTTTGACACATGAGGGGGTCAGGTGATACAGAACTAAGAATCACAAAATCACCAGGTGACCTAGAACTAGGAAATTTATTGCCTAAATCACAGACTACAAATATTATAATTTTAAGCGCCAACTGGAATGCTGTTCTTACATGTTTTTCACAGTTGTGCCACAATACAAAAAGCAAAACTAAAGGTGGAAAATTAGTATAGTTGAAGGACAGTAATTTATTCTTGATGATTAAGTACCAGGACATTATACTAAGGAGAGCAAAAACTGCTGCTCAGATGTCTAAATTACAAAAGATTTTCTCTTTCTCTCATTTTAACCACTTATTTGTAATCTATTTCCATATACCATAATTAAGTGAGCTTTTATGCAGCTAATTCTGAACATTGTCTGGAAAAATGTGAAGTACCAGCTTAAGCTCTTTCCTCAGCCAAAACAATCCCAAGGGAAATACTGTTGAGGAATATACCCCTCCTCCATGGCGTACACACTAGCATTCAAAACATTTCCTTGAAAGGAACCAACAGAAATGCTCCACTGTTTCTGATTATTTCTCAGGGGAGAATTTCAAGTCTTAATAAATATAATCTGAATTTCAGGGTAAAACTATTGTTTGCTTGCTTATCAAGCTCATAAGTAATAAATCCTTGTGTACATTGAGGAAGACAGCTTTTGACATTATGTGGAAATCTAAACAGCATACATACATATGGCTCACATACTGCATTACATATAAATTGTTTATCTAATATACCAAGAGAAGTAAACTGCATGATTCTTCCCAATACCAGTACGACAAAAGACACAAATCATACATGTAAATAAACACCCATGCACTCTGCTAGAGTCCTGACTGCCTTCTAGATCATGGCTTTTACTTGTTCAGCATGCAAGCTGCATAGCAAGAAGGTTTCCACTTGTGATGAATTTGTCTAATATTTTGGCTCTGAGAAAATGTTCAGTTAAGAGCACCTCACAGCTGAGGCCTACCACACACACACACACTGGGAACAAGTTTTCCTTCCTAATGTAGTTTTATCAGGACAGACCTGAGCAGGAAGGACTAACAATCAGTGGGAACTTCACCGGACTGACACGACTTCTCAGATATGATGGATAGTGGCTTAGAAACTTCAGCCGCCAGTTCCCTCAGGATCCGCAGGTAGATTTCATCAGGTCCCATGGATTTGTGCATCTTCAGATTCCTTAAACGGTCTCTAACCTGATCTTCTTCTACAGTGGGTGGTTCTTCATTCTCCCAGTCCCTGACTTTCCCTTCTGCGAATTGGGTGGTGTGGTTAGAGCCCTTGCCAGTGAAGACCAAGGCAAAAAAGTCATTGAGTACCTCAGCCTTCTCCGTATCCTGGAAACCAGGTCTCCTGTTTCCTTCTGGAGAGGGCCCACATTTTCCCTAGTCTTTCTTTTATCACTGGCATACCTGCAGAAGCTTTTCTTGTTGCCCTTGGTGTCCCTGTCCAGATTTAATTCTATCAGGGCTTTAGCTTTCCTAACCTGATCCCTGGCTGCTCAGACAGTTTCTCTGTTTTCCTCACGGGCTACCTGTCCTTGCTTCTGCCCTCTGTAGGCTGCCTTTTTGTGTTTGAGTTTGTCCAAGAGCTCCTTGGATGTCCAAATGGCATCATATATTGAAGAAAAAGCACAGTGGGTCATGGGGTCTAGCTTTCTACTAAATAACTGTTTGATGTAATAATTTCAAAAATTAATCATGCTCTACCTTGAAAGTAATTTATGTTTCCTTTTTCAGAATTTGCTTGTGAAGTAATTTGTATTTTTGTTTACAGTCCAGATGTATTTGTTGTTGCTTTTACTATTTTTTTTTAGTTCTTTCTCTTCTCTGGTATTTACAATTTTAGTGTTTTAAATAGAGAAAAATCACATCTATTAGTTTTCATTTGGCTTGTTTCACCAAGCCAAACTCTTTCACAAGCATCAGTCACTGCAGTGACTATAGGTGTAGAAACATCTGAAATCTAGGTCAGATATTAGTTTAGGTGAAATAAATAAACAAAAAAATTTCAGAGGTAAGCCAGGCACATGTTGACAGAGACAGAAGCAGCCTTGTTTGATCTAAAATGGAGCAGTCCACCCCCTCCAGAACTGCTACACCACAGAAAGATCATCACTTCAGTTCCACGTTCAGACTATAAACCCTTAAGAGATTACTGTGGTAAAGTAAAATTCTTGGTACAATTTTAAAGAACCTTTAAGGAACTGTCCAAACTTAAGATTATCGGAAGTGCTTTCTCTCTGCAATGACTTTCTTCCTCTACTATATATATAAAATAATACAGGTGTCATTCTGGAAGGTGATATACTTGAGAAAAAGTGTCAGGAAAACATTGAAGCACATACCCAGAGTTTAACATCTGCTAACATGGTTTGACACATGAGGGGGTCAGGTGATACAGAACTAAGAATCACAAAATCACCAGGTGACCTAGAACTAGGAAATTTATTGCCTAAATCACAGACTACAAATATTATAATTTTAAGCGCCAACTGGAATGCTGTTCTTACATGTTTTTCACAGTTGTGCCACAATACAAAAAGCAAAACTAAAGGTGGAAAATTAGTATAGTTGAAGGACAGTAATTTATTCTTGATGATTAAGTACCAGGACATTATACTAAGGAGAGCAAAAACTGCTGCTCAGATGTCTAAATTACAAAAGATTTTCTCTTTCTCTCATTTTAACCACTTATTTGTAATCTATTTCCATATACCATAATTAAGTGAGCTTTTATGCAGCTAATTCTGAACATTGTCTGGAAAAATGTGAAGTACCAGCTTAAGCTCTTTCCTCAGCCAAAACAATCCCAAGGGAAATACTGTTGAGGAATATACCCCTCCTCCATGGCGTACACACTAGCATTCAAAACATTTCCTTGAAAGGAACCAACAGAAATGCTCCACTGTTTCTGATTATTTCTCAGGGGAGAATTTCAAGTCTTAATAAATATAATCTGAATTTCAGGGTAAAACTATTGTTTGCTTGCTTATCAAGCTCATAAGTAATAAATCCTTGTGTACATTGAGGAAGACAGCTTTTGACATTATGTGGAAATCTAAACAGCATACATACATATGGCTCACATACTGCATTACATATAAATTGTTTATCTAATATACCAAGAGAAGTAAACTGCATGATTCTTCCCAATACCAGTACGACAAAAGACACAAATCATACATGTAAATAAACACCCATGCACTCTGCTAGAGTCCTGACTGCCTTCTAGATCATGGCTTTTACTTGTTCAGCATGCAAGCTGCATAGCAAGAAGGTTTCCACTTGTGATGAATTTGTCTAATATTTTGGCTCTGAGAAAATGTTCAGTTAAGAGCACCTCACAGCTGAGGCCTACCACACACACACACACTGGGAACAAGTTTTCCTTCCTAATGTAGTTTTATCAGGACAGACCTGAGCAGGAAGGACTAACCTAAAGAGAGGACCAAGCAGACATGAATGCTTTCTGTCATATTTGCTGTTTACAAAAGTGCCAATCTAGGTGAGACTCATCTGGCTCCACACTAGCCAAAGAAGGAGACGGCATTAGGCTTAACGTTCTCTGTCACCGGTCGCTGTGATATATTCATGCTGGCTATGATTACGCAGATAGAAGCAGAGCCTGGGTTAGGGCAAGACATGGGGAAAGTACCAAAGGTCTTAAAATAAACCTAGGATAACTGACTCTCATTGTACAATCAAAGGTACAAGGGAAAGAAATACAGACAGCTGCAATGTCCCTTAAACACCTGTGAAAGTTTCCACCCTGAAGTCTCTCCTTTTCCAGCAAGTGTTACAGGGAATTTTATATGGAGGCGGCAGGGGGAATCAAGGTAAATCCTATTGCTGGAGGCTAGCAATTTGCTAATAGATTGACAGTTCAGATGAAATATATTCTGTGGACACCAGACTGACCATTTTATTAACAGGAGTGACTATGAAGGGAAAGTAGAGAAGATACCTGAAGTAGCAGGAGAAAAAAAAAAAGCTACGATAAGCACCTATATATGTTTCACTGTGTCTAAGGATAATTCTCTACAAAAGATGGAGTCCAAACAAATTTCAGTCAACAATACTGATTTAGTTAATTCAAAGTCTTAATTTTAAGTAAAGATGGATTAATTTAAAATTCCTGCTCAGAATTACTTCTAGGATGGATTTCCTCTTCTAGACTCTTCCTTTAAGGATGCCTGGGCATACGCTAACCTGACACATGCAGAAAGTCATTAGAAGAACCTTTTCTTTCTAGAAAACTACAACTATGGTCCAGGTTGCCAGCTGGTACAACTCTGCAGTACAGCTTATGGGACATTTTCTGAGATAATCTCAGGAACTAGCCAAATTCTCAGGCAGTCAGCGTTGTCAAGACATCAAAAAATATGTTTAAAACTGCCAATCTTTTTATCTCTTGTAAATATGCAATGACTCTATGGGAGAGTACTAACAGAAGTCCGCAAAAACGTATTGTTCTGCTTACAAGTTCTGTCTGTACATCAGGGTTTCCGTATATGCTTCAGCAATGAAGATCAGGGAAATTTAATTTATCTCTGCATAATATCAGCTGTGTGACTTCATCAATAAGGAACTTAGGATAGTCAGAATGAAGTAAAAACCTCCAAGCAAAGATCTGAAATTGTTAATTTTATTTATGCTTTTCTATACAAAAATGGTCTTTTCCTGCAGCAAATTTTTAAGGGCATTTGGCAATTTTAGTGTAATACTATCTCACCATGCTAGATCTAGACAACCCAATTAGAAGTAATTTTCTTTCAGACTTCTTGTATTTTACTGTTATTTTCAAAATTATTAGTGTATTAGACTCCAAATAATCATATTATTCCCAAGCCATAAGAAGATTCTCTATTACCTCTGGTCTTTCATCTTCTAACATGACAAGGTGCACAAGTATTCTTCAGAAACAGCCTGCCTCTTAGCAGAAATATTTGTGGGACTACAGTACTTTTTGTGCTTTGCATTTGATGCCTGAATTCCCTAGAGTTTTATCACACAAAATTAATACAAAAATAGAAGAAATATTTTAAAAGACTTTAAAAAAGTATGTAAAATCTCACTTAATTTTTCAGTTCCTTACTTCCCCATCCACAAGGGGGACAATGGTGGTATTATTGCAGTATGGACGTAAAGTACCCTTCTCCCCTTCCTGTCATCTATTTAGACCAGAAATGGCCTGAGGACAAGATTTAAGTGTTTATATAGCATTTATGGTACTGATGCTTCTAGATATATGCAATCTGAATACATCCCCAAAAGGGATTTTGGAAATAAACCCCTATTAATTATTTGAAATATTCTAGTCTGGATTACTAGTAAGATTCAGCTTTGGAAAAAAAGAAGTGTCGGTTAATCAAAATTATGTAACTCTTGTAAAAACACAACAATGTCGGCCCCTTGCATTTTTAACTTGCTATCAGCATATTGATGGCTCTAGCAGAACAACTCAAACACTATTGTTTGGTTTGTTTAGAAATAATATTTATGATTGTATGGATCAATATGAACTATTTAATAGCTGGAACAACTCTGAAAAGCACCAGCAAGGCACTATAAACTTCTACCACATCTACCTTGGTCAGAAGGACTGTGCCCAAGTCTCTTAATAAATCGTGTCCCAAGTGCCAACAGAGAGACTGAAATATGAAAAATCCTAAATGCGAACAGACAACCAGAAAGGATGTCACAAATTGCTTTTTTAAGTGCAGAATGGTTTTTCAGTGAGGAAGGAACTCTATGACAAAAATAAAGGACAGCCTGGGGGAAAGGGTGCCAAAACAGATTTTTAACTCCCCAAGGTTAATGAACAATTCCAGGGATCTGCTAGAATAATTAGGACTCTGAAAGGGGAAGTTGCATTTGGGTGGCTTTTTGTCATAGGTGTTGTTCTGTACAGATCACTAAGTCTCATGTGCGAAGTATAATGTCATTATACGTGATTAAGAAGTTCTTTGCAAGATTTATTTCTAGGTGTAGCTCTCAGACACCCCCAAAACAGGGGCTGGACTCCCTGGTAGACTTAAAAATTAATGCACCTGATATCTTGGACCTACTATGACTCTGGAGATCAATTTTGAGGGATTTCATTAGGGGTACTACTCAAGAGCTTAGCTCTCGAAGAAGTTTTAAGAATTCCTTAATGGTATTAGAAAAGACATTAGCATGTTTAATGGTTATTATTATTTTTGTTTCTTTGTGTGTTTGCAAGGACATAATGACCCAATATTTTCTTCTAAACCACAGACGTTAATTTCTGATAAGATGCAGTATCATTTGCTGCCTCAAATGAGAAATTTTGAAATTCAGAAATGTACACACCAGAAAAATCATATAGTTGCATTAATGAAACCGATTTTTAAACAATTTTTGCATCCCCAAATCCACAAATGAAAGAAAACTACTACTGATTGTATATTCATTCAATCACTTTCTGTCTATAGATGGACTCCCTTTTTGCAGTTGCCTGTCAAATTAATTCAATCAAGTAAATATCGAGTACTTATAAAATGGAGTAAATATTGTGCAAATATGATCTTTTATATTTGAAAGCAATTTTTTTTTCACAATTAGATACATGCAAGTTGAGTAACTGACCACAGTACTAAAACACTAGACTCTAAACATTTATTGTTCAAACGTTTTTGTAAAACACTGGGTTTTGTCAAAAACCTCTTTTTTAAAGAGAAAAAGAAAAGAAGAAAAGATAAGACAAACCAGATTTCTCAGATGTAACCATTTTCTACAACTTGATTTGCGTTGTTTTAGTAAAAATAAACATGCCAAAGCCTATCATCAAGGTTCCATGTTTACATCCTAATATTCCTATAATAAATAACAAACTTTTCAATATTCTTGAAACAACACTACCTCTATTTTAAGATTGATGAGGTATAACTCTCTGAAACAGAAAATCTAATTTAAAACCAGCATAGTAATCAATTAATATTTTGTACAACATTCTAGCTGTTTAGGATTAATTTCTGGTACCATGTTACAAGTGTAAGTCAAACACTTCTGACAGCACCGTGTTCACAGGGAATTTAAAGTCAATAGTACAATGAAAACACATTTTTCCACATAGATTATATTTAATTACCTGTTGATGAAAAAAGACCCTAAGACTATTCTTAGCCATCCAAATCAACTCTTGATTCTGTCTCTCAAAAAACTGGTAGGGTAGGATCCAGTCTAACTCGTGCCTAAAATTTCAGATACCTCCTGAAGTGCATGTGAATTCTTTACACCATCAAAGGAGAGGACTTCATGACTTTGAAGGCTTACAAAAGGAAATTCTGAAAACTGGGCCAGAAACCCATCTTTTCCTCCTCAATTGGAAAAATTGTATTTGTGGAGAAGATCCTCATCTGAAGGTTTTTGAAGGCAAATACTTCTCTCTACCTGCCTTAAAAAGATTCCTTTACTAGCTCAGATTAGGCGTGAAAGATCCCACAGATCCTAAAACATTGGAGGAAGCTAATCAGAATGGGACCATAACATTTTCTGCTGAAGAGTTCCTCATGCTCACACACCTCACAGACCAAAGAGCTTCATGCAACTGCACAACGTGTTCTAAAAATACCCACATATCTCACAACTGCTTTGGTCTACATAGTCTATGCAGGCGGTCATTACCTTCTGCATTGTACATGCAGTGCCAAAACATGAAAATTTAGGATACACTAGATGTAAAATCAACATTAGGTAGACACCACTCAATTTTACCAGTGTTGCTGATGTTATAGTAAGTGACTATCGAAGTTTGAAAACAAACCAACCAGTTTGGATCACATAACATATTTCTAGGTTCAAAAATTGACAAGGTCTAAAGTCAATTAATTTAGATCTTAAGTCTAAATACAATCTTTGTTTTCTATTAGAAAGTAAAAATTTGCAAACAAACAACGGACAAAATAAATATGAGTGTAATATATCCATGTACACCTCATGATGCAAATACGTGTCTCAAGTATAGATACTAGGTCTTATCCGTGCCACCTGTGTGCTTAAAGAAAAAAGGCCAAGGAAAATGTCTAAGGAAAAAATCTCACACTCTTAAGAACATTTCAATGTATTCAAAGTATTAATTATGAACTTTACATTTCTGCATTACATAGAACCCAATTACTTGAAACAAAGACTTTTTATTTATGCATGCTATAGTACTTAATACCTGTACAGTTGCCTCTTATCATTGCCAAAATTTCTTTTGGAACTTTTATTGTATTATCAGGCTTCTAAAGAGCCGCACTGCATTTTTTACCTTACCTATTCCATGTGTTACCCTCAACAAAGTGAGTATTCAACAAGAAACAGGACCCTACATAATGTTTGAGCTGGTCTTTAACTGAGCGATGTGCTTACAATAGCTGTATTATTAGATACATTTTATTTATGACTATACAATAAACGCTTACTTAAGAGCTGCAAACTTTGCATTTCTGTTCTTTTCATTACTGGATGAGAAACAGATTGCATGCCAGTTATGGGCACCAACTAGAATGTAAACTGGAAATAAATGCTTTAAATGTGTTTTTTCAATATCAATAAAAAGTGACATTACTGTATTACCATCTCACCTCAGAAACATTTTTTCTCAATGTTTAAGAGAACATTCCCAGATAACACAGAATCATCTTTAATTCATTGTGTTTTACAGAATTATTTCCTTAGCTTGAAAAATCACACAAAGAAATGACATTTCCAATTAAATGAAATAAATGGATTTATTGAAGAAAGAAAAAGCAATGTTATAAACAGCAATCAAACAAAAGCTAAAAAAAATAATCCCAAATACTTAAAAAGTTAATAATGAAGGAACTACTGTAAGCAGCCAGTGGTGGCCAAATTCTGTGAAACATACTCTGGAGGAATTCATAGTTTGCTCTTCATATTAATGAAAGGTAGAGTTTTACGGCTTATGAAATCTAAGTTGACTCTCCTTCACAGTAGGACATCACTCTTGAAACCATTATTGCACACTTCAATCGCTATTTTAAATAAGCCCTTTGATAATTACATTTTAAAACTTTACTACTTTCCACAACAAAAAAACTACTTAAATATTTGAGGGGGTTAAAAACAAATTATGCTCCCTACTGTTTCCACTTCATTAGTACTCCCAAGTCTTTTCCAAACTGAAGTATATCCTTGAAAATTCCTTTTTACTTACAAGCTTCTTTTCCATGTGTTTTTCCGTACCGGTACCTACAGTGGCATCAATTAGCAACAATGCGTCACACATAATTACAGCTCCTGTACATTATTTCTTAGAACTAGCCATTCAGCAATTCACTTTTCTCTATGGAAAAAGTTGCCCCAAATCCCTACTTGTTTCTTCTGTTTTGTCTCCTTATACAGCAGCTAATTATCAAGTTCCATCAAATAGACAATTTGATTGCATTCATAAATGAAAGCATTGTGAACAGTAGATGCAATACATTCTTGCAAGCATGAGTCCTGCCAAAAAATGTTGGAAGTTTAAAGTGAACATCTTATATCGGTACTAAGCCATAAATGAGAAATTAACCTTAGAAAAGCACAATGTTATGGGTTCCTACACGTTTATTTAAAGCACATGAGAATAAGGCAAGTCTTAGCAATGGAACTACAAAAGAACAGAAAATTATCAGAGAACGTCAAATGAGACAAGTAGAAATCTCTTACTTGTTCTTTCAGGCCTTTGAATAATCCTAGTCTTCTTATTCTGAACTCCACTTTCATGAAGTGCCTTAAACCAGTCTCTCAACCTGTTTGCAACCTCCCTGAATTCCACGTCACTGCACACTGAAAAACAAAATGCAGAGCTGTTTAATGTTTTTCTCCTGGGCGCTAAATAGAACTTTTAAAAGTATGCTAAGAAAAGTAAAACATAAAATAATATAAACATATATGTTCCACAGCTTTCTTTAATTCATAAAGTTCTGTTTCATTACTTAGGTATGCCTTCAAAACCCAATTAAGGTCCTCAGAAATAAATGCCTGATGTATAAAGCAATTATGAAATTATATATAGAGATACATTAAAAACATCCTTTGCAAACTACTGCAAACTACTATAAACAGTTCTAGCACAGATATTTTCACATCTTGCTGCAGATGAGGCTGTATGGCAGAGACACGCAAGACTCGCTTTCGGAGTTTCATTTCTATGTTCATCAATGCAAAGTAATGAAAACCATACCAGAACAGGTCAGAGATATGATTTAGCCAGATAAGGCAGGAACACTCAACTTGCTTTCCTATGCTGAAGCGTGAAAAGAGGAAATATGGTTGACAGAAAAAGTGCTTCAATAAGCTGAATGCTTATTTGATCAAATGTAGTTTTACAAGCCAACATTCCTGAGCACCTAACAGCAAACTGGCAATTGTACAGCTGCTGGTGATGGAAAGGACAGCTTCTTTGACCAGAAAGAGCACAGGCAGAAAAAGCACGCAAGACCAAAGAGAGCATCCATAGCACCAAGAGCAGCAGATTAGTAGCAGACTGGCTGAAATACTGTACAGTACTGGTAGTTGGTACTGAAGTCAGCACCAGAAGGAGATGATCGAGACTTGCAGTGAGGAGGCCTATTCACCTTCACAACTAAGCTGCTGGATAGAAAGAAGAGGTGTGCTTGGAGCAAGCAGATAACCCTTCCAGAACTCTGTTTTCCCATTTCATGTGTTTTAGAGAAGCTGGGAGAAGAAAAGAGAAATAACAGGATCTGGAAGATGACAAAAGCAGGAAGGGCACCAGACGTATGCTTCGCTAGGTAACAAAATACTTCCACTGCCCTTGTCAACAGTTATCGCTTCCAAATCAGGATTGTTTTCCAGGTCTACCAGTAATTGACTAAACTACAATATGGAGAGCTCATACCTAAGCTAGCAGAGCTTCACAGTAACGCTCTTGAAAATAAATCTCCAGTTCAGTACTTTTCCTTTATTATGTAGCAATCCATAATATTTGGTGACACAGCCTTCAGCACGCTTTATTGAATTGAACAAAACTGTGAAACACCTATTTGTATTTTAGAGTAAGACTAAAACACGTCATTATGTCAACAACTATCGATGCCTGTACAACAGCAGGCATTTAAGCATTTGTTTATTCATTCTTTGCTGAAGTCTCTCTTGAGACTGATTCTCTCCATGACAGACTTAGGTGCAATCTATATATACATTTGCATATATTATGAACTGACATTTTTATAAAACTTGTATTGTGCTTCTCTCTTGTGTAATGGAACAATTTTTTTTTCTGATAATTCGATAGGGAACTGGGAAAAATAAATTTAATGATGTATGGGCATGTACGTTCAAAAATGTCATACCGCAACTACTAGACGAAAATCATCTCCTGCGCCAAGACTGCACATCATAATTCAAACTAGTGGGATTTCTGTATTTGCTACAATGACACCTTCCTTTAGCAATCCTTGCACCAGCTGACAGGTCAGCACAAAGAATCAGATATTAACTTGGGACACACTGCTTCTCCTCAATTTCCCTTCCCATTACAGATGAAATAGAATAATATTGTTCCCTTCTCTAACTACCCTCTCCTGGTTTAAGAGAAAGACTTTTAGAATTGAATCAAAGGGTATGGAGCACAGCACAATCATCAGGGGTACCTGATCTGCCATCTAACTGCTTTGACTTATTTATCCTGCACAATACTGTGCAATACCACCACAGGTCGCAGAAATAACACAGCTACATTAATGTGGTGCACTGACCTGGCTATTTTCATTTACTTCTAGCTTGTCTATATGCAGTGCTGCCCCGATTAAGCTCTGATGCTTAGGTGACCTACTCAGAGTCAGCATATAAGCTCATTTACAGGTACAGACACACATATAGAATCATGGAATGGTTAGAATTGGAAGGGATCTGAAAGATCATCTAGTTCCACTACCCCTGCAGCAGGCAGGGACACCTTCCACTAGACAAGGTTGCTCAAATACATCCACATATATGTGTGTGTGTATATATATACACACACATATATATATGCACACAAAAGGGAGTGCATGAGGAAGTGCCAGCTACAAGTAAAAGCCTCGCTTGAGTAACATTAACAGAAAGATGCACATTGCAGCTGTATGATGGAGAATAAGCCAAATAGACACCCTGAAGCTAATCATCTCCTAAGCTCATTATGGTGAAAAATCAAAGCACTAAGAAAAGGTGATAGTGCCTCTTTGGCTATTAGGCATAAGAATAAAATAGAGCTTGCTCTTTCAGCATCTGGTACTAGCCACTGTCATGCACACTATGACATAAAAAGACGTTTTCTGTGCTCCTTTGAATTGCACTTCTTTCAAAATGGAAGGCACACATGGCATATTTTGAGCATCAGACACATCCTGTTATCAGATCTCAGATTAGGGACATTCTTCCAACTTCAACTTCTTATAACCTTTTCCCCAAACTTTGTTTGACAATTTAAATCATGGGGTTTATCTCAACAAAGAATGAGAAAATTGTAATAATTTTTGGTACATTCTACTGATTTTGATAACTCTATCATGGGAATAGATAAAAACCAAAAATCAAAGCAATGCAAAACAAAGCCATTAAACTGACGTTTGCGTATTTTACACCCCATAGCTACTCAAGTGCTGGAGTCAGCTCTCAAACATGGTAGGTAGTTACATTTACTCTATTATTAATTTAAATGCACAGTGAATTTTTGGTTCATTTCATGACAATTTCTAATGTGTCAAGTAAAAGTAGATGTGTTCTATATGTGAAATGTACAGGAGAGATGCAGCAGAACTCTACTAAACCACACACTTAATAATTTACATGGATAAACTGTGTTCTCAGTAAGGATTTAAAGCATGAGTTTATAACAATATCTCATATTTCAATATTTGAGTATCACAGTTTTTTATCAAAGAACATTTACTAGCATAACTACATTTACTTCTCATAAAAAGATTTAAATGGTAGAACCAGCCAGCAAATTAGAATTCTTGCCATGAAACTTTCTATCAATCTTTTAATTTCCAAAGGATACTTAAAATACGGTAAAATTTTGAGTTGGTTAAATAACAACTAAACATGCAATTGAATTTTGACCGCTGGAAAGTAAAATACACTGGATTCCCTCCACCCCCACCCTTTTTCTTTTCTTCTTTCTTTTGGAATTTTCCACTGAGAAACTCAAGTTTCAAATTTCCATATACTTACTATTTTCCAGAATGCTTTTCAAGGTATAGCTATCCTAACATTAAAATAGCAGAATAAAAAGAAAAAAAAATTAAGAAAGTACTTTTCATTTTGTGGTTCCTTTTAAGTGGTTTTGGTTGGGTCTACTTAAGCTTAATTAACTATCATCTGATGTCAGTATTCATTCACTTCCATGGTTACTCTTGCATAATGTCCTCTCTAAATATTCTGTTACATTATATTGTTTGAAGCATTTCAGAAACATAAAACAATCTGACGAAAACCATTCAGATTTTTCTGTTGTGATTACTGGGAAAAAAAGCCACTACTATTCTGACATGATAATTAAAATAAATTAAAAGATAAGAGACCTTATTAGAACATAGTATTTTTTACTGGAAAGAGACAAAGGAGAAAACAGATTTACATAAGTATGTAAGAACATAGGGTATTAGTAGTGGCAAATAGATCCTTAAAGTAGTACAGCTATTTCTATAGTTAGAGATTAGCACTTGAGCATCCTTGGGCCAAGATCTCCCATTTCCTAAGCTATTAGGTACAAGGTGCTTGGACTACTTAAGCCATGCCGGTGGCAGGGAAGCTGCACTCGTTACCCCATCAGGGAACACAAAGAAGCAGGGGACTTGTGGCTTGGTCAACAAATTTTCTCAAAGGAATAGATTGAATCTTTTGACAGTTCCCAAAAGTAAAGCAGGTAGTAAAACCCCAGTTTGGTCCTATCTCACCACAGACGTGTGCCAAAACTTCAGAAAAGCAGCACCACATGAAATTCTCTCTTCACACACAATGGTACTGACAATCTATTTTATATAAGTAGCAATTTATGTGGCATCTAGAAAGTCAACTTCTTAACATTAAATTTGCATAATATTTTATTAATTATAATTATCTGTTTATACGAATTATAAAGGCTCTAAAATTAAAGTATTTTAAGGTTTGGGGCTAAACATTAATATATTTACTGCTTCAAATATTGTACTTCTAAATATACTATGACTGATACTTCAAAGATATTCCAAATAACTTTAATTAGTATTAACACAGTACATGAAACAGTCCACCCTGCATGAAACTCTTTCCATGTTAAGTTATAAACACATACAACCAGAAATTGTGTATGAGCTTTATTGGATGTTCTTACATTAGGAGAACAATCTGGAAGCTGCTCCACAGCTATCATACGTATGCACAGTAAATTGCAAAACTGAATAGAACTCTAATGTTACATTAGAATACGGCAGAAGCCGTATTTTACAGATGTCCATTAAAGTGTTTTCGTACGGTATGCTTGAATAGCTAAAAGCAAATTCCAGGACAATTCAAGATCAATGTTATTCTTCTGTTTTCAACAGCTTTTTCTACAATTGTGCTTTACAACTATGGGTCAAACTTATTGATAAGAATAGGGGCTTACCATAACCTGATACACCATGAATACTGCTTGTTTTAATATTGATTCAAACCTTAACACTTTTTTTATTTGGATCAATCTGATCAGACTACACACCACCTTGCAACAACTGTAAATGGCACATTGAGCAGTCACTATCAAATTATGAAAAAAGCACAATTTCTGCCATTATAGGGTAAGTACCACGCTCAGGTATAGCCTGGGGGGAATTTTGCCTTAAGAACTTATGTATGTAGTGCAAACTTCAAATAGATTATAAAATAACAAATATCGCCTAAAATTATCTATGTTTCTCTATCAATCTGAACAGAGCTCTTGCAAAAAGTCCGATTTAAAAAAAAATCTCTTTTCAGAAAGAAAATATTTTTGGTGGTAAAAGAAAAAAGCTGGGGAAAAGTAAGTCTGGGAAGTAGCAGAAGAACTTTTGGGAGGTGAAATTATCAATAAGTTTTGTTCAACTTCCCAAGAACATTCAGATGAACACAGAATAGATGTAAAAGACTTCAGTCTCAAAGTAGCCTTCAGAAAGTCATAAGAAGCGGAGACCAATATTCAGACATTATCACAGTTACAAACACAGCTATGTTTTTTCAGAGGAGCCGGGGCTGCACAACTTAACCCTCAGTTATGCTTAAGTAAAATCTTTAAGTCACAAAAAAAATCAGGTATATTTACTGAAAATGTCTACATTTGGCTTTGTTTCTGATCTGTATCCTGTCTCAGTACAGTACCTGCCTCAGCACTTTACCTTAATTCACACAGATTTATGTGAATAAACCTTGTATTCTCTAACAGAGAGGATCAGCGTTCACTAGAATGCTATTTGCCACTGAAATGTGCTTGCTCAGCATTATGCTATATGATGAAAAATTATATTAATTAACGGCTTGGTGCATTCTAGAATATGTTTAGGGACTTTTCATTCTGGTGATCAGCTTCTAAGGATACATGCTGCTGATATTATTGTACGCATTGGTCTGTACTGATTTAAAATAGGTCAAGATGAGGTAATTCAGATCTATTCAGACTATTATTTCACCTGATAGACTGGGAGATGAATCTTTAACGGCGAAAGACAGACAGTAAAGGTTGTAGAAGGTTAGACAGTAATCAAAAAATGCATATTAAATCACATGAATCCATTCAGGAACCTGCCAAGAAGTACTTCTATGTTTGTCTAATGCCAATGCAAGGCATTAAAAAAACCCAAGCAAGGGCGTTCCTGCTATTACAATCAATTCTGTTAGCCATTAAGAGAATTAGTATGGGGTAAAATGAAATCACTAGCTCAAAGGTTACTCGAGTCTCCTGTCATTTCAAGTAATAAAAACTGACTGTATTTTAAACAGCATATACAGCTATGCAAAAAATGAAGGGATCTGAAAACTTACAGGTACCCAATCCAGAAATATCTTTATAATAAATATTATTTAAATGTTAGGTGGAACCAACTGTTCAATTTGTTTTCACATACAGTAAATGTTACAATTTGTGTTGGCATTTGAATATAATTTACTGATTGGAAGTAGAATATTTGAAAATGCTAATCAGTATGTGTTCTTTCAGTGCCTTTCAACTCAAGCTAATTGATGAAGAAGTAAAAATAGCGCTACTGAAAGCTATTAAGACATGTAGAATATATTTTGGGACTAGCCTAACAGATTGAATTCCCTAACACATTTAAATCAGTCTTAGCTTTCTCTCATAACAGAAAATAAGTTATTTTAACAGTGTATACTTTTTATATAAACACACAGAAACACATATAAAAAATTATCTGTAGTTTAACAAGTGTAAATCGTTACCATATTGACATAATAAACACACTGAAATACTGTTGTATAAAGGAGTAGCTTTTATTAAGTGAAGGGGCAAAAAGTGATTTAGGAAAAAAAAAGAGAAGCAAAAACCACCCCCCCACACTATGTGGCATCATTCACAATAATATATGGGACCACAAAGCTGCAGATAGAACCCGTGTCTCTGTTTACTTTGGGAAGAGATACTTTCACCTACTTTTTCAGCAGCAGACCTCAGTTCAATACTCAATTCTAAGAGCAGAAGGCCTGACAATTGTGAAGGAAGCTATATAAACTTAAAGAAACCATTAGCAGCAATTTAAGCGTAGAACTCACCCACTGATCTGTCATCTTCTGTGCCCCACAGCCAGAATAAAGTCTTTATCTAATGTAACATAATATGACACTTCCACTCCAGAATCCACTAATAGGCAGTTAGCCTGAAAACTATGATTTACTGACGATACAGCTAGTGGGATTAAGTTGTAGGACAAAGATTAAGGCTTTGTTTCAGAGTGAGATATGAAGTACCTTACCCTGCCAGAAGGCAAACTTCCAAGATACACTGTGGTAATCCGCTATCGCATGATGTGGTTGTGCTTGCCACACAACTCTATCGTGTGTTTCAAGATACACACCCCCTACAACCAGAACTGCAGAAGATCATCCCTAGCACATACAATCTCATGCAATTGGGCAGAACTGTATTCATAAATTCATGTATGTAATAACCAAGAAGTAAATACACAGAGAGCATACGGAGAATTGAAGAACAGGGTACACATCAACCGCTTCCTACAGCAAAACAGGAACTTCTCCATGTGAGATGGGTAACTTAAGGACTTCTGACCATCCCAACTTTTTCTGTGTGTTGGAATCACTGCATATGACCACAGAATTCACAGAATAATTTCTGTTAGAAGGGGACTCCAGAAGTCATTCAGTCTTACCTTCTGCTAAAAGCAGGTCTAATTACATTAGGTTGCTCAAGGCACTGTCAAGTCATTCATGTCCTCCAATCATTGTGCCGTTCACATGAAGGTTCTTCACTATATGAAAGACTACCCCTCTTTAAATGCAACAATATACGACTATCTTGTAACTCCGTACTGTTTTCCCTGAAAAATACAAGACCATTTTCTCATGCTGTAACTTGAGGATTGCACCTATCCATGTAGGATTGCTAGACATCCAGAAACCTGGTTACAACAGCAATTCTGACTCAACTGTGAGAAGGACTATTTAGAGCAGTCCACAGCTGATGCTTGTGCAGTCTGATGCCCTTTCGATGCATTACCTACCATTCAGGTACTACAGTATGGCTGCGCAGTAAATCCTATGCACCCGAGACACACTGATTAACTGCACATCCAGTATGTGCATATAAATGCATTTGTTTTTCAGAGTGCCCTGTGTGAAAATATTGTAACCCTAATACCGCCATTAGAATTCAGTGCTGCCTTTAAAGACAGTATCTATTAAAGCAAACTGGAACATTATATATAGCGTACCTACTCAGTGTCAATACTCTGCAAGGCTGCCATTCTGCATAGGTTTATGAATTCAGCCCTGAGGAACTGATTGCTCAAATTGAAAATTCCTGGCTCCAGACTAAGGGCTAGTTCCCATCTGGCTAATTCTAAATGTCTAAGAACACCAGAACTAAAATTGTATGCAAATGGCCTTACAATTCCTGCACTATACGGCAGCATTTCTAGCTCTGTACCACCTCTGTCACAAATGCGAAGAATAACATATGGCAAAAAGAAAAGTGGTTGCAAAACCCAATAAATTTGGCAGAAGGACAAAAAGCCCTTCAAACTTGTAACTAAAGGATGGAATAGTCATTTCAGTCATCTTTTTACAGTCCCATATGTATAATCAGAAGTTGCTCTTTTTAAAAAAAAGGCTCTAAATTGAAAAACTTCACATATATATTTCTATTTTTATAAGCTCATGAAGTTTATTTAGCCATCTGTTACCTCTAGGGCCAATGATTTTAGGAAGATACCTTGAAATTAACAAATAAAAGTATTCTGATTTCCTTACTATTTAACTAAACATAATGAATTTTCTACTTCAGTTAGTCTATGTTACGAGATAATTAATATAAATACTGCAGATACCATATCAGGGAAATGCAGCTGCTTATTCTTACAGCCTCAAATTAATGTTCCATACAGACATTCTGCTCGTGATTAATGTTTCATAAAATTTAAAATTATTTCAATTAAATTACATTTTCATAAAATAAATCTGATATTTTTGTGTCCTCATAGTTTTAAAGACTTCACGTTTAAATATAATGAACATTTCTGAGTGCGGAAAAAATAGTACTAGCCACAACATATGGAATTTATGTGCTAAGATATGATTTTCAACTTAAAATATGTAAACTTACTAAAACATTGCAATTAAATAAGACAATAGTAATTCTTTAATCTGTCAGAAGTATCACAGACCTACTGTGGAATTTGTTAATTTATTTTCTGGAGCACAGTCAATATATATGGCTTCCTTTGCTAACTGCTGCTAACCTTTAGTGTTGGTTATGATTTCTCATAATGCTCTGTTATTAACTATTAATTTCTGAGGATTAAAATGATGTTACTAATCTCTAAATTGCATATTTATGAAGCTAGATAGTCATCAAAAATGTTAGATAGCAAGGAGACACTCCACTGTAATGTGGTACATTCCAAGATCTTTTCATTCCCAAATATTCTCATATATTCAATTGAATCCAGAATTTCATGTAATAGAAGATATGAAAAGTATCAAATAGGGACATAACAGCAATTTTTGTAGTGGTGAAAGCTTTCCAGCCAACCATACCCCAAAGGTGAGTTAGTTTTCTGAATTTAGTTTCAAGGATTCCTGAAAGCACTACATAGCTCTGGTACAAAGTCATGACATTTTCTTCCTTTCAAAGACCAGATTGACAGGGTCCTGCAAAGACTTCTTTTGCATGTGACATGAAACCCCTTGAAACCTAGTACACAAGGATAAAAAGATCACTGAACAATATTCTTCATAAAGAATACTCAAAAATATATATGCATACTATTTCAATATATCAAATTAGATATTTTCTGAAATCAGAAATATTCTGGGTGGATAAGGGGCTTCAGAGGTCTACCACACCAGGTAATTCTGCACACAGAACCTGAAAGGGATTGACGGACCTTTCTATCTATTGTGAGAGAAAGTTACCTTTGTGCCTTGGTAGGACTGTCTACTGGTTTGCACCTTTTCTCATGCAGAGAAGGATAACAAAATTGACCACCGGGCTGAACAATCACCAACTAATAGAAATTAACTAAACTCTGTTCCGCAAGTGTCTGGCATAAAGGAATTTTACATCACATTAGATCCCACTAAAGTCTGACAGATTTAAGGCTGGAATTGCAGCAGTTTTCTTCTTTTCATATTTAGATTGTGATCTGATGTTTTAAACCACTTTGCACTTACCCTAACCATTTGCTTGTGTGTCCTTCTTGAATGCTTAATCACTAACATTGCTCTTAATCATCTTAAATTGTGCATGAAAGAGCACAGTTGCCTGAAGACCTCTCAGTGAGGACTGTGAGGGTGGAATCACTCCAGTTTAGCTAATTATTTGTATCTTTCTTAAAGTGAGGCCATCAGAGGTGAACAAGCTCTTTCTCTACTACTGAAGAAAACTATGGCAGTCAATCCATTAAATCGGTAAGGTAACAGCAAGATCCACTCCCCTGGCACATGACTTGCATGCACTGAGATGCAAACTCTTACTACAATGTACTACCACCTTCTTGAAATCAGAAATCCAGTTAAGTAAACGTAATCTGCAGCTGTGTCTCCACACAAATTCACTAATCAAAAGTTGAAGGAGAAATGAAGAAAGTAATGATTTTAAAAAAGACATGATTGGGGTACAAACATCTGAAATGTTTAAACATGCACACATGAAATATCTTAGCAAAGTGCAATTATGTTTTGCTAGGCTTTGCACTGAACACCAAATGGATTGTTCATGAATGTCTGATGTAGATCAGAGAATTTTTATGAGATGTAGATGAATATTCATAGAGATAAGAATTTATTTAGCCTTGGTAATTTCTAATGTGGTTGGTTATTCCTATACATCTTTTAAATTCCAAAACCTTGCGTTGCCAACAGTGACCCTACTGGAATACAATTATTATTTTTGGAGAGGAAGGGGAAACTTGTTCAAAGTGCTATTTTATAAATAACTCAGAAGGGTATGAGAAGCATGCACTGGTGTGGCATGCGGGTGTGTAAAAATGTTGGAGGGTACAGTGTCTGATAGGATACAATTGGGAGACTTTGCAAGGACAATATAGATCTGCTGTTTTTTCATCCATATAGTCTGCAGGAAGAAGTCCATGGAGAAAACCATTCCCAGATGGACATCTGAAAGGGGAACAGCTACTTTACCTCAGCAGAGATTCTGGCAGTGAACTAATAGTGTCAGATAACCAAGGACAAGAGCCAAGGACAATGAGCTACATTATTTGACAGTGCAAATATACCCTTATGTGCTTTTCTGTATTACTTCATCCCAAGTTTGCAGCCCTGAAATGGAGACCATGTCATGGTCAGTACAAGAACAAATGGCTTCAGAGCAAGTTAATGGTTACTGAACTATTTCTCAAGGCATGATAACATTCACAACAGAAATACATTTTGGACGCTTCCTTAGTTTAAGGGACAGATTTAACACCTTTCTTCAGGGGAGATACTGACCTGCAATACTGAAGATGAAGTAAGTATCCTAATAAACTGCTGCATCATAAAGCAGTTCTTAAATATGTGTAAGTTTACCCTTAGTAAAGCTTTCAATTTTCTACAGGGCAAGAGAAAATAAGATTTCCAGAGGTCGGTACCCTTCTTTCAAAATAAAATTGTCAAGACAGAATTAATGACAAAGGGAAAAAATTCCACCAAGAAAGCTTTCTTTTTTTCATCAAAACATTTGTTTTTTCCAACCTGTTCTACTGACCGATGTACTCAGACAATACAGGTTTTGCCTGAGCAGACTGGATCCTAACCTCAGGGTTGCTGTTTTCCCAGTACAGATCAGGGCCCATGCATGTAGACACAATACACATATTCAATTGAACCTAGCAACAGCATGTGCTTTTTGGAAAGCTTAAACTAAGCTTTTCTGCTCTAACATACCCTGTTAGTGAGCAACAAAATATAAAGTTCTTCATCTATATAGCCTTTCCATTTAAACTGAACAAAGACTACAAGGGAAGAAATAGAAGATGTCTGCCATTTGACCGGCTGCACTGAGTAACTCTCCTAAACTCTATAAAAGACAGAGGTCTTAAACACAGGGATAAAAAATTGTCACCGGAGATAACAAAAACAGAAACTAAGTTATCTGAATTGGCAACAAAAGAACCCATATAAGTTTAACAAATTCAAAGCACTCAGTGAAGTTAATGTGCAAGCCCATCAGGGACTTTAAAGCTTTTGTCATTTGCAGTAACACCAAATACAATGTTGAGGAAATCCAGAGTTATAACACTGCCACTTAAGATTTCAAAAATCTCTAAACTTTCTCTAGAGAATTGATGGCACTTCTTTTGTTAAGATGAAAGTTTGATCTCCAAATGGCTCAGTGCATTCTTCTGATATCTGTACACCTCCTGTGGCATCTAGGAAATGCACAGTGTTCCTCGGGAACACTGTAGCAGCTGAACAAGAACTACAGTATGTATTACAATTTGAGCCCATCAGAGAAAAATTTCAGGTTTCAATCAGACAATCTGCAAAAGGAAGAAAAACTATGGAAAAGACTGCAAAACTGCAAGTGAATGTACTCCATTAGCCTCCTTTGCAGGGAGAACAAGCTTACTGGACAGGAAAAGGAGACAGAAGGAAATTTTGACTACAGCAAATGTAGCAAAACAGTAACATCCCATCATTAAGAATGACAATTCAGAGACTTGAGAGCTGTGTGTAAAGATGGCTGCTTATGGTCAGACCAAACTCTATCAAGCCTCATGTCTTGTCTCCAAGAGCAGCTATTCACAGGTGCCGTGGCAAGAGTGATATTTCCATGGTATGCCTTCTCCTCCTGTTTGATCCATGGCTCCGAGAGGTCTTGAGTTCACAGAATTTAAATGGGTACGTAATGGAGAACCTAATCTTTTCTGACTATCTGCAGATTTCATTTTTCAAGGAAATACAGACTTTATTTTTATGAAAGGACAAGGGGAAAAAATGTGCTTGATCAAGATCCTCCTGAAACCTATTCACTATCTGTTAACCCATAAGGGTAAACTTATGAAGCACAAGTTGCAAACCCTATTAAGAAATTGCTCTGTAGCCAACACAACGGGATAGTGATAAAATTCTGTATCACTATTTATGGGACTCTACTGTTTACCTGAGCCAGGTAAGCAGGCAGTGTCTCCAGTCATTTTCTTTTTGTAAAAGGGATATGGCTTATAAATAGTGGAACCAACTTCTCAAAACAAGACAAGACGTCTGTGGGGGGTTATGGAAGAATGTAGGAGTGACAGTTGTACGCCAGACCAAAGGCTCATCTAGCCCAGCACTCAGTCTCCAAGAATGGGAAAAAGTCGATGCGTAGTTAAGCACATAACAAAAGAACAAGCATTTGCCTGGTCTCCAATCGCTTGTGCACAAAGGATTTCTAAGGCCAGATATGAATATATATAGTTAGTAAAACTAATCTAGTTTGTCTCTTGGTGGCCTCAACTGAAGGCATGTGTAATGAAAAAAAATCCACAAATTTTAAAATAAAATTTCAGGTCATGCTTTTAGATATAAAACTAGAAAAAAAAAAAAAAAAGAGTACAAATACACTGAATACAAAACACAGTGCTAGTTTAACATTAACCAGCTGTCCTTATGTCCCTAAACCACATCCAAGTCTTCACTTGAGACACCCAACTTTCTGATTGTTTCTCTCAGCTCTGAGAGATGTCAATGTTGTGCATGATAGTTGTTGTACATCCATCAACTCACCTGCTGCAAACCACAGATAAGAAATGGTCATACTCAGAAGGACCCAGCTCCAAAGAAAACCATCAAGTCATCTTTATATATTCGCAATCCTCATATGAATGGGTGTGTTACAGAGAATCTTGAATACACAGACTAAACCCAGGTGATCTGTGACATTAAACAACACCAGATGGAAATCAAGCACCATGAGGGATAAGTTTCAGGATCACGACATATTTTAGGAAATGCTTCTTTTCAAGTTGCAGTCTACCTGCATGCAGTCTATCTGCATTGCCGTTTTGCAAGTACAAAAGTTTTTGAAAGGAGCTGCTTACAGCAGGCACAAATCAGCACCATTTATACACAGAACAGAACAAAGCTAATATTGCTAACAAAGACCACGATATCTTTAAGCAAACTTCCTATGATGTTAGGGTATGTTGAAGATCCTGGCATATTTTCTGACATTTAGAGAAATACTCTCACATTGAAAAAAGTAGTAATGATTTCAGTCCAGCCAGAGTTTCAACCCCACTTTGGTGCTGTCTAGACCAACTGCTTGCTCCTTTGAAGAGGAAGGGAATGCTAACACTGACCAACAGACATCTTGGTTGTTTAAACAATTTTCTTGACATTTTTCAGAATGCAAAATGACATTTCATAAGTTACAGTCCATTGAAAGAAAATAAAAAATATAACCTTTTTGCTTAAAGAAATATGACATTCTTTTTGGAAAAAAATCTGTAGAATAAAATGTGTTGTATTGTAGACAAAAATCTATACAATAAGAATGTACATTGCTTTTCCATATGGTGGTTAAGGACCTTTCAAGACAAAAGGAGTATGGACAATTAGAGATGCAAGGCAGTAATCTATTCAGTTATAATTTTGCTTGTTAATCACAAAGCATGAAAGGTATTTGAACTAACTGGATGTGCGATTATCAGCACCATTGCCTACAGCTGAAAGGAACTGCCAAATGTCATCAACTGTGAACCTCTTCACCACTGCATCTGAGACTTCGAAACAACTATTACCCCTAATAATGGCATCTCTGTTCTGTACTGTTTGCAAAATTCATGAAACTGTTTAAACTGTCAGTGACATCAGTACTTGGTCAGGAAGAGTGAAAATAATGCATCAACAGCTGAGGCTTTAAAAGAAAAAAACAAAACCAATATTTAATTATTTTAAGAAACAATCAAATAGCTACGGATAATGGTTTTGAAGATATCTTAGTAAGAGCAGTAAGAAATATTTATTCTGTGAAATTATCTCTATTTTTCACATAGACTCTTCTGTTCTCCGTCACAAGACTTCTAACATAATTTTCTAGTTATTATTCAGATAGCGCTGTATTTTATGTTATTGAACTTCAATTTCATGCATGTTTCTCTTCTGCCCTTTGTGGGCTGTGATCTTAAAAGGATTTTGTATTTCTGAAAACACATCATTAACTACAGAGAAACACGCAGAAATATATCACAGTGCTACCTGAATGTCGGTGGTCACACAATAGCAGTAAAAATGATACTCTCAGGTCTTCCTGCCACAATGATCACCATTAAGATCAACATGGCAGTTCAGAGTCCTGAGAAACCATTATATTGTATTGGGCCACCTGGATCACTAGGTTATTCCAGCGGGTTTTGAAGATAAAGGCACCGACATTTACACTTGAACCAACTGTGGTCAAAAACCCGTGTGGTTTTGTTACCACTGCACTGAACTCAGAACGACGTTTCTTTCCTGTCTGCACAGCTCATTGCCTCTGTTTCAAGATGCTGATATCACACCTCAACGACTTGCAGAGTACAGCAGATTCCTGTTTAGCAAGGTGAAGCAAATGTGGGCAGAGACTACTGGACTCAACAGCAGGCACCACCACCAAGAAAATTTACTTGCACAGTAGTGGGTCCAAGTTTAAGAGTTTCTCTATAGCTCTTATTTCATTAAACAAACGGAAATCCTGGTTCTATTTACTGGGAGTTTTGCCGCTGATTTCAGTGAAGCCAGTTTTTTTCCTTCAATAAATACAAAAAAGCTCATTACTCTACTGCACAAAGCCCACCCATCCTGGTTTGACTGTTGTGATTTGAAGGCTATAGTGCACCTATTGCTGGAATACCAGCGCGGACTTCGCATTTTATTCAGTTTTTGCTGTCTGTATGTATTACAAATAGGCATTATCAACATATGTTTCTACTTAAGAGCCAAGATTGCTATTATTTCTTAATATGCAAGCTATTTATAATGAAAATTGCAGGCTTCGTCTCATTTTGCATTGAATTCCTGTTTCAGCAACAAGAAGAGTTTCTATGGTTGCCCATGGACTAAGAGCTGGTAACTATGATGAAGAATAAATATAACAGAATCCTATAACACACCGTACACTACACAGAGTACCTTTGTTATAATTTAAAGTCAATCCGGGAAGACTAATTTATGGTTTTATTGTTTTAAGTAGGACTGGATGCAGTAAGTACTTTGAAAAGGTCACTAAGTATAGAGAGTAATTACTGAATTACAGTTTTAAATCAGCAGGAAAAAAAATGACCACTCTGGAGCTTTTTTGATTTAACTTGATTTAACATCTGTGCAAAGTTGACATAAGCTTGGTTGTTTCCTCTAATGTTAAGACACTTGCCGGCTTGGGTTTTGGGTGTTGTGGTGTGGGCTTTTTTTAATAGTTCCTTCTGCAGCCCCTAGAACACAAATTCAAAATGGATTATAGATTTGATTTTAATTGCAGACAGGGACAGAAAACAGCAGGCCCTATACATGCTCCTTTGCCACCATGCCACAGATCGGCACCTCAGCACACATGGCAAAACAAGCTATGAGCATTCTTGGTTCTCTTCAATAGAAAGCCTAGTTAGTTTACATTTATTGATACTTTGTGTTAAAATTTTATTAACATAAAGGTATCTGACTTTATGCAGAATCAGTTGAAGAGCACAGCATTCAGTCTGTTGGCTCAGCCCTGAAAGTAGCAGCAGAGAGCAGACAATTCAAAGCATCACCACTAATTCTGCAGTGATTACAGGGCTGCAGTGTATGCAAAAAGGTTGTAGCCACGTTTAAGATTTTACCACAGTTGACTAAAGACCTGTTAAAAAGTCAAAGACAGCTGTGAGTGTTGTCTACTGATAATCATACATGAGTAAGTGAAAATAAGAATCTAAGAAGATTAAATAAATTTGTTGCAGGACATGACGTAGCATGGCTAGCAGTTGCCATCATGGTAATTTAGTTTAACTTTCTATGTAAAAAAATTCAGTACAACTTCAACTAGTAATTTCTGAAATTAGCCTGTAACTTGAGCTGTGGAGAGATTTCATTTTAAAAAAATTACATTGAACAGTATCATTTCCAAATTGAAATGAGAAGTTACAATCAGAACATTGTTTAAGACTCAGAACGTAAAAACAGACCACAAAAACTCATTAAAGCTTTAAACTTTACAAGAAAATGGTTTTCCTGTACAGGCTGAGAAGAACAAAATATTTAAAAAACACAAAGTAGAATTTGTTTTTATCTTTCTGATACTAGAAAGTAAATTTGTGGATTTTGCTGTTGATGCCTCAAGGTGTTATACCATATTTTGGATAAGTCTATTAAACAAGAAATTAAGTGGACGGATTCATAAATAGAATCATAACTTAGCAATCAGATGAAAATAATGCCTACTGACTTAGGGTATTGTTCCTTTCAATATGAGTCAGCATGAGGGAGCTGCGTCCAAATAATAACACTGTACAACGCCTCGTCCGTTAAATTTAAAAATGATCCCCCTACCACGACATTGCTGTACAATATATCTGACGTAAGTAAAAGCTTACCAAAAAAAAAAAAATAAAGGGATACTGAATGTCTAGTTACTGCTTTAAGCCCAAATATGTCAGACAGTAAGATAGGCATCTTAATAAGAATTATTAAACAAGGAAATAGAAACTATGACATTTTCAAGAGACATTGGTCACCTGTGAAGATGTAAGCAACAGCTCCTCTGCTTATCAGTCACTCAAGAGTGATAATAATCAGAAGAAATCAGAAGAAATTTCCTGAGGATATAGACAGTGACAATGGCCATGGAAGAGCAATTCACACAAACTCTCCAAAACCTCTCCAAAAGGCGGTCAACTAAGTATCTAGATTTTGTCTCATTTACCACACACAAAAAAATAGGTAAGCTCTTCAGCAGAAGTTAGGAACACAAATAGATGGTTGAATCTAGACATAAAAAAAAAAGGGAGTTCCTCTCCTCTCTTCTTTCTACATGAGGCAGCCAAGCACGTGCCTGGTAGGCACAAAACTGCACTCCCAAGCCAAAGACATACTTAAACAATCACCATCTCTTTACCATTCACATTTTCTTTTTTTATCTTTCTCCCCCTTCTAAGCTGTTTCTTTCTTTAGTCTCTCATATTTTGAAGTGTCAAGAGCTAATGAGCCATACACATTTTTTTTTTATATTTTCTTGTACATGTAATACATGTGTCCCATTTAATCACTTTGGTCTTGAAAAGTTTCCTGCAAAATGAAATATTTGTCAGTCTGCACATATTTCTGTATCAAAATACCTTTTACAATTATCATACTTTTACTGAATGAATTTTGTTCTGGAGCAAACTAATATGTATTCTTTCTTTTGAAAAATACTAAAATGTAAAACATTTTTTTTTTTTCACAAAAAAGTAAGATGCTGAGCATTTTAAACTAAATTAATTGATTGGCATTTACACAATCATTACAAAGAAAACAAATGTAGATATGCATAATTTTTGAGTCCATGTCTAACCATTTTCCCTTTTAGCATTGGAATGATCTGATATTTCACATATTAAGCATATTCAGTTTAAAAAAAAAATAATGCAGTTTAACACTGAGAGACTGATAGCAAAAAATAAGATATTGGTAATAATCACTATTACCAAAAATAAAGACTTTAAACTCTTTACTTTGGATTCTCTTTTGTCTGACAGTATTCCCTTATATTTTAGTTCCTTGAAAAGCTTACATTCAGTATGGTGTTTGTTATACTACAAAGATCACAGTAAGCAGATGTACTTCGTTATCATACTCGCTCTGGCTTCCACTGCAAAAGGAAGATTTCATCATTGAGAAGAATGTTGATGAGCATTTATATTGTTTGATAAGACTTTTTTATTCACTTTTTATTTTATGTAACAGAATGACATGCCTCCATGTGATACACTGGAACAAACTGCTCAACTATATAGGACGAGGGTTACCATATTTCATTTTTTTTTAATTCTGTTCTTCATCTACCACAAAATTCTGGGAATAAAAAAGGAATTGCACACCATATCAGAGCAAAAGCAGCAGCTCTGGCCAGGGCATTTTATGTTCAGCACTCTCAGAAGAGCATGCAATTCAAGTTTTAGGTCATCAAGCTGCAAGCATCTGGGATGCACCAGACTCACTGCATATGCAGTGCAACTGATCTGTACATATGCATTGGCTATCTGCTTAGTGCTTAAAAAATGCATGCCAATGCCATCAATCTCTTTGGAAATGCCTTCTTAATGGATATATGCATTTCTGTTTCCATTACAGAAGTCCTAAACAGCAAAAGGGGCATTCTACCAGCCTGAAGAAATCTTGCTTAGATGTAGAGGGAAAGTAACAAGGAATAGCAGATTCTGCAATTACCTCATGACCTCTGTAGTAATGAACTTCAGTATCATTTTATCCTTCCATATGTATAGTCCAATTCTTCTACATATAAATGTATACAGCTAGGAATTTAAAAATTACTTCCGAGACTCCTTGTGTCCTTTGTCCAAATGTCAAGAATAAATCATTACCCTATTAAAAAGCTTAAGTCAGATTAAATTGAATGTTACATCACCGTGGCTAAAACAGATGGAAAGCAAAGGCTGTTCTGCAGGCTTTATTATTTGCAAACACTTTTAATGAGCTTATATTCTAGAAAATACATTAGGTTTCTAGACTACTACTAATGATTCTATTTTTCCCCGATATTTTGCATGTGGCTATGTTACTCTTCAGAGTAAATCACAATGCTCAGTTCCACGGAATAGTTTCAATGTTCTACTTGCTACCGGAAAAGATGTGCTTGTGTTTGACATATAAAGCTGAGATTTATATATATGTATGTATATACATGAAGCTTTATAGACTTTTGCATTGTGTCTGTACGTAAGCAAACTATATTTTTTTTCCCCAAGACGTTACTCATAATTAGGAACTCTGATGTAAGTTAACATATAAATCTAGAAGCACTGTAAATTGTATCAAGCTTTCTAGAAAACATATGGATTTGCATCCCCATTTTAAAATGACAAAGAATTTTTTGTGATAGATATATTTTGAGCTATAAAACAGTTTCATGATTACATTTCATGTTATAAGCTACGGTACTCATTTCTCAACATGTTCCTTAAAAATGTGAGATCAGACTGTATTTCTTTCTCTATGTTTTGGCTAAAGGAGGAATACATACATATGCACACAGAAGCATAGTGAGCTAAGTTTAGTATTCACTAAGTATAGATATATATAATCTATAGTTCTCTGACCATCTTTTTAAAAGCTTTTTCTCTTTCACAGGTCTTCACAGCTAACCAAAATCGTCTCACTAATCACCACTGAATATGACAAAAACAATAATGAGATTCTATTATGATAGTGAGACAACTTCAATTGGCCAACTAAAATGTGGATTTTTTTGCTTTACTTTTTGTGGATCAATACAACCTCTCATATGAGGACAGGTTGAGAGCACTGGGACCCTGAAGAAGAGAACTCAAGGGGATCCTAGCATTATATTTAAATACCTGAAGGAAGGACATAACAAAAACAGAGCCACGCTCTTTTCAGTGGTGCCCAGCGACAGGACAAAAAGCAATGGGCAGGGAGTGAAATGCAGGATGTTCCCTCTGAACATTAGGAAACAGTTTTTTATTGTGTGGGTGACTGAGCACTGGAACAGGTTGCCCGGAGAGGTTGTGAAATCTCCTTCCTTGGAGACAGTCAAAAGCTGTCTGGACATGGTCCTGGGAAATCAGCTGTAGTTGGCTCTGCTTGAGCCAGGGTGGTTGGACCAGATGACCTCCAGAGGTTCCTTCCAACCTCAACTATTCTGTGAGTCTGTGATCCTGTAATATTGGTGTGTATGTAAGTATAGTACTAAAAGCATTTTACTGATAATTTCAAACATCTCAACAAAGATCAACTGAAGTGGTGGTGTAATTCCTCTTTTACTGGATCTTTGTTCAGATTCTCTGTGTTGGTTGCACAGGTTATTTGGGGGGAAAAAAAGGATGTTCATGTCTCCTTGCTTCAAACTAAGTAAAGTTTTCCACCTCTCTTTTTTCTTTTTTTTGTTTTTTTGTTTTTTTGTTTTTCCTCCCAGCTTGTTTCTGTACTTGTTTCTGGTTTTGAGAAGAGAAATACAGCAAATCAGAAGCCTGACCCCATGGTAAGATCAAAGTCTGCTGTGACAAAACACAACTGATTTTAAACTTCACCCAATATTTTGGAGAAATTTAGAAATAGTTTAAATTGAAAAAAAAAGAAAGAAAAAGAAAACTTTACTTTCAATCTTTATGACACTGGGCATCAATCACTTCTTACAAATCTTTACGTGAAAGACTAAAGTAACTTCAAATAATATCAACAAACTAAAATATCAAAACAATTTAAGATAACTGAGTAACTTAATGTTTATCATTCACCCTAACTCTCTTACCCTAACTTACAAGGACTAATACCTTACACTTCTCACTTGCAGAGAGAAGTGTTACACAGTACGTTCAAAAATAGTAGAAAGCGGTCTACGAAAAGGAAAAAGACAAGGAAAAGTAGAAACGTATAGTTCTTCGACATAAGAAAATCGGGATGTTCTCAGGAAAGGGGATAAACTTCAGCTAGAAAGGAAGATACATTGTTTTCCTTTACTATATTTACTCAATATTGACTGCTAAATTCCTGCCAATGTTGAGAACCTTTTTCAACAAGCTAAAGAAATCAGTCCCATAGTATCACTCACGTCAATAAACTTCTAACAACCCCCCATGGGATATGTTAAGAACATCCTGACAGTGTGGTTGAATAGGTAAGAGTCATCACTGCACCTACATGACAATATTCACGTTGCCCAGAAATGAACACTACAGAGGTGCTTGCTGTAACAGGTCCAGACTGCTAATCCTTACAGTCAGTGACAGCTCTCACTAATAATTAAATTACTATCTGGATCAACTGTAGACATGGTAAATCAATGCTTGCATTACAAAATCTACCCTTAACCCTGGAGAATGAAACTGTAAAGATGTGAAGAAATAACCACATGTACACAATAATCTTGTGAACAGCTGAATTGGTTTGTGGCTTTCTTGTTCTAAATAGCAAACTGTCACAGATGCTGGTCTCTGACAATGGCCTCCATCCTTTAGCCTTGACATGCTTTATACTGTTGTCTACTTTCAGCTTTTGACTCAGAAAAAAGTTTTCTATACTATCTCTCAGTTGGTGGACAACTCTTCCTGAATTCAAGGAAGCCAAACGATTCCAATCTGCAGTCATTTTCTTTTTAACTTGTTTTCCTAATGTTACGCACCCTTTTTCTATAAAGTCTAGCTCTGATCCAATGACCAATTAAACTGTCAGAAACATCCCAGCTGACTTCGATATACTTGTACCAACTCTGTTTCTCTTGGATAGATTCAAACAGGGTGCAACACAATAACTAAGATCCTAAGTTTGTTACTATCCTTGATCCTACTTCTTCATTTGACAGGTGTTAAGAGCAAGGCCTGTTGGTCTTTCTTGAATTTGCCAGGGACAAAAATATTAGCAACGGTTTGTCCCATTTCATACTATTGAGACTCTACTCTGTTTCATTTTTCCATTGCTTTATCCATTTGAAAAGAGAAGAAAGTGTAATGGTATTTTCCTTGTTTTTCTGGGCTGCAGCAGTACTCTATTCACTTTGTTAAAACTATATGCTCTTTTTGTACAGCTTCTGAAGTTAAACCTTTAGAGAGAAGGTGACTAAGTAATACAGTGTATCAGTGGCTTCTGACATATCTTTTAATCCTCTTAAACTGTGCATGCAGAAATACAGGGGATGATCAACTTCAAATACTGACCTTAAAAGAAAACTAGACACACACAAAAAATTAGATTCCTACAAGACATAGTAAACTGTGTTAAAAACCTGCTGAAAACTTTCATCTACACCTAAATTCAGATAAGGAGACAATCCTGGTGAAAAGACAAAGCAGAACACCACCATCTTAATTACTTAGTTTCCCCTAAAGCTGTGCTTACAACTCTCTTTTTAAATGTGTCATGCTCTCCTGGTATTAAGAATCTCAGGAATATAGAAAAGACCTCTATTATAAACAGGATAAATAAAACAAACAGTCTTGATAAGAATTATTATTCAATATATATCAATCCAGGATTTCTTCTGACTTGCCTTGCACTCTTATCAATAGTAAATATAAGACTGTTTTGTTTTTTTTTTTTCCTCTAGAAAAACACAATTCAGTACTAGTAAATCAGAATACAAACTTGTTTTTCAAAGCCATTTGATTTTAGGGGGTAGTTATGTTTTAAAGCTGAATGCTTTTCATTTAGCATTCAGGCCATTACAAAGGTGCCACCATGCTAATGAGCCAAAGCTTACAATTTGATACAACTGAACAACTGCTGATGCTTGCACGCAAGGTGGCTATAGCACTTTAAAACAGATGCCACAGTTAATTTCATGGATCTTGGTGCCTTCAGGGAAGAAGTTGGGTTTTTACTTTTCCATTAAGGCTTTAATGTTTTATTTAGAGGATTTCTGACATGTCAAGCAGCCTGCTTCTGGGATATAAAATTAATATAGCAAGAAAAAAATAAAATTAATACAGGCTTTTTTGAAGCAGATAAAAAGCAACACAGTTGGGTAATTATGATAATTGGAGCCACAGAGTATCTATCTAATAATTTTATGAATATATCTTTTCATAATGCTGATTCATTAAGAGTACACAAAACAAATTCTATTTTTTTTGCTTACAAATAGAAAATCTGCCTTTTTGGTATTGAAAGTAGTGGAGATATAAAAATATATCACCTGAAATAGATTTAGATCATGCAGATACTAGTGTATATTTGTTTAACTTTTCTTACCAAGTCTCTGAGCAAAGCTATAGTAACCTGCACGAAGACTCAAAGCTAACAGGACTTGGAGAAAATTGTAAAATTACAATTAGGCATGAAGAATAAGGCTGAGGGTTTTTTAAGTAACAGGAAGATATATTTTCAAGGACAAATATTCAGAAGCCTGTAAGGATTACCCTGGAGAGAAGGCACATTGTTAAATCGCTTTTCAGCATTGCATGGTCTTTTCAAACTTTTAGAAATTATCACAGCTTGAAATGAGTAGGATAATCAGATGACATGAACATGGCCTAAGTGTCATCGTACTTTCAGTGCACAGATAAACATCTTCAGTGCATCAGTGAATATGCACTAGCCACATAAACTGTTCCACTAGTGCCTCAAAACATTACACCAACTGAAAGAACAACGTTTTTCAATTGTGAAAGAGAGTTCAAATATTTATACAAAGAAAGTAAAAGTGAAACAGTAAATCAATATTGTTCTCCTGTCGGTACACTCAGGAAAGGTAAGCAAGTTTTTTTTGGTGAAAATCTGTACTTTTATGTGTAAGAACTGACTATATTTTAATTATGGGAAGAAAGAGGGAATTGTACAATCAAGTAATGACATGCTGATACCAGGTGAAATTCTTTTCTTGCACAGTAAGTTATTGGCATATTTGCTTAAAGTTAGCTTAAGTGGAAATTAATTTTCATGACAGAGGTTAGCTTCAATAAATAAATATTTAAATTTTTGCCTGAGAGCCAACATGCATCTTAAAAAAAAAAGTAACAAAACCCAATTAATAAAGTGACATCATATCACTAGGATATTAACTCTGTAATTAGCACATTTTATTTCTATCAATTTCAGTGTAGCAGCTATAGAAACATTAACAAGAGCTGCCAAAGACAGACTTTTTAATCCCTGGCTTTTAAAGGACTTTAATATTTTGAAGAAAATATCAAAATTCTACCAGCTATTAAAACAAGTCACTTCAGAAAAGTGATACTGCAACTATTTAACAGGGAGCATAGCACAGTCGAAATTGTGAAGTAAACAGGAAATTATACTACTAAAGATTCAATTACTGTTATTGAGAACTGGTGGCAAAAAGGGTATGACATGTTCTTTAAATACCGCTGGGTTTACATCCTACTTGAAGACAACTCAGTGAAACTCACTGTTCCAACATTCCTTCAGAACGCTACTGAACCATCATCAGTCCATTCCTGACTTTCCTAAGGATCTCAAGTAGCTTCACTATCCAGTAAGTTCTGACATAATTACAGGACCCAATAACTCAGCAGTAGGTTATACAATTGGCACCAATTTACCTTCCAAAAATAAGCAGGAGGAGCAAATAAACTAGATTAAAATAATTACTTGATAAAGTATTTTTCTAGCTGTTATCTCCCATTGATGAGCAATGAAAGACTTTTAAATGTAACTGCATATTGATGGTATAAAAATAGTATCAGTAAAAAATATTACCATCGCATCAGTAATTGAGGCACAAACATAGCAGCATCCTGTTAGCTTATTCGTACATCGCATGAACAGAAAGATAATGCTGATCCAGATACTTAGCATATGATCTGCATCTCTTTGGTTATTTATTCTCAATAGAACTACTGTGACACACTTCTAAAGCCTTTAATGTATCATAAGATTGGCAAGGCCTCTTCATTTACATAATTAAGGCAATTATAGCTATTATAATCGAATGCAACACCATTTTAATGGTCTGGACTATATTTAAGCTTCCAGCTTTAAAATCCATAAAAGCTGGTTGGCAGAGAGCAAAAGATGATAATGAACATATCCTAAAAAAAGCATGCTTTCATGACTATCTAAAATAGTTTAATAGAGTTTGTTGTGCTACACAGACTAAACTTTTCTAACAATTTGGATGTTTGGGGGAGTCTAGGACTGAAATTGTTCATGGATTGTTTAATGACCTAGGTTAAAATTAATGATCATCAAACATAAACAGCATTAATCATCTTCTTTCATCATAATGGCTTGTCTAACTGTCTTAAAATTGTACCATCACACACAAACCCACAGGACGACACACTGAAGGTAACATTTTTGCCTCTAAAGACGTACTACCACTTTAAGGGTGTTGAGGCACTGGAACAGGTTGCCCAGAGAGGCTGTTGAGGCCCCATCCCTGGAGGTGTTCAAGGCCAGGCTGGACGTGGCCTTGGGCAACCTGGTCTAGTGGGAGGTGTCCCTGCCCATGGCAGGGGGGTTGGAACTCGATGACTTCAAGGTCCCTTCCAACCTAAACCATTCTATGATTCTATGATTTACCACGAGATTGCAGTTTTGTCTTTTTTCCCTACTAAAAAATGAGGGGAAAGGAAATAAAGAAATCAACCAAGCTAATCAAAACTTTCATAACAACTCAATTTAAAGCAATCTCCTATAGAGAAGTCTTTTCCTTTGTGAAAAGTATGTGAATACTTTGTAGTAGGAAGAAAACAACTCCGTATTTTATATATATAAAATATATAAATATTTTAACTCTATATCAATATAATAACTCTATATACAAATACTCTATTTGTATATAGAGTTTTTACCTACAAAGAGCCAGAGTGTCTAAATGGCCCCGAGTGTCTGAACACTCCCATAGAACTCAAGGATTAAACAAAGGGCAATGCATCCAAAGTCTTAAGTGAACTTTGCATGTGTGTAAGCTCAATCTCGCATACTGATTTGTAGTGAACCAGCTAGTTTTGCCTGAGACGAAGTCTTGGAAGTTCATCCTTAAATTGCTCCCTATGGACAGGACGGACAAGGCCACCAAGGAATTCCAGCTGTGCTTGTGTCCTCAAACACACACGCCTGTTTTCAAAGGCGCAACTGGCATAGGACACATATGCCCTTGGTGTCCTGTGATAAAAATACTCACACAGTGAGCAGAGATGCAGCACTCACATTAAAAAATTAGAACTCTATTATTCAAATACTTTGAACACAGGGCCAGGTCTGCCAGTTAAATACCCATTTGCAGGTAACAGAAGAAACACGAGAAGCAACTTCTTAAAGTGCAGCCCACCACAGGAGGCTACAACTGCTTTCCACAGCCTTGACAGCTGAGGAATTTTCCATTTAAATGTAAATTTGGGGACGTGATATACCTGGATTTCACAAAGCTGTGAAGATTTGAGTATGCAAAAGCAGCCATAAAAAGTGGAAGGACTTGGAAATAACAAAGCAGCCCAAAGGAAAAGCAAAGAGGAAGACTGCTGGAGAAGACTTCTGTTGCTAAGACACTAGGAACTGTGAGCAAAGAGCTGTTTCCAGTGATAGGTGTGCAATATTCCAGCTTTCCCTGTAGTGTTTTTGCTCTTCATAATATTGACAAGCACTTAGGTAACAATCCTTGCTCAGGATTTCACTTAATCCTGACAACAATAAAATATTCTTTTCCACAGCATTCTTGAACATGTTCTGCTGTGTTATGGGGGTTATTTTTCATAAACACAGCATAAACAGTTTTTTTGCATTCTGGCCCTTTTTTATATAAACTATACTATTATGGAACGGACAATCACCCCTTAATCTTTCACTTCTTCCTTCTAACAGTCAAGTTCAATGGAATTTTAATTTGTTCTACAACTATAACCTCATTGCAGAGAACTAAAAAAATACAAATCACCGTTCAAACACATGCTACCTTCTCCTTTTTTTCTCCCTACGCTATCAGCTCCACTCCAATTCCAACTCATGGTACACTTTTTACTAGAATGTCTCTGCCTCATTGTTCTACTTGCATTTGTAGTATCACTTCTTTTCTGCAAGACATATTTCTATCCCTTGTTCGCAAGTATTTTAACCCGTGTAAGAACAGAAAGCAAAAGCAAAAATTGCTTTTTAGCCAAAAGATCATCTATTAATGACTAACCGACTCTAGTTATCTTTTTTGAACTATAAAGGTGTTTAAAACAAAACGAACACACCCTGTTCCATGCAAGAGAAGTCTGAAATTACAGGACAAACTCATGCATTTGAAGCAAAAATGATGGAGTCACCTCACCTCTACAGCCTAACAACAGGTTACACAGCTCCATCTCCATTTCCCCGGTCCTTCAAACACAGCCACAGGTCCTTCGTACTTCTCACAGATTTTATCGTTTAGTCTCAGCCATCTGACTAAACTGTGGGGCCTTCAAAGCTTCCCATCTGCCAAGCTGAGGTGTGCTTTTCCACATCACGTATGGGCAAGACCTGGCAAGCAGCCTACACCCCTCATTTCCAACCTTTCCCTGGGTTCCAAGGGAGGGAAGCCTGGGTACGTGGTGTGCTCTGGCCAAGCCCCAGCCTAGATGACAAGAGGACCAGGGGATTGTGGGCATGCAGGTCAGATACACCTTCTCATTCCAAACACATTCTCTGTCATTCTACACCACATTAGATTGCTACTAATCACACTACATTAGATTACTACTAATTATGATGGAGAAGTCTCTTTTTAGAAAGTCTTAACATGGAGTTTGATTAATGAAAGAAGATGCTGCTGACAATTTTACTTGGCTCAGCGTCACTCAAGCAAAAAAAATATTCTGTTTAAGAATCTAAAGAAGATTAATGCAGAAAATTTATCTTAACATTGAAGGAATAAACAATAAAATTGGCTCCATTAAGTTTCTGTTATTACACAAACACAGTAATGAATATTAAGTAAATGTCTTTTACAAATACAATAATACAATATTTTTGTGCTAGCAAATTGCCTTTCTCTATCATAGATACGGAAATCACTTACAGATATAAATGAATTCTGGCTAAAATTATTAGGCTGCTATCTTAGAAAAAAATTAACATTTATAAAATATAAAGATACTAAAGCAACAAAATCTGATTTAACAATAGTACTTCCTATTAAAGACCAAGTAAAAGATGGCCTATAATTCACATTATATACAACAGAGAGAAAAAAAGACATTGTTAATGAATTATCCTGACTGAATTTCAAAGCGTAAAAATCTACAATGCATCAATTTTCACTTTACCTTCAAAGAGCTTCTATATATATATATATAATGTATACTTACAGCACATTACTGTAAATGTGTACAATGAATTAAAAAAAATGGAAAACAATATTTTAGCTTGCATGCCTGGACAAATATAGGTCTAAGATGAACAGCTTTGAGATCTAAAAGTGAATGCTATGTATTATAGCATAAAAAGCAATAAAAGCAAAACGGACATTTACTGTTAAGTCAATACCCTCTAAAGAACTAAAATGGATATACAACAATACACTGTTGCTTTGTGGCATCTTTAAAATCACAAAAGGTTTCAGAAACATTAGTAGAGTTCAGAAACTGCAGTAGAATAAGAAAGCTTACCTATAGTCTTTTCCTCTAACAAGGAAATTGAGTCACAGTGTGAGAGCCTATCTACATTTAAATCAATGGCAAGATTCACCTTGATGCCAGTAGTAAAGATTTTCATTTAATGTTGTATTCTATAGAACTGCAGCAGCAATTACATCACAAAACACTTCACTGAATCATAAAACTATGGCCAAGAAAAACAGTAGACTAGAACGCTGACAATTACCTAATGCAAATTTACCTCACGTGGATCAAATGTTGGTACTGCCTATACCCCCAAACTACTGAGACTGCCTCCTTCCATTTACTGTGCATAGTCTTCAGAGAAAGTTAACAACTGAGAGTAGTGCTCCATGATGAAAACCAGCATGCTTCTCTTTTATAGGCAAGCCACTTATTTTCTGTAACTAGCATGGCAGCATAAAATTAGATGCTATAGTTAGATCTTTTGGGAAATATTTTAGAACATGCTAACTTATTTGTAAATAAACCCCAAACAGCACTATAAAATAACAGTAATTTTCTTTGGTGGGTTATTTTTGTCTTATCTGAGGTTTGAAAGTTAAATTTTATCCTTGACCACACAGCATGAACTTCATCTTACAGATGGGAATTTTGCTCATTGGCTCGTATAAATGGCTTCTCCTGGCTACCCCATAATTGATCACTGATAATATCAGGCCTAATTGGTCTAGTACATGTTGGTTTGGATATGGATTTTATTCTATTGATGACCTGGAGTTAATCTTGTGGAAGAGAAAAAGGGAATTACAAAATATTACTATCTGTCCTTGAAAGGTAATAATACAAAGTAGAGATTAAGGAGTTAACACAATGTTATTTTTGGCCCTAAATCTCTTTATTTGTGAAGTCTGGAAACCGTTCAGTGTTCTTTTTGAATGCAAACAAAACAGAAGCTCTTTTTTGGCATCTATACCTGTACTATATGAAGAGTGGTTGAGGTCACGTATTGAGAAAAAGTTGCCATGTAAATAAAGTAAGAGGATTTGGGAGAGTGCTGTTTTGCTATTTGTTTAAAAAGAGTGCCTATATTTGTTTTTCATGCACTGATGCACACAGAACGAAACAGAATCCACGGTGTCTTTAATCCTACTGTTACTTATCCTCATCTCTCCATAGCAATTAACAATTCAGCAGTATTCAGTATAAAATAGGATGCAGCTGAGAGAGCAGCTATGTTCTGTGATTAAAGTCTTTCAGATATGCTAACTGAAAATACTTTCAGCACGCAATGTTGCCTTTTCACATCCTTCTGGCAAAAGCTTAGATGCAAAAAGTATGACATTTATAGCAGCTCCCTATATTACCTATACAGTCCTCTTCAGATGATCAGATAAAGAGAAGCCCTTTTCTTTCCACGAATATGTCTACCTCTGTTATTTTACTGAAAATATCAAGTGAGCTCTTTCACAGGATTTATTAGAAATTAGCTCAAAAATCGTTGAGAGTGAATTCTTCTATTTCAGTAGCTAATGGAAAAGGATATTTAATATTTTACCCACAATAGTACGGTTTTTTCCATCTAAACTGCAGGACCTTCAACTGATTCTGAGCTTTTGGGTATGATTGCATGTCCCAGTTGCATCTTAATTCTATGGCAGAGCAGAATGCCAGCCTTCTTCCCATGGAGAAGAAAGAAATCCAAAGACACAACCCAGGAGGATGCTGTAGCACACATCACCCAAATCTCTGAAATAGACTGTTTGGGAGACCAGGATGCTGGGCATGTCACAGCACACATTTACTACAGCGTTAGCGCAGCTCAACAGGGACATAGAACGCAGGGACTCTGTCAAGCTCTTTGGATTTAAGGATAATTTAACTTTCTCAATGTATGTACTCTAGAGCAAAGCAAACTCAAGCCCTCGACAATGGATGCTTTTCTTTGATACTTTTGGAAGGTCTTTGACCACAGTTACAGTTGTCAGCCATACACTCATCTGGTGCTCTAGCATTCAAAACATGTTTTGTATGGATCTTCCTGTAAATGCAAAAATGCAATGTATGTCTTCATTGCATTTTCCTTTAGATTGACATACCCAGTGGGATGATTTTGTCATCTGCATTGCCAAATGTCTTATATTAGGGTGCTATGACAATGAAAAGACATATACCCCAGGTATTTGGTCCAGGCAAAAAAAAATACCCAATCAAAACAGTCTAGCAACACCATATTGTGTCTTGAAGCTTTTAATTGTTATTAATATCTTATACAAGTTTTAAAATCTAGTCAATAAGCCTCTATGTAACCTACATAACAAGCAAAGAACAAACAGAAGGAAATGTCTGCAATGATGCAGTACCATTTAAGACAGAGTGAATAATCTCTTTCTATCTCAGTTTCTGAATGGATGTGAAACAATTTTATTTCAGAGATTGACATATTCCTTCCTCAGCAGCATTTTGCAGCTTTTGAGAGATGTTAAATGCTACAACTGATTACAGAGAAGGCTGTTGTCTGGGATCCCTCTTTGTATTTTCTGGAAGATGGGGTATAAAACTCCTCAGTCCACCAACCTCTACTTTTTAAAGAAATACTTACCAATCTAATATCATTAATTTTCCGTATCTCAACTAGTAATATAAGTACAATGCTAGTAAAAAAGAAATCCAAGGAAATATTAAGACTAGAAACAAGGCAAATTTCATACAGAAAGAGATTACAGATGAAATCCTGGCTCATGACAGTCCTACCCTGACTCTTCAACCAGTATCCAATATAAGCCAGAACTGCTCTTTCAGCCAGCTAGAAAATGTAAAGTATTATACTGTAAAAATATATATATGTAAACCTCATATATAATACATTAAATGACATATAAGAAAGTAAACACAGTTAAAACTTTATGTCCTTATTTCTAAGACATATATTCCACAGACTGCTTTATTTATTTATGTAGTAAAAACAGACAACATGGGTCTTGACCTATACCACGAGAATGAAGTAACAGTACCAAATGACTTTCAATTGTTCTTTTTTTTTTTTCTTGCCACTTCTTGAACTAATATTTTTTGGTTATTAAAAACTCTGAGGATTTTGCTGTTGGCATTCATTCCTTCTTCTGAATTAACAAAACCTCTTAATAAACCTGGCCTTCTAGACCCTGCAAGATACAAAGAAGCACATGTACTTTGCAAACTAAAGCAAATAAATTTCTAATGCTTGCCAAGCCTAAACAAGAAAACATACAAACAAGTGAAAACGCTTCATCCATTTAATGCAAAAAGAAATTGCTTGGTAACTATGTAATATATTGATTTTCTCTCTTTTCTTATCTTCCTTCTAACTACAGCTTGAGCCATGGACATCAAAAATCAAATTCTGACTTGGTCAAAAATCAAAATCATGCCTTTGGTAAGGCATGTACTCAAGTGTTCACACCTAGCAAGCTTTTAATTAAGCTTACTGGTATATAATTTTCTCTCTAGTAGATCCTAAAGAATATTCAGCATTATTTTTCCACCTTTACATAATAAGCTACTTATTAAACTTTTGTAGAAATTAACAGAAGACTACAATTAGTAGGAGAGGCTAATATGGTGTAAGACTATACAGTGGGTCAGACACATTTTCAGAGTAATTTCGTTGTAATTAAAATGGCCAAAGTCACTGAACAAAGCTGAACTATCCCCGAAGTAGAAAGGTTTGTGTAACTTTTACAATAGCTTTTTTTTGCCTGCCTTTTTCGTTCAAAACGGAACTTTGCATTATACACTTAGAGGTTTTAGTAAAAACCATATTGCTTAGCATATCTTTATTCATTAAAGGTCTTCATCACAACTCTTGAATTACATAACATGTAATGCAAGGAATGAAGAAACATCTGCTATCTCCTGAACGAGCACCATTTCAATATATACTCAAAAAATATAAAATGTAACAGGTTTCAAGTCAATATGTAATATTCAGTAAATGGACTGCGTTTCTTTGAGCATATGAGTGCACTGCCATAGAAAGATACATTTTACATGTTGTTAAAAATTCAAAATAGCAGAAGCAACACTAAATAAACGGAAAAGCAAGACAATGATTCTGTGATCACGCCAAGGTACCACTGAGTTTGTTAGGCAATTGCAACAGCCATAAATTATGTTCATTAACATTAAAAGAAGCTCTGCACCTGAGAAAAGTATTTTGAATATATTAACCTGCAAAATAAAACATTATTGTGAAGCAGAAAGTTCAGTTGTGACTACAGTTTGTCCAACTTTTTGTTCTTGCTGTTTTACACCTATTATTAACTATTCAGATTTCTTTTTTCCACCAGGATAGTAAAACTCCTGTACCAAAGCCTTGAAATCAGTTAAGAACTGTCTCACAACCTCAATTATTCAATCAGACTTTAAAACTTAAATATTTATTTTCGTTAAACAATGTTTCCAATATGTATTTATGTTACACAAATTAGTCCATTTCAGTGTCTATTCATAGGTTTCAAATCAATTCAGTACAAATCAAACACGAATTGGCACTGGACTAGAAAACTGGAAATTAAACTGAAATAAAATTTACTGTTACTTAAATATTGACTGGGAAAAGACACAGTTGAAAAAAAGAAGTAGTTAAAATTAGCAAAAAGTGCCAAATGACAGAAGAGCACTCGATAAAACTATTTTTCTTCTAAAACCCACACTTTTATAACGAAATAAATTACATTAAGCAAAATGAAAATCTGTTAATAAGACAAGAAAAAATTCTGATAGAAAAGTCTTATCTCCTTCACCCCTATTTCTCTATTAAGTCACCTAATTTTTCCCAAAGAAATTTTGCTGTTAATAAATTAATCTAAAGTCGGCTGAAAGGAAACATGATTTAAATAAAGTCAAAACAGCCAACTGCCAAAAGCTTTGTAATTGAACTTTAAATTACTGAAAGAGTAGATGTAGGTTGGTGAATTATACATTACTAAATAAATGTAACAAAACTTCAAATAAATGTGCTATTGCATGAGGTGAAAAAACAGTTTAAAATGTGAACACTAACAGGCAGCAGGTAAGTCTGCGTGTGTGTGTCTGTGAATGTCTAAAATTGAACTTTTAACTCCTCAAGCATAAGGTTGCTACTTGCCAGCTGCCATTGGTATGGACTGGTGTGAATTTTGATAAAACAGAAGTGTCATTTCCATTAAATCCTCCATTACATAAAGAGACATGGGACAGAACTAACAATGAGGAGGCCGGTCACGCATTGTGCCTCTGCACACAGACTATTTAGATTGGGAAAATGGGGGCTGGTGTGGTGAGGGTGGTAGGGACTGAAAAGATGGGTCCTGGAAGAAGAATGGCTTCCCAGAAAGAAGAAGGTGTCCCAAAAAGAAGACAGTTATGATCCTGGCTGGTGGGAAGATGCTGGAAGTGAGCAGAAATCCTTGAGATGAGTGAGATGCACTGAGCTGAACGCTGCAGGACTCCCAGGGATGATGGCCAGCAACACCTGATAGGTAACTGCACGCAGCTGCACAGCAGAAACCAACATTTCTTTCTGCCTGACTGGTCCAGGTCAGCAGTGACCTCCCAGCTTGGCAGGTAAGCTGAGATCTAGTGAAGGTAGCGCTGGATGAGAGAAAGAGCGTCAAAGATAAAATCAAGTTGAATAAAATTTCTGATCTCATCAGTTCTTTCTACTACAGGCAAGGGACAGGGCTCAGTAGGGCTCAGAGCAAAAGGATCATAACTACTATTTGGAGCAAAAAATAGTGCTCAGACACTGCCAAGGGGACAGAAGTCTCCCCAGTCTTTTAAAAAGTGCAGTGCACAGAAGCCTTCCTAGTTTCTGGTTCCACATAACCACTGGAAAAAAGACTCAGAAGAGCTTAAGAAAATAAAGACCTGCACATTCCGGCTCAGTGAAATCCCTGCATTCACAACTGTGCGGGTCTGCATGACCTGGATGCCCCAAATCCTGGCACATACTTGAAAAGGAGATTAGAGTGAAAATAGGACGTGAGGCAAAGGCTAGCCTGGAAAATAAGATAGGGTCCTGTAACTGCTTCTTCACTTGTCTCTCAATTAACACCTCTGTCACTAGTAGTGGTGCCTCCCATTCATTCTGGTTTACCTTTCTCATTCTGCTTCTACGCAATTCCCTAACTCATCCCTCTCTTCCATACTCCCCATCTTCACTTATTTCTAACTTTGTGTGATCCTTCCCTCTAACACTGCCTCAAGTGCTCTTCAGAGTTGCCCTCTCTTTTATGGCAGTGCACTACATTTGTTTTTCTTTTCTTTCTCTTTTTAAAAATTACTGGAGCACCTACTGTAGTTTATAGTTTATATGATAGCTTTCCCTAAACTAAAACCATAACAAAAATATGACAAAGATTTTTATTTTATTGTGTCCTTTTTTCGCTTGTTTATTTTATTACCAACTTATACATCTAGTTCTAGCTCAAGTTCTTAGCCCTTTCATTTTTGGATTCAATCTAACAGCCCCTGCACATCTGTCAGGTTCAATGTTATTGAATGTATCACTAAAACAAGCCTTTTTTTTTTTTTTTCCCCACAAACCCCAGGATGCCCGCAACTGCCTCATGCATTCATCAGAGAGGTGGATTAGATAAACTTCAGAGTTCACTTGCAACTAAGAGTTTCCTATGATCTCATGATTAGGTTCACATACATTTGAAGAGGCAAATATTTTTTTCTGAATGCTGGTTTAATTTTGCTTCCCAAAGGAGTGTGGAGTTCCACACCAAGACTATTTTGGGAAAGTTCATAGACATACTTTGCTCCCTAGATACACCAAAATTTCAGTAGAATTTGTCAATCTGAAAAAATGAAAAATTGTCTTAGACAGAGGGTGTATTTTAGGAAATCCTCACTTCATTTATTGCTGAATCTGGAGCATTAATCTTACTTTGCCTCTTCGGCTTCGTCAAATTTCTAAGCAACTAATGTGTGTATACAGCTTAGAACACTTAATGGAGTCCCGTTTAAAGAAAATAATTGTATTCTTACAAAATGTTCTAATAATGAAAGTTATAAGAAATTTTGTATTCTGTTATAATAATGGCTGAAATTGCAGTGATGATACACAGCTCACTTTTCATATTTCTCATGTCTCCTGGCCTTTGGCCTTGTAAAGAAATTATATTCAAATTTCAATGTTGCAGTAAAATGTAGCAGTTGGAAAAGCCATGTATTTCGCTTGCCCTGACAATCTGTCAAGACAGGATTAGTGTTAATTCCCGTACTCATATAGCATCTTTTTTCTTTCTCGTTTACATAACTAAGCACAAGTAATCTTGATCCCTTGGCAGTATAAATCTTCAAGAAGAGTTCATTCCTAATTAAAAACAATTCCATTTTGTTGAAGCCAATAAAATTTGTCTATAGATTGTTTTCAGTGTTTAAGTACAGAAGTACCAAAAATAGAATGTGCTTGAAAGAACACACACAAAGACAAAAATAACTGCATCAGGTGGAAACAGCTTCCAGCAGAGAAAATGCTAATTTTGTTTTGGTAAAAACTGAGGGCAATGGTACCATAGGAAAAAACTAACACTGGAGAATTGTATGCCGGCTACTCACAGAGAGATGCTTCTCGGCTCATTATCTTAATTTCACTTTATGCCCACTGTTAAGCAAATGTCCCCACATCTATGCTGGAGATGCAGAAATTGTTGGTAGTGAAAACTGCAACTGCATGTATGCTATACTATACGTCCTACCAAAGGGGCCACAATAAGCATATAAGGCTGGGTCTTCCAGTGTTTTTCATTCAGGTTAGCAACTCGAGCAGATGACAGATTTATCTATTTATTTACTGTTACTACATGAAATTGTAAAATAACGCTTTAAAAAACCCTCAAGACTGTATCATTTTGCAGAGGGGTTATAGCATAGGGAATATTTAATTACACATATTCAATTAATATTTAATTACACAATCAGTGATACTGTAGAAGACCAAAAATATGACCTAAAGAAGTGCTTTAAAGCAGTTTTTCAATTGACTTATATGCCTGCACACAGCTCGATGTTTGCAACGGTCATCTCTATTTATTGTTAAAACAACATTAGTTCACTTTTGAAAATAAGAAAAAAAAATAGTTTGGCAGTAGCTACAGCTTATCATGGAAACGATAAGATTCTCTTGCGCAATAAATTTGGAATAATGCATCAAACCATATTGAAATACCAACTTTAACATAACCCAGGAATGTAATGCTGCTTTCTTTTATCTTTATAAGGTTGCTACAGGAAAAAAAAAAGTCTTCAAAAACTAATTTTGGTGTATGTCCAATGAGGATTCAGAGTATTTGTGCATAAAGATTTTAGCTTACTCATCAAAAGTGTGACTATACAGAAAGAAGAAAACAATACAATCTAAAGTCTACAGTCTAAATAAGTCTGAAGAGAAATCATGTCTACAGTCTAGATCAGTTCAAAGAAATACAAAAATGCAGACCTCCAGTCATGCTGTTCTTGGCAAATTCAGGTACATGGTGGCCTAAAACCTCATGCTATGACAGCTCTCTATTCAGGACCACCAATGACGGTATCCTGTTTTGTTTAACAACCACCTTCCTCAGTCACCTGGGAGTCACTGAAATACAGGTATACTTGGCCACATTTTTTTTTTCTCTAGTTGCACCAATGGCTAAGAAACAGTGCAAAGAAACTGCGTTTTTCAGCAACCAAATCTCATGCATAGTCCAAAAGGAAGATGATTTATTCCTATCAAAGACTTTTCAAACAAAGAACTCACTTTTATATGACAGTCTTTATTAATAGTTCCATAGTTCAAGTGCCACTCCTTGCTCCTACGATATGAGCAGTAACAAGGACTTTTTTTCTATCACACTTCATTTTCCTGAATAGTCAACTGAAAATACTGAGGAACCAGGAAAGACTTTTTCTTTGTCTTACATGCAGCCATAAGCATCTTGAGGAGTATTAAAGAGTAAAAAAAGAACAACAATAATTCATACTACAATAGCTGCATTTGAAAAATACAGTGGCATTTTAGGGTAGGCACAATTTCCAAACCCACGGCAAAGAAAATAACCTTGAACAAAATAAAGCTGGTTTTATTCAAGAATAATCAGCGTTTGTGATCACTGTACTCTTCTGTAAGCAAAATCTTATTTCCTTTTAGAAATGAGCTGTTAAAAATATCATACAAATTACCATCACTCACCTCTCCTATCATTTCTCCCTGTATTTGTGGATTTGTCGGAAGGGCAAGGGCAACGTCCTTCGCATTTCACTGAGATTTGTTTTCCTGAGACACAGGCTTGATAGTCTAATTTGCACTGTGAGGAGAGAGAATGACTATCATTAATATAAACATCTTTTATAATAAAAATTATAGCTCTAAGTATTTTGAGGCAATATTTCACAAAGTGCTTAAATCTTTGCAGACATAGGTGCTAGGACAAATTTTCCTGCATTGGTTTTATTTGTATTATACGAGTAAAAAACAGGGCAACAATATGCATTATTGACAGGAAGCGATTAACAGTGAATTATTATAGAATTTATCATTTAATTTCTACCTTTCAGATGACAGTATCCTTTTCTATATTGAAATTTAAAACATACGAAAATAACATAGTTAAAGACCACATACATAGAAAATAACATTATTGCAAACACCATTATTCTTACTGAAAAGCTGAACTTTTACTGCAAAACAGATCTTTCTGCAGGATGTTTTGCCAATGTAATATCAGGAAAAACACAAACCAGAACAAAGAGGGGGGGAGGGAAGCATCTACATAGAGCAGAAAACTAAAGGAAAGGAGGAAGATGGTTATGAAGAACACTTCATCCTTCAACAAAGGATGGAAGATGTCAGGAACATAGAAATTAAAAGGGTAGGAGTCAGAAAATCAGTTCAAGTAACAAAAACATGAAGTGTTTTCTACGCGTTACAACACTTCAGAAGAACAATCTCACTAGAATTTGTGCCTTATATTCCCTGACTCATCTTCTATTTGGGTATCTAACTTCAGTTTAATGCAATTCCATTATACCATTTTCAGGGTTTCTGGCGAACCCTAAAGTTGAAGGTTCTCCCTCTCTCCTAAAAATATGTAAGGGGTGGGAGCACTGTAGCTACATAAGAATAAAGGAGTCTCCTGAAAGGCTGCGCTTGAGGTTTCCACTACTATGCAGATATAAGCACTGTGAATTTACAGAACTTTATCAACCTTTCATGCAGTCAGACTTCTAACCCTGTCATAGTGTCATGCAGTTCTCTACTTAGCACAAGCTGCACTGCATCACTGTACTGAAATAATACCTTTTTGCACCACTGCCAAGACCAAAAAGAAGTCATATCAGAAGACAGAGAAAAGAATACCTCCAATTTTGTGTTTACATAAAATTATCATTATAGCTCAGTTCTGAATATGCTGTCTTTTGCCAAAAAGGCATGGTTAAAGGACAATGAGGCTAAAAGAATCTTTTAATTCTAACAAAAAAGAACAACAGATCTGCTCCAATTGAAAGCTATACAAATATCACTAGTGTCTCATAAAGGACCAGAAAATTGAAGCAAACCAACCAGCTCTGCCTATGTTGCCTGCCAAACAAATGAATACCTTTTGTATCCCTGCACAATTACCTTGGCTGTACAGGAAAGGGCTAGCATTAGCCACGATGACTGCCGACCTCTTTGCAGAGAGTGCATGACCTAATTCATATTTTAATATTCAAAACAATCTTCAGAGTTAGTAGAATGGATCATAACCCAAATTTAATTCTCTTGAAAAGAGGTATCTTCCCTTTTTTAGGATCTGAGACGATCTTAGTATCTTAAGGAGTCAAACCTACAAATACCAGTGCTTTAGGCTTTGATTACTCCTGTTGGTGACCGAACTTCATGAGATCACCATTTAAAATTGGACATATAAACCCGTTTCAGGTTTGTTTTACTGAAAATCAGAATATGAAGAGTACAAAAAAAAGGAATACTTTCTTTTTTGAAGATTTCTTTAATCTTTTCCTTGACAGACTATTTTTTACAGACTCCAGTGCTTTTATTTTCACTCGAATGTTACTGAAGAAACTAGTAAACACTTCAAAGCTGCTCCAGCTGATGTAATGAGTTGTGAATTTAGTCCTTTTGATTTATTTTTCTTTAAAGTTGTCTACTCACTCCTATTTGCAAATACCATTGCCCTTTTAAATGTTAAGAAAAACTTAATGCCCGCCACATGCCAGAGGCACTGATACCCAAATTAGCGAGTGCAAGGTCCGCACATTAACACTTCCAAATCAGTACTCCCACTCACAGGTATGCTAGAATTTCACACTCACTGAACTCATTTTATGGACAGGCAGGCAGCACAGACAGATTCCTTGTCTCCAGATACAAAACAAAATCATGGTACTTGCATAAATCAGAAATTAATTGATAGGCTGTTCTGACAATTTCACATCAGCAGCTAATGTCACCAGGAATATAACTCTGGCTCAAACCTCTTGGTTTTGTTCCCCAAATAAACAATGCACTGAGATACTGTAAAGGCAGCTCAGCTAAATAAAGGTGGGTCAGACTTCCCTCAACATTATTCTCAAACTGGCAGAAGCGCAAGCAACATACTTGAAAAACTCCATAGAACAAGAAAACTGTAGCATAAAGAATATGAGGACATTATGAGAAGTAGTGATATAAAGGAAAAGTAGTGCTGGGAACAGTGCTGAAATAATCTGTTTTGTGGGGAAAACATTTGAATAGTTTAAACAGCAGAAAAATACATGAACTATTATGTTACGTATAGCAATAAAATAATTTCAATTTATTTGGCTTTATTAGTGAGTTTCTATATGGGGAAAATATGTCATAAAATTTTCAAGAAACTCATCTGTTGGTTTTCACAATATTCCTAATTTAAACAACTTGTGCACCTTTCATCACAATCCCTTACATGCATGAAAAAATACCATTTTACTTCTGAAAATATCTAGCTTTTTATCTTCTGATCTTGATTCCCCTTTCCTCTTACCATATCAGTTTTCTACACTGCAGTTTCATGATGTCTCATTTGTATGTTTGATTCTAAGGATGCTTCAGCTATTTGAAATTTCACACATTTTGTTTCAAGACGTATTCTATAGGTATTTCTGGCTTCAAAGAAATATGCTGCACAGTGCTTAAAAGAAAAATCATTTCAGTATAGACTAAGAATATGCACCATGCCAGGGTCTCTTAGCAATACATTTCAGGATGAAAAATTCCTCATTTCTGTACTGTCAAGTGTCCCATAGAAAAATGCAAGTTGTTTACTCATATTTTGCCTGTTTGAAAACCTGTTCAGTCTTAAATGGACTCAACATTCTTCAACATTTGCCCAAAGTAGTAGTTTAGTGAACTAGAGACAAGCAATTAGAACCTGTGGGAAGAACATCAAAGAATATATGTCTTCTTTAGACATGACTCATGCAGCTTTACTGTTATTACAGTAAAGATCCGAACAGTTATATTTCTGGAACAACTACTACAGTGTATGTTATTTTGATATACATGAGCTCTCCTCTTAGAACTACTGTTAGAGAGTTGGACAGATTAAACGACACTAATGTATTTCATTAAGCTCTGCCACCTTCCATTCCCAAGTAGCTACCTGTCAAAGGCTGCCAGCGAATCTCTGTATATTGTATATATAAAGAGTCTAGATTTTGCCCCAACATGGAATAAACTCACCTAACTTTTCCATGGCACAATAACGTAAACAGGAAAATACAAGCAAAAAACCTATGATTTTTGTATGCATTTGACTGGCATGAATACAAGGACAGGATACACTTTATTTATTACATTAAGTTCCAAACAATCCCAACTTCCCTTGTATTTGTAAACCAAGTTCCAGGTAAATATCATACATTTCCATATATACTTGTTTAACTTTAGAAATCATCCTCCTGTGACCAACTGACCTAATTTTTCAAGTGTGAATGACAGGAGGCATGTCATTAATATACAGGGAGGACACTGGCAAAACCTGTGACTTGGAAAAGTTTTCAAAAGACTTCAAATACAGAGAAAACCTGTACAGAAAGGAGTAATATTTCAGCACGAGTGTCACATATAGACAGGTAAAAATCTTGATGTTGAGTGAAAAAGAATATTTGGAAGAATATTTGGACAATATTTATGCAGTCTAATTCTTAAATTCGTTGAATTTGATATTTACATCCTTGAACACTTGAACTGGCTGAACAAACTTACAGCCATTGAGAAATTGTAAAGCATGGAAAACGTACTATTAGACCGGAAATGAATGAATGATGAAGAAAATAAGTAAGGAAGGAAAAGATGATCTCAGAAATTATAGAAAAAATGGCTTTTAAGTTTGATTTCTGAGCACCTAGAAGAAGAAAGGAGATGGAGTGCTGTAGGGTTTTATTAGGCAATTCATAATAGATCTAGTTTCATTCTATGGAAGAACTTCTAGAAAACAGAGACATATTAGATTGCAAGTACCTTGATTTTACCAAGGCTTGTCACACTCTTTTACACTGCAACCTGGTAAGTCATACTGGGAAGTATTGCTATTTGTGTGCTCATATTGTGAGATAAGTATAAAGCTAGTTGCAAGTGATCCTGAGGGAGTAGCAATCAACTGCTCACTGTTAAAATGGAACGATGCACTGAGTGGACTTTTGCAAGGGTAAGTCACAGCCCTGGAAATATTCTGTCTTTTCATTAATGGCTTGGAAGACGAAATAAAAGATATCCTATTAAACATGAAAGAGGCTTGAACAACTTTAGAAGATAGAAATATAATAAAAATACTCATAGTATTGAAATAGGCTAAAAATATAATGTAATTCAATACAGAAAACTGCTATGTTCTACTGTCAGGTAGACATAATAATCCCATTTAAAATACAAGCTATGGAACAACTGGCTAGACATCCACTCCAAAGGAAAAATAAAAATCTAGTGATCATTATGAACAATTGAATGATGTTTAAAAACATTACCCTACCAGGGTATATAAACAGGACTGCAAACTACAAAACAGGTAAAATAATTCCACACAGCTCTGGCCAGGCTTGAAATAGAGCACCCTGTCCAGCTTTGTGACAAGGTTTCAAACAGGACAGGAATTAATTGGAAAAAGGCTAAAAAAAGAGTAACAGGAATAATCAGAGGCCGAGAAAATAGAGCCACTGAAAAAGAAGCTCAAGGAGTGGGGAAGTTCCGTCTTGAGAAAAGAGAATTCATGTAACAGCTGTCAAAAAAGTAAAAGGCATCTGAAAGATACCTGAAAAGAATACCATGACGAATGTCACAAGAAATAATCAGCTTCAATTGATGCAGAAAAGTTTTGGATTAGATACTAGGAAGACTTTCTATTAATAAGGGTAGTGAAGTATTAAATTGTTGGAGAAGTTTATTGAATCTTAATCCCTGTCTTCACAAACAGGATTAGATAAACCTGTCAGGAATGACACCTGTGTAGTTTATCTTGCTTTGAGAAAATGGGTGGACCAGATGGCATCAAGACTATTCAATGAGGAAGTACAGGATAGACCTGCTCTGAGAAGGAACCAGTGTCAAGAGACTATTGCTTGCATAAATCTTGTTCATTTGCTGGAGAGACTGAAAGACGTGTAATGAATGAACCAGGGAGACTGCATGAAAGAAACCGAAAATAACTCTTATGCTGGTCCATGGATCTTAGATAACTTAGGTCAGCAAAATTCTGTTTGGTACTGAGTGTATTTGTGCTCTCCTGAGCTCTTGAAAACTTGAGATCTGATTTGGGAACATGCTAAATATTTTTAGATAAACTAAACCAAAAAGTAATTGAATGTATGAATGCTTTGCAATGTGAAACATGAAAATAACAATCCTTTAATTGGACATCAGATCTCACAAATAATTTTTTTGCTTCCATCTATCTGTAGAACCACCTTCTATCTGTAAAACAACACTCATCACACAGAGGTACTGTGTATGAGACAGTGTAAATTAGTTACTATTTGCAGACTTCTCAAGATCTACAGGGAATAAAGACATATTAAAGCAGATGAGGGATTTAATTTAACTGTGTGGCTACTGTATAATAAAAGACACAAGACTGTACTGAACAGTGCAGAAAAAATGAATTACGGATTAGATACAAGAGAGGTTTGTTCATTCTGCGTGTTAAGTGAGAGAAAAGCCCTGTGGAAGAAAAGGCAACAGAATTAACTTAAGACTGCATTATATGTCTACCCAAAAATAAAGACAAACAGTACTTGTGCAACATTAACTTTGGCAATTCCCAGCCAATGTACCCAAGTATATTTATCAATTTGCTTTTTCTCACAGACTTAATTCTGTTCCTTTTTGAGAATGCTACTACCTCAGTGGCAAGATAACGTATTTTTCCACAGTAGTTCTGTCTTGCCGGGAATATCTAGCGGCTTCTAAACAAACTAACTAAAGCTAAGTAATTAAGATACACGCTATTTCTCTGGCAAGTAAGGAACAGAAGCTCATGCAACAGTGCTGTCAGGTGCAGTCTGCAGATACTCCCTCCAATTTCTCCTTTCCTTCACCTTATACATACTGGACAGGTGGAAGCAGATCTGGTAGGCACCTACAGTATACAAGTCAGCAGAAGTTAGCTGCCAGGGCATTCACCTGGATCTCCAATGCTTACTGTGTCCATTATGTGCTTCAAGCCCTTGATATTGAAAGACTGAAGTTAGGCCAGATACATCAGCACACCCTTTTCTACCACATAAACATAACTTTGAGTATTGGATGAAATGTGAATTCAATGTGAACTAAGGTCTTTTAGAAATTTTCATGTGCTGAGGTATATGACACTTACAGAAATGTTTTCTTGAACACCATCACAATTAACGCTGGGCATTTAGTAAATTACTTTTTAGCCAACCCATAACTAATACTTATGCACCTGTAAAAAGTGTTTCATCTTTGGAAGGTAACTATCACCTTTAATTGTACCTTATCTCAATAATGACAGCTCTGTAGAAGTCCATGACTTTTCTGTGCATTTAAAGTTAAACAGGGCATGCCATCTAATCCTAAGAAAAAAATACACTGATGAATAATTAAATTCAGATTCACCGGATAATTATTAGTCCATATGCAACAAATACTTAATTTGAACATATACTTCCATATATGGAAAAAGTTAAGAGTTTTTATTTCTTATTATTGCCAACTGTGGTCATGGATGATGATTTTTACACTAACCGGTGAGAGAGAAGAGAACAAGAGGCTCTGCTTCTGACTCCTCAGGCTCTAACCAACCTTTTAGCATATAGAAGAGAAGAACAAGTGATCTAGTGCAGGTGAAACTGGGGATATCAGTAGGAGTTGGAGAATTCCAAAATCTTACCACCACAGCCTACAAGTTGTTTACCACAGCCTCCCGCATTGCTACCTACCAACTGAACATTCATAGGTCAAGCAGAGAAACCTAGCTGTTATAGTATAAATAAATAGAATGGGTGAGAGAATTTTGAATATCCTCTCAAATTTACATGTTCCTGGCAAAGAAGCTCACAGTTCTTCCGTCCCTGTCTAGTTTCTAGATGAGCAACAATGGGCGGTTAGCAGATTTTTGTGTGATGCAATCAACAGGATCTCCGAGAAAAAAGCTCTTTGCTACAGCACCACGAAGATAGATGCTGAAGAAGAGAATGAAGTGTTAAAATATTTCTTCCAGTATCATCATGTGTCTTATTGGCAGAAATCTCTCCACATTCATGCATCAATACAGATCTCTGTTTTCTCTCCATTTTTAGAACCTGATACCGCTGACAGTTCAACAGATAATCTCAGATTACCAGCATTCGGTACTGTGTGCTTCCAACTTCATCTCATGCTATTTTGCTTATCCACATTCCCCATTTTCTCACTTTATCCCTATTTCACAAAGCTTACATAGATTCCCCTGCTCAAAATTTGCTATTACTGTATTTTGTGCAAATTGCTATGTGAAATTGTGGCCTCAGATGTGAGAGTGTCCAAAAATAAAATATGTAAGAAACTACAATACGCTTCAACCAGTTTGGTGATTCCTCTCACCAATCATGGGCACAGGGTGGGCAGAGTGAGTGTTCATCAGGTTGTGTTCCAGATCCTGTTCAACATGGAACATTACTTGACACGGAACATGCAACAGAGGTAAAGGACCGCTTGACATGAGGGGACAATTCCAGGCAAAAGCTGGTACTGCTTCTTTGTGCAGTGGTGTCACTTTAGGTTGTCTTAAAATGGAGGTGACAATATGGCCAGAGTTAGTGACGCTAATGTGGTAAACCTAACTTTGAAATTATTATGCCATTTTAGAATTCTTTACAAAAACCAGCCAAGAAGGCACAGTTGCCAAACTAAAACCAGCTAGACATAATGCCAAGATACATTTTCAACTAATTCAAGCTTTAGAAATTAAAAATTAATGTGCAAGATTATCTATGAAGTGTCATCCAGATCTATAGGTGCTTTTTTGTCCCATCAGTACCCTGTTAATCATACGTATTACCTACCTAAACAATAGGAGTTTGGGTAAAAAGCTTTTCAGCAAACAAGTACTACTATTTAAAATGAAAGTAACATTAAAAAAGTATTAACCATAAAGACATGCACCTAGCATTTCGACTAGAGAACAAAAGGAAACGTGCCTATTGAACCAAGACCCTGAGCAAAGAAAATCTTTTGTGGTTGAAAGAGAACTGATGATACGTTGTTTACAGAGCTATGAACTAGAGAAAGCAATTTACATAACAAAATGAAAATCCGTATGCACAGTTTTCTTCCTGTTCACCTCTATAGCTCTTGCCTGTTTTCTTCAGCACTCTGCAGTGCACTGGCATAAAAAGAAAAGTCTGAAATCAGGTCAACTAGCTATTCAATCTTTTTTGGACACCCTAGAAAACATATTAAGTCACAGAAACATGCAGATAGATGCCTACTGGGATTATTTAAATTAGGCACCTACCTGTCTTTGCTTTCATACTTAAAAGATTTTAGAGACACATGATGCTTAGGAGCTTCTGAAAATCCTTCTAAGGACCTATTTGCTTTTTAAATCAGCCATCTGCATTTTTAGGCACCTACTCAGTTTGGGAAAATACATATGCCTCACCATCTTATTGTATACATTTTGCAAACAGGTAAACATTTTATATCACCAAATGAGAATGTAAAGCTCAATTAATGCTAAATGACAAAACCCTGTAACAGCCCTACTTGAAACATACTATTTACAGTAAATTAAAAATATTAACAATAATGCTTCTAGTCATTTTTTGTGTAAAAAATATAATATATTACCTCACATCCAAATTAATATTTCAATATTCCTTGAAGACAATAAATTCTGTAAAAAACAAGACATTTCAAATATAAAAAAATATTTTAAAATCTTTAGAGAGTGTTTTAGAAAACCTGATTAACAAAAGGGGTAAAAATATATAACCATATTACCCCTACCTATATTATTTCTTCTGATCTTGGCTTATTCCAAAATTATAAACACTGATGCAGTTTGAAAATACACTAAAAGCTTCTTGTAAGTAAGCTTAATGTAAAGAAATTTCTCTTTCTGACATATACACACATATACTAAGTCTATAAATTCTGGCTCTTATTCAGAACTCTCGCCCATATAGTCCAACTTTCAGTACTTCATCAGACTCCTTGTTTCAAACCTCTTAATCATTTTTAGCAGACCCAAGCTACAGAGGCATAGAATGCCACTCAACACTGGATGTACATGAGATCCTTTGTGTACCTCATTGCTGGCCTTCACAGTTTTTATAGTTTGGAGAAAATTTCTTGAAACATAGAAAAAGGAATACTTCTCAGACAAAACTACATTTTCAAGTTCCCACTTCAAATCTGAAAATTAATTTGAAGAAAAATTTGAAATGTGAGCAAAAACATTTCATTCTCCTAACTCATCATCTTAAAAACAGCTATTTTGGTTCAAAATCAGCCGAGACAGATCTTCACTGAATTTCAGCTGACATGCAAATTTCTGAGCAATGGCAATGGTAAAATAAAAGTGATGGCAAAGCTATAAAGCCTTACAATAAGACATAAATGGATTATAAAAGCACGGATTTCTTTGTTAAAAGAATCTTCTTATTGCTTATTAGCATGCATTATAATTTTATTTTTAATGCGATATGGCTTCCTAAGGCATGCGGCTGATTGCATTACTAATTAAACAAGTTCAATTTATCTAATTATATCTAAGTTGAAATATTTATAAAGTTATATGTGAGCTAAAATAGCATATAAAGGACGTGCTCATTAGTCTTCAATTACAGGAAAAATAATAAAAGTAATAAAAGTAATGTGCATGGACCTAGCTAGTCCATGCTGGGTTATCCTGTCCAAGTTTCTAAAACATTTAAACTATACTATATCAATTGGGGAAATGAAAAAGAAAATAAAGAAATTCTGTATAGTTAGTTACAGTTAGGTAAAGCCTTCATCAGTGCACTACAGAATCACCGTTTGGATCAGAAGTTAGACACACCTGGGCACTCAGTGTTCTTACCATCACATTGCCTCTACAGTTCTCTACTGGTTTTTTGCCCACCTACAAATGTATGCTAAAATTCACTGAACTCAAAGACTAGATTTTATTTATTAAACAGTCCAAAATAGAAGGCTACATGTGCTATCAGTGAAGGAAATGTTTATGAAATTTCACGTTCATAATGGTTTTCACCTTGTCAGGGAAGAAACATGCTGTCGTGCAAGTGGGAGTTAATATTCCAAAGCATGACTGTTTCTCCCTGGATTACATATATCTCTTCTTGAACTTAAAAAGATATATCTTGTGTAGAGGCACACAGAACTGTGCCTAAATCTTTCTACTTTTTACTGTTAGTATTTGATTTCTAAAATATACACAAGATTTCCCTGTTCTGTATCAAACACATATGGATTAAAATCAGGAAAACACAAAGCCAAGTCTTCATATGTCATGTTCTGAATGAAGAGCTAGAGTGGCAAATTTTGCTACACAGACTCTTATTTTTCTCTTCCACAAAGACCATCCTGGCCTATAATGTTCTTTTTTTTTTTTTTTCCCTGAAACTTTGCAATGATGCAGAGGCCCTACCTCTCATAGTCAGTCATATTTTTCAGACCCCCGTCTCTCTCTCAGTTCTCATCAATGCGCAGATCTGTTCTTCAGGGGCTTAAGTTATTTTACCTTCATACTTTTTTTCTCATTTACTCAAGATCTCATCCAACAGTACATCTCTTTGTTAATTTCTTAAATTGGTTTCACTTTGATCTCAACATTAATGTAGAAAAACAAGAAGCAGAGGAAGCAGCAATGTCTTAACTTGTGGAACAAGGGCCTATTATTATCTGCTTCTTGTAAATTTAGCAGAAAGCAGACAGCTTAAAAGTCATTGTACACGTAAAGAAAGAGGTTGGACAGTTCTCTTTCCTAGAAAAGACTGAAGTTGGGATCGGTCACAACCACACCCCTGAAGAAAACTGATGAAGGTAGAAAGAAAGCAGGTTTCCTGAAGGTCTCTGTATTCTCAGGAGAACCTTAAGGATTTTGTCTGAGAGCTGGCTAAAACATTTCTGAACATTTCTGAATATCCACTATTGATTTCTTCAAGGCTTCCTCTTCTTTGGGTTTGGTTGTTGTTCCCCCCACCCCCCACGGAGAGTGGCAGGTGTATATTAATGCTTCAAACAGCCCTGAAGTGAACAGGAACTTCACGGCACCCAGTGTTGTGAAATTCACACAACCCAGAAACTTCTGGATGTGTGCTTCCATATGTGGCTTTAGATATTGTAAAGTGACATGACTTTGGGAGGGAAGTGAATGTGGTAACCAGGCGTCCCATCAGAAAACCTGAATCCCAGACAGTTTTCTGTGGTTCAGCTGAAGAACTGTATTATTTTACAGCCATAAATTTAATATGCTTGAGCTGTAAGAACATGTATTTGTTTCGTATCACAATGTTGAATGCTAAATGTGTCTTATTAAAGCCCATTAAACAGGATTAGCATGCATATTAAGAGAAGACTACACAAACATCATCTTCCTTTCAAGAATAATTTTAGAATCCCAAATTACAGATGCATTCTAAGCAGAGAATCTTAAATATATAAAAACATAATATGCTGGCATTCAAGCATCAGAAATACTGAAAACTTGAACAATCCTGCTACATCTGAATTTGTTTTCAGTGAAATATCTAAATAGTAATTGGTTTGTGTTTACAGTATTTCATTGTGAACTCTTCAAAATTACAAATAAAAAAAAGAATGAGACTTGGAAGATGATTCTTTAATGTTACAGATATTTTACCTCATTGACATCTGCTAAATTACTAGGACTGAAGCGTCTCTTTTTCTCTGTATAACTAGTTTAGAGCACTGCTGTTCTAAATTTCTCTTATGGTATCTGATGTTACTACCTGAAACTTCACAGTATTTCAGTTTCCTGCAGAGTGCAAGTATGACCTATATCAACAGTGTGTCAGAACATCTTTTTGGAAGCTACACACTTTGTTCTGTTTGATTACTAAATTTAATTGCAAGTCCTAAAAAAATTTTATTTGAATAATTACATTTTTTCTAGCAACTTTCACTTCATTGCAGTTCTGTAGCTTTTCAAATGTTTAGTGTTCTGTTAATCACTAAAGGAAACCAAAATGGCTACAGCAACATTAAGTACATCTTTTGTGCCTTCTACATCTATGTTGTTATAAAACCCTTCTTAAAAGGAAAAACAGAAATAGTTTTGAAGAAAATTAAAGATACAGAAAAAGGGAAAGAAATTAGAACCAATATACATTCATTATAACTCTCCGTAACACATGGTACATGGAACAAGCTCTGTTTTAAAGCAAAAAAATGATCCCTGGGTTCACTGCTACTTGATAAGCATATATTTAAATTCCAGTATGACTAAGAAGAGACAAGGAGACACCTTCAAAGAACAAAACCCCCAAGGTCCCATGGCTCTGTGCACTGGGAAGTGACGTCTGGTTTAAATATGCATGTAAAAACAAATGGTGCATCAGAATTAAGAGAAAATAACAGAGGAAAAAAAAAAGATAGCATGCATTTAAGTTAGATTTTTTTCTTGTCTTTTTTTTTTGGAAAGGTACCATTGTGTAGCTACATATTTTATCCAACAGGATAAATTTAGGAAAATGATCCCTTTTAAGGACCTAAACTTACTGACTTCCACGGCACACTGGTGATAAGGAGAAAGAGAGAAACTGCTTTCTGAAAAAAAAAAAAGTGTAATCATCCCGTTCATGTATCTATAGTAACACAGGAAATGTCTTTGTTGTTACATTTTCTTCCATTTCCTTACATTGCCGCCTTCTGTACAAGGACAATTAATGTGGCCAGGGCTCTCCCTCACCCTTGGGACACAGGACGGAATGTTGCAAGGAGAATGGAACTACATGCCCAGGGTGGGATGTACGGCTGTCAGAGACACAAGAACAGAAATACGCCACACCCCACTAAACTTCTTCCTTTCTAATAAGTACTTACATGCATTTTCCGTACCATCTCCTACACTGGCACACTCTTTGGGGTCTTCTTTCAGAGAACGATTACTGTAATATTTGAAAGTTTTCACTGGGCCAAGACATAAGCCAGTTTGCCATTTGCCACTTTCAATCTCATCTTCTTTAATCCCGTTCTTATCACAGATTGTCTGCTACTAACTCTCAAAATTTTTTCCCTAGGTTGACACCATCTTGTTTCATGCCCACCATCTTTAACTGCTCTCTCTTCCTTTAAAAAAAAAATTATTTTCCATTTGGTTCAAAAAAAAAATATGCCTAAACAAAACCTTCCCAAGACCATAAAAATCCTCTTATCCCATCTAACCACCTCTTCAGTTACTACCTTCTTTATCCTCCACTAAACCCCTGCTCACTAATGAGCTTCCTCTTGGTAAATCTGAGACAATCTTCTCTTTTGATCCCCCTTCTTGCAACTGACACAGCTCATCACTATCTTCTCTACTGTTTTCTCAGGTGCCTTAATGTTTCAAACAGCTACACAAACTGAAGAACATTATTTATTGTCTCTTAATGCTCCAGACCCATCTTTCTATTGATTTCTTTTCAGAACTGTTCTCTGCTCCCCACCGTAACTATGCCAGTGGCAGCTTCTGTGTTCCGCTCCTGTGCATTTCTGCCTGCATACGATGTGGATACATTCTGCTGGAAAAGAATTCTAGTGCCAAAAAGATTCTGATTATTTTAGCTGTGATTCTAGTTACAACACTTTGAATACTATTTTCAAAAGATTAACTTCTGTTGGTTAAAGCTACCATTCAGGGAAAGACCATTCCCCACATAAGTATGGATGTCTCTAATGCATCCCAACAGTTTAAGAAACCTGAATTTTTAACTATCTTCTCTTCTACTTTAAGCTATTTGATTTTTCGTGGTTTAGTGGCTGTCCTCTTTGACTTTTAACATAGAAAATTACATTTTCATGAATAGGTTCTGAATCTGAGTTCTTTCTACATTGATTATTTTGTATCAGTATACTGCTGCTGTGATATGTTATTTAATAAACACTGACGCTTTTTTCACTTTACTGTATTTGTCCTATTCTTTTATTGGTTTGTCGTTCCAGCCTACATTGTTTCTGTTCTAGAGGAAACTTAATATTGTTTTAAGAAACAATGTAAAGACATTATATAGATGAAGGCATAAGAAAATATTTTCCAGTCCATAAAGTAGCGGCTTTTATTGAAGCTTTACGGTTTATGTATATTTTAATGTAAGCTCAATACATAAGTTTATATTAAGCAAACATAGTATTCTGGAAATGAAAAAAGGAAACCAAATTCAAGTCTTGCTTGTATAAATATGTCACCCCCGTCTAAGAAATACTGAGTTGCTCAGAATTTCAAAATATTGAAGGTTGTATGAAGTAATTTGTCATCTAAGCTACCATCTCCATTCTCTACAGCTTTAGCAGCTATTTATTTTCAATGCAGTTGATAAAAAGAGATCACATATATAATTTGGAATTTTTAGTACATTAGCCTATTTGAAAAACTGAATAAAGCGAGTCACCCTTCTGATATTTCTCTGCCTTTTTTAAAATACCACATCCTATCAATTTAAAGGTTCCAGATAAAATTTCAGGCATTACTGGTAGAACCCATCGATGGCAGAAGTTGGAAAACCAGACAATCTTATTTCCTGATTTTTTATTATTAGCCTTTTTTAAGCATTTAATAATAATATTCTAAACAAGGACTTTCCAGTATTTCTGTAAAGATCAGTTTATCCTGATAAAGTATACTCCATGGATCAATCCAGCAAGATACATTTTATCTCACTGACTACTAGTCAGTCTCATTCAAGAAATGTTTTTTACAGGTTTTTTGTTTGTGGGGTGTTTTTTGGGGGGTGAGAGGGTGGAGTAGAAGGAGGGCTGGTCGTGGTTTGTTGGGGTTTTCTGGTTGGTTTTTTTTTTTTTTTTTTCCTTTTGCCAACAACTTTGTTAACAACTATTTGCCAATGTACCTCAGCCACAAGCCCTTCATTGTAATAGTCCAACATAGATTTGGTCTGTAGAAGGCCTGTCCACTTGAACAGGGTGGTTTTGGCTGGGTCTTGCTTGGGAACTGGATAGAGACACAAATCTTAATTTTGAGAGGCCCCTTTCAACAAAACCTGCTTTTAGTAGAAAAACAAATTGGTTCTGGCAGAGCACCTGAAAGAAGCTGCTTCTCCCAGCTGCAAAAATATGGACCAGCATGCTGTCAAATAATTTATTTCAGAGAAATTACATTGTTTTATTACTAAAGATGGCAGGCAGTGATTTAACATTTTTGGCTACATCTCAACTGACAGTTAACTCTACAGTAGATTGCTCAGTAGCAATACAGATAAAAAACCAAAAGGCATAGTGGATTAGCCCAGTTTAAAAAGTAAGACTGACATACATTGAATCAGGTTTGTGAAAATTACTTTCATTTACTATTGTAAAATAGGTATCTATTTTGCAATTGTAAATCTATTTCTAGCAATCTTTTCTGAAGTAGAAAGGAACTGTCAACAGGTCAGGAACGTGACCCGAAAACTCACAATAAGCTAATAAATACATTTAAATCAATTCAACTTTTATAATAGGACAATGTTTAAAATAACATCAAAGGTTAAAAATGTCGATACTTATTTCTTATGCTTCCTCCAAAGAAGTTGTCTCATACGAAATGCACTAAGAGATACAGATTATTAAGTAAAAGTCTTAAGAACACTTGAAATGAATAAAGACAGCAATGACTTTAATAAGAAAAATTCATACCCTGAGAATAAAAATCTAGGAATTTAGGTTCATGTAAAATTATAAACAAAATTTGGATAAGAGTAAGGAACCAGCACCAAACTCCCCCCTCTACACACAGTGTGATTTTATCCACTGGCTCTCTTTCACTTTTCTAATGATAAAGCAATATAATTTGGGAGACTGAAGAAAGTATTTGAATATTAAAAAAAATCTAAATCTACATGCCTATCTGTAAAGTATATCAAGAATTCATATCCTTTTTTATGACTGGTTGCTTTTCTATTCCTTTTCCATCTTAGTTTGAGAAGCTAGTTTAGACCCATTATTTCTGCAAAAACATGATTTTTATTGCTATTTATACCTACAGGGACATCATCAATCACATGAAGTTTTCATAGGTAGGAGAAAAATATTTCATAAAAAATTGACTGCCAATATGAAACCAGCTTGAGCAAATTGTTACTAACAATAAAACTGATCTAGGACTTACTGCCAAGATGATTTTGGAATAAAATCACAGGGCAATGGGCATATTCTAAAGATTAATTTATTTCTGTGGTGTTTTCCTTTCAAAATACTCAAAGCATTGCTCATTGATCTTATTTAAGGTTAGATTTTGTTATAGCAGGGCTACTGGTCAACCACGTTCAACCTAAGAGAGAAAACTTCAGCCTACTGTGCCAAACACCGGAGCTGTAATTAAAACATGAAAAAGCCAATCAAAAGACAATTCATCTGATGTGTGACCATATTTTTTTTCCTTGTGGCCATTTTTCAGAAAGCTTAGTTATAATATAGCATAATACGGGATAATTGTTCCAACAGAAACATCCAAGGAAGCTAGAAACAGGCTGCAAAAGCTGTCCTGGCAGCAATGACCGTGTTTTTCCTGGAGAATGGATGGGGTGCCAAATATATAGGGGTACCAAAGCCCTATGCTACAGCACTGCTTGAGAATTCCTAGAGTTAAAATGAATAACGCACTTTCAAATGCCAAAGTTCAGAGAAATGCAGAAGGTAAAACTAGCCTAAGGAAGCGTAAAACACAGGCAGTATTATTTAAAGGCTATTAATGAAAAATTGTTTGTAACACCACCCTGGTAAGGAAACGGCAGGATGTCTTTACACTGAATTTCTTCTCACATAATAATTAATGTTCACTTTGATTACTCAACATTTCAACATGTAGTATTTTCATTGCAACATTCTTGTAATGCTAATAATGAATATTTTATACCTGCTACTTTTCCTTTACAGTGACTGCATGCAACTAATTGTGGGTTGAGAGCACAGTATACCTAACCTAGCCTGCCAAAATGAATGGGAAACAAAACACTTGTTACCTGACTCTGGATAAGCTCAATTTGGAACTTAACCTTTCTTTCTGCACTGTCTACCCATCACATCATCTTTTTTTTTTTTTTTTTTCTTCCCAAAGCAAAACACATGTATGACATATCTATAATTACATAATTTAATACAAATATTTGCATGGGCTTAGCCTGAAAAGGGAGGGCACACTCCCAAAGCAGTGTCCACCCAATAGCTGCCAGCTGCCTGGCTGTGTTCTACAATACTATTATTTACTGACTTATTTATTTTCAGAAAACGTATTATACAATTTGCCACAGTCATTGACAAATGCATTCTAAATACAGGAAAATTGCTACATAAACTCCTACTGGAGCCTAATGATACAATGAAACTAAACTTTGCCTGGAGTAAAGGAACACAAATGTTTGTCTTTATGTCAATTTTTAAAACAACTACTTCTGAGATAACCTTGCAAGGACCTCTATTTTGATGCAACTGCACTACAGAATATCAAATCATAACATAATTGAAAAAAAACCCAAAAATAACTATTCATAGCCTTCTGTGCTAATTAACTTTCTTTTAGCGTTTTGCTGCCATAAACTTAGATTTGAAATGTACCATTACAAGGCAGTGGAAGACAAAAGAGAAACCCTGCAAAAGCTCTCTGATGATACATTACTTCTGCATTATATGCATGTAAGGGACATAGAGGTTGGATAATATGTACCATCACACTTATTGCTGCTCTGGTAATCCACTTGAATGGAAGCAGAGTATATGTATTTAATTCACTAATTTCTCATCATTCTGTTTCAGAAGCACACCCTCACCTTCAACACATGAACTGATGATATCTGCGTCTCATCGTTATTTATAGACTTCCAAGGCCACAAGGGTCACTTCTGCCTATAGGACTATTTAGAATACAGTATTCCTATATGATAAAATAGGAAATAAGCAATGGGGTTAAAACTGGCTGTGATGTTTGTACTACATTAGGAAAAACATAAGGAGAGACTGTAATGGATAAAGTATACAGTATTAAAAAAAATAAGTTGCTCATTCAGTATTACCTCTATCAAGTTATCTACCTTGTCTACTTAAATTGCAAAATCATAGAGACTACTGTCTGTTTTCTATCTATGTGCAGGCTAGGCTTGGGGCTTAAAGATTGACTGAAACTTCACATGGCACAAGAAAATAAATCCTAAATGGCCATATGTCAAGTAAGACACAAGCACATTTCAAGCTCTTGATAAAACACAGACAGGAGATTACTGTGAATAAAAATAAGAATATTTTCAAATACCTAAATTAAAAGTTTAAGTCATACTGTCATTGGAAAGGGATTATTTTTCTGCTAAGCCAAAGAGTCCAATACCTCAAGTACCTTGGTGTAAGAGTTAGGCATTTTTTAATTTTTTTTAAAAGAAAATTAAGATTAACTAAATATTCAGTTTGTAAGAAAAACATTTTCTAATGTAAGATTTAGGGTAAAAGCACAAGAATTGTCAAGGTTGAGGAAGCACTAGCTATATTTGATGTTTTTATTTTCTCAAGAAGAAAATATCCTTGGAGAGGATGCTAAGCGTTCAATCCAACAGCCAGTCACTCCTGGAAACTCGAATCCTTTTTTGTAAAATTCAGACATAGTTTGTGATTGAAGTAAAAAACAAGAGAAAATTCAATACAGCACCATACTAACTCTAAAATTTTTAAATGCTGGGTAACATCACAAAAATATTTTGCTTAACATGCTATATGGAAATTTTCTTCTTTATAAGTAAGAGACACAGAGCTTCTGCAATTCTGTCAATTTAATCTAGAACTATCAGCATTATTATTATTACTACTTCTCTTGAAGCACTGGGTACTATCTAATATTAGAAATGTTTTGTTAGTGGAAGGACATGCTGTCAGAATGATAGCTCCTCTTGCTATCAACTACTGAATTGCATGCTGTTTCTGACAAAAATGGGTTCATCAAGAGCACACTTTTGTTTCTCCTGGAGAGGATTCAGTTGTTAATATTGGCTGAACATTCTTCTACCCAAAGTTTTAAGAGAGGATGCTAAACAAATTGATTTGTTTTCCGCATTATGAAGTTCCTCCATCTCCCAAGTTTCACCTCAGTACTGTACTAACGCAGTCCCATGGTTTCTGACCTTCAGCATGACCAGCACAAAATCTTTTCTCCAAAAAAGACTGACTAAACTGGCAGTCACATTTTAATGTTATTATTCTGTCTCCAAATAAGTACAACAGAAAAAAACAGGAGGGTTCAGGAATATGGAAGGAAAATTTGATTACAGTCTTGAAATACATAAAATGCTGTTGCAAGAAGGAAATATATGCAACAATTATTTATATTATTACATTTTTTTATCTTGGTATGTTACATTTATGCCTACCTGCCTGGAGTGTGAAGCATCCCCTCAATGGTCAACTGGAAAATCTGACTTAACATGTTTATCCTACCCCAAACTGGGGACATGCAACTTTTTTTCGTTACTCAAAACCCTGTCTTGGTGCCTGTCATAGGTGGACTTAACCTGGAGCTCCATTATATTGTGGAGCACTACTGTTTCATGCTGCTTAGGATTTGCTAACATTTTGCGCTTTTTTTGTCTTACAATATGCTAGAATTGCTGTAGATTGCAGTCTGTAATATATATTTTAGCCAAAACAAATAAATGCTGATTTGTGTTACAATACAGTATTTTATTTTCCAAGAGCTAGAATTGACTGGAACAATGAAAGAATAACTTAGTTCTTTATTTAATTCTTACCTGAGAAGAATATGTGTGACCATCTGATCCACAAACAGGATTGGTATAAACTACTGGACACTGCTTGCAGTTTGATGAAATGGGACCACCCCTCCACTGTTTATGGCCTAAACCAGCCTCTTTCATACTGTAAGTAAACAAAAAGTATGTAATTCTGATAAGCTGTAGTAAAAATAGAACATATTCAGGGTATTTTAATGAGCCTTTACAAACAGTAAGCCATACATGTCAGCCGTAAAGTTTTCTTCCAAGTAAAGAGCTGCCACAATCTTTGGTATATATTCGCTCACCTTTGTACATTACTCACTGTAGTGATACTTTATACCTACAAATTATTTCACTTTCTAAGACATCTTAGTAGAAAAAGATGATTAAGATGATGCTTTGACTGTTACACTTCTTATCAGTGAAAGATGCCTGACTTGTGTGGCATTTGCTTGGTTTTGTTGTTATTAAATACTATGAATGGAGCTGTTGTATTAATACTGGTGTTTAAGGAAGTAACATTTAAGTATTAAAAAATTGTATCATAAATACTGCTATAGAAACAGGTAGGTGATCCTTCGCAGTACTGTTTGCCCCATTTTGACCACTGCCTTTCACAGCTTACATTTCATAAAATTCAGATTTGAGCACCCAACATAAAGTTCAAAGGAAAAAAAAGTGACCCCCTGGAACACAGAATTGATCTGCATAAGCATATATGTGTATATTTATACAAACAGATATACATATATATAGCTAGATGGATCATTTTAACCCAGAAAAAAGCTACACCTGGTCAGACTAAAAGTCTAAAATAAGTTACTGATGCTTCCTCAGAATAGTCTCCTAGCTTTCAGTAATTTGTGGCATATGGCCATCCTCAGACAAACATATTTTCTCTCTGTAGCTTTGAATTAATTTTTATTCATTGATTTTTCCAATTGCTTTTTGCAACTATGAAAGCATTTAGTAGCCATTGTATCCTGAAACAGCTGTTTTATGAGAGTTGCCTTATTCATAGACTAACGTACAATATGTTTTATATATTAATGGCTTCCTATAAATAAGAAAATAGAACAATAATGCATTATTTTTATATTGTGTTTTCTGCTTGGAATTTTAATGAGGAATCTAAAAATGATTATGCTTAGAATACAGCAATGACTTATCGGAACACACTCAAGTAGTAAATGTTCTAACTTACAAGATGAAATCTTCTTTAATGGAGCAGAACTCTTTCAGCTTGGTTCACCTACAGATAATCAAGAGCTATTTTGCTAATTAGTCATGAATCACTATTCAAGAAATACTTTCCCGGAGTAATAAAAAGAAACAAAATTAAAGAAAATAAACTCCTCATCCTCTGGTTTTATGGTGTGCAGAGTAAAAGGCTAAAACCACACACCTAACAGTAAACTAGTGAAGATCAAAACCAAAACCCAGTTTCTCAGCTATGCTAATGTTTTTATGCTGTTCATAATTTTGGCTGTATATGTGGTCTTTAAGAAGGGAAAAAAAAAATCTGTAAGTTATAGAAGTCTAAATTCAAGATTATGTTGTGCGGCAAAATTTTGAACTGCACAGATTTTTTACAGTATAAAGAGGAACTCAAAAAGTTACAGAGAAATTATCAGTTACTGCTGAAAAAGTCAGTAATATCTTCAATTACATGTAGCACGAGTGATAAAATATCCATATGGGAAGTTTTTATGTCCATCAGGAAGTATTAAAAAAGGAAACAATTCAAACATACCACCCTAATTAGTAACAGATAACAATCCTTTTTGCTGAATTGCATCATTTGAAGAATAAGTAGATACTATTTCATTTCTATTATGATAACGAAAAGCAAAGTTGAATTGTACCTTTGCTTATGTAGAATCATAGAATAGTTTGGGTTGGAAGGGACCTTTAAAGGTCATCTAGTCCAACCCCGCTGCAATGAGCAGGGACATCTTCAACTACATCAGGTTGCTCAGAGCCACGTCCAACCTGACCTGGAATGTTTGCAGGGGTGGTGCATCTACCACGTCTCTAGGCAACCTGTTCCAGTGTTTCACCACCCTCATTGTGAAACATTTCTCCCTTACATCTAGTCTCAGTCTACCCTTTTTCAGTTTAAAACCAGTACCCCTTGCCCTGTTGCAACAGGCCCTGCTAAAAAGTTTGTCCCCATCTTTCTTATAAATGTCCTTTAAGTATTAAAAGGCCACAATAAGGCCCAGAGCCGTCTCTTCTCCAGGCTGAACAACCCCAACTCTCACAGCCTGTCCTCTTCATGGGAGAGGTGCTCATCTTTGTGGCCCTCCTCTGGACTTGCTCCAACAGGTCCATGTCTTTCCTGTGCTGAGCACTCAAGCTGGATGCCGTACTCCAGGTGGGGTCTCCCCAGAGCGGAGTTGAGGGGCAGAATCACCTCCCTTGACCTGCTGGACACGCTGCTTTTGATGCAGCCCAGGATACAGTTGGTCTTCTGTGCTGCAAGAGCGCATTGCTGGCTCATGTTCAGCTTTTCATCCACCAGTACCCCCAAGTCCTTCCCCGCAGGGCTGCTCTCAACCCTTTTTCCCATCACCAGGGACTTCGCCTGACTGCCATGACTTTGCAAACATCATTGAGAGTGGCTTAGCAACTACATAAGCCAATTCCCTTAGGACTCTGGGATGCATCTCATCAGGTCCTGTACCTGAACATACTTATGTATGTTCACATTCCTCAGGTGGTCACGAACCTGATCTTCTCTTACAGTGGGAGGGACTTTGCTCTTCCAGTCCCCATCTTGCGCTCCATCCACTCGAGAGGTGTGGGAAGAGAAATTGCCAGTGAAGACTCAGGCAAAATGTTTTTGAGTACCCCGGCCTTCTCCTCATCCGTTGTTACCAGTTGCCAGTCTTGCTCATTAGTGGGGTATGCTTTCTTTGACCTTCCTTTTGCGGCTGACATACCTCTAGAAGCACTTCTTATTATTATTTGCTGCCCTTACAAAGTTCAGCTCCAGTTCACCTTGTTCACAAAGTTCACCTTGGCCTTCCTGACCCCACCCCTACATAACTGGGCAGAATCCCTATACTCTTCCCAGGATACCTGTCCCTGCTTCCACTGCCTGTGCATTTCCTTCGTGTCCTTTAGTTTCACCAACAGGTCTCGACTGAGCCATGCCGGTCTCTTGCCTCCTTTTCCTGATTTCTTACACCTGGGGATCGAGAGCTCTTGCGCTGTGTGGAAAGCGTCCTTAAAGATCTGACAGCTCTGTTCTGCTCCCTTGTCCCTGACTGCAGTTTGACTAACTCCTTGAAGAGCTGGAAGTTTGCTTTTCTAAAATTCAGGGTCTGAACTTTACTCTTTGCCTGACCCATATCCCTCAAGACTGCGAACTCCACCAGAGGATGATCACTGCATATAACAACATATAGTAATAACGTGACTATTGCTGCTCCTCTCACTTCACAGATTTTTCCAATCATCCACATGAGCTCCAGCATAATTAGATTATTTAGATGGCTGCATCTTTCTCTTACTTCTAGTTACTTTTATAGCTCACAATTTTCCAGAAGTGCCCCAGTAGCCTGAGGTTACTGACAGGACCAGAGTCCTGACTACCAACCTGATGCAATTTCTGTTTATCTGAGACACAGTAACTTTAAAACGCTGCATAAATCAATTGCAAAAGTTCCAGACATCAACAGGGAGAACCCCATTGATACCAGGAAAAAACAGAAACTGAAAGAAGGATCTGTGAGACACAGGGGCTGTTGGTGTAGGTGTTTAAAACAAATCAAGGAAAGGACTAGTGGTGATTACAGTGTTTTAGCAAATCTGCACCCTTGTACATGCCCTCAGTGAAGTTTAAAGATAAGAAAAGACAGAGCGGAAAAATGAAAAAAGAGCCCTTTTAGATGGAGGAAAACAGATAAGTAAAATCACCTAAAGGATGGAAAAGAGAATGATGTGTCTCAGAAAGGACCACAAGGGGGATAGATGCTAGAACAAACTCATGACATGGAAATCACAAGTAGGTGACAACCACGGGAGATATATAAAGAAAATGGAAGATATTTTATATAGTCAGATAGATTACCTTCTCTCAACTAACTCTGCTTTGTTAGGCTTTTAAATGCAGGCTGTCCCAGGGTACTCATTTAGGATGAAGGGAGTTATACACAGAACTCACCTGAGACCTTCAGGAGATCACTCTTCTCAAAACCTTTATTTCTATATAACTGATTCTACAAAGCAGAAATACCTCTATTTTTCCAAACTTGGAATCGTACTTAGAATGATAAATAAATTATAAATAACGATACTTTCAAGAAATCAATCCAGAGATACCTGGTCATGGAAATGCTTTGGATGGGCATCTGTTCAGAAGCTTTAGTACAATGATGTAGAAACTAGATTCTACATTATCAGAGCTACTAAACAGCTATTTTTTGATTGTCAGTCACTGAGATGACAGGCCAATATGAAAAGTCAATTAAAATAATTTTTAATACTAATTACAGTAGATACATGCATTTCACAAAATATATTAATAATGCCTTTTACTTATGTACTCAAAAATTTCCTTTCACCATTATTTAATTGCATCACATTAGTTCCTATTGACTATTTCTTTGTTACCAGGTGTCGTGTTTATTTTTTTTACAGCTAGGCAATGAGCGTACATACAAACTGTTGACATAGAAATAACTGAAGAACTACTGTGATGATATAAATCATCTTGAATTTGATGTATGTCCACTACATCATGAAGATACAGAAAGACTGCTTAACTACAATATAAATAATTTGTCATAATTTACTTGAGATGTGCAGATAAAGTAATATATTTTTACATTTCAAAATGTTAGGGAGGAAAACAATTAGTAAATGAAGAAATCAGTTACTTCACTGTAAAAAATGACTTTTATTTTTCCTCTTCCTTGTAGTTATTATTTTTTGATTCAATATGCAAGAAGAAAACCCAGATCACTGCAACTTGCAGTTACTAAAATTCTGCCTGTTTTGTGATTCCACTGCAATCACTATAAATGTTCTTGCTCTTGTTAGCATTTTGCCACAATAAATATATGATGCCATGTAAAAATCAACCTCTTCCACTGACAAATTTCAGACTTCTAAATTACCCGAGAAGGGCTTTGGGATCTGTCTAGTAATAAAATAACTATTACTGAATACAAAACCTCTGCCTTATCTGACATTGTTGACACCTAAAGGGTAAAATTAAATATATGGGTTTAATTTACCAGCAATGCTTGTGATTGCATTAATTTGCATACACCAAATTGTGCATATGCTTTTAGACTGCATATGCAACTCCATGCCTGGAAACATAATTAGCCAATCTGCCCAATTACCGTAGCCTATGTACCTGTTTGCATACATAAACTTACCTTCCAGTATACACAGTGATCGTGCCTGCAAATACTTTGAGAATGCTTAATGTAACCCATTGAAAATTTAGCTGCAAGCAACTCTTTGGCAACATGACTTATTTGACAATATCTATAAAATGCATGAGTGCCCAATTCAATTGAAAAAAATGATATTTTACAGCTATATTTGAGAATCTTCAAACACAGGTCTTCAAACAGACTGACAGAAACAAATCTCAGTTACTAAAACCCTAATCTTTCAAAGAACTCTTGTAACTTGTCTCTGATAACTAGATTTGCGTTTTTTAGAGATTTTAGAATTATTCCAATTTAGAGACTGGCTGATTATATTTTGCCATGGCCTTTGGGGGACACAATCAGGCTGTGTCAGATCAACATAATCAGAAAAAACACTTGTATTGCACAATCTAATTTGCTTTCACTTGAATTCACCGGATTTCTTTCAAAATTCCCTTTTCATGTGGAAGCATCCTGGAAGAAAGCTATAGCAGTCAATATATTATTGAGATGTTTCTTTCAAATGTCAAAGAAACCAAGACATTATTGCCAGACTCTGCGGGTGTATGTCTATATTGTTCTGACTTGTTTCATTGACTTGTACTATTCCTAATAAATCTGTCTTAAGAAACTAATAATAATTGAATAAATCTAAGACAAATAAAACAAAGGTTAATAAGGTTAATATGGGAATCAAAATACAATAAATTTTAGCAATTTAAAATTAACCGTGTTGGCAAGATGTTTGTATTTTTTGATGGACCATCATAATGTTTAGCAGGTGCATGTGAGATTATATAAATTAAGCTATTGTTTTTCCCCAGCAACTGCATGCAAGACATTAGATTAGAAAATTATGCAAGATCTATCATTTTTGTCAGGATCACTAAGCATACATACTCAGTATAATTTCAGAATTTAGAAGAATATTTCTTTCTGTGCATATAAAAAGAAAGTGATACTTACTCATTTGCACCTGAGAAGGAAAACAAGTAGATATCTTAAAGATACAAATTCTTACTACCTATCCTCCCACCCACATGTATTATTTAAAAGGTAAGTTTACACTTCTAGGTAGTTTCTTGCTTTGTTGTCATACAGCTCCATTATTTTCAGTACCACTCAGCCTACTTTTGCCAAGCAAAGAAACCAGCATTTTATTCTAGATGTCTATATAATAACCTAAAATCTAAACAAAACAGCCTTATGTATTTTTAAAAACAGTTTTAAGTAATGCTGTAGAAAATTTCCTAGAACAGTATTTGCTTCATTTTGATTGAGTGAAGTTACCTAGCATAGCATTCTAATGAGAGAGAAAAGCAAAGAACGCATAGCAACACAGAAATGAGTTTTCTCATTATTTAACTTATCTGGAGTTGGGTGAGATGAAAAAGGGACCTAATACATGAATAGCTGAACGCAGTGCTCATGCCAACCTCCTTTTCAATTAAGCTGGCAAATGATACAGGCATTTCAAGGAGTAATTTGTTAGAAATTACTATGTAAATCACGAGGGGAGAGGGATGGTGAAAAGTTGAGATGTTAAAGTGTAAGAAGCATCTATTAAAGATATAAACACTGTATGATTATTTTTTTTTTTAAGTTTATCAGCACAAAGTAGACTGAAGGTCTCTTAGGTCCTCTCAAATTGCTACACTTGTAATTTACATAGTTAGGCACTGATTAGCACAAATATTTTTCTAATATACTTAAAATATAACTTACAAAGAAGGAATAACATTAAAGAAAGCTTGAGTCAAAATCATTACATGTTATCATAGTTTTCTGATGGGAACTGCTATATGGTTGGTCACATCTTCAGGAGACATATAGCTGCTAAAAACTATAAAGAAAATCCAAACTGCCTAAATGAAGAAAGAAAAAAAGAGACTCAGGATAGGTAACTGGCAGATAAAGGGGAAAGAACGGGAAAGAAAATCTGGTATAGGGATTTAGACTTCAAAAAAAGAACAAAAAAAAAGTGATCAGAGATTCAGAGATGTTTTTACCAAGGCCCCTAAGTTCCAGCAGATACTCAATTATGTATATGGAGTGTTAAAATAGCTAGTCCGTGGTAAGAGAGCTGTATTGAAATCCAAAGGAAAAGTTGACCTCTGTAGAAAAAGTTCCAAATATTCTTTCCAAACGGTAAGAGACGAGCTCTTTTGAGCTTAACATCTCAGAGTACCCCCTCCCAGCTGTAGGTATTCCTTTAAAAGTTCTGATTAAAAATTTTTTAGTAAAAGATCAAAGACAGAAAAAGGATGTTCAGACTGCCTAGAGACAATGACAGGATATAGATTTGTTAAAGTATTAAGATGGTTGTACTAGAAGAGATAGTGAGTAACTGAATCAGAATTCTTCTCTCTTCCCTCCATAAATATAAATTCCCTTCCTTCCCAGCTGACACTATTCCTAAACACCCTAGGAAAATTAGTAAAATCTAGATGCCTAAAATGAGCACATTCTTCACAGTCCTCCTGTCTTTCACGTTGTCTTCCAGCATAGACCCCCAGACTACAGAGATAGCACACTCTGGAGTCACAGTTGTAGAGAGCATGATTTATCCATTATTATCTAACACATTATCGAACACAGGCATTTATATACCATGTAAAGTCAGAAATACAATAAATTTCCACTCAAGTCCAGCATTATTTATGGATATGCCTACTGCATTCCTATGAAATGATCTGGCGTAGTTCTATGCATTCCTATATATTTAAGTAGAAATGACCACGTATCTGAAGCAGATTTTGCTTTGCAAATACTGGAGATGTGGAAAGCATTTATGCATATCACAGAATTTATCTTCCGTCACAGAAACCACCACACTCAAACTTTTCTAAAGATGGAGATGTAAATTGATCCTTAATAGGAATATCTGTAATAACTCTATTACATTCTCTGTTTAAACTAGTGGATGCATAACGTTACGTCAATAAAAACAAGTGAGGCACATGAGCACAAACAATATCTAAATTATAAGACTACTAAACAAATGAGTATTTACCTTTTTGAACACTTCACGGTCTGAACGAAACAATTTTTTTTTTTTGTTTGTACGAATTGATATGAAGTATTGCTGAAGATAAGGAACAAGACTTCATCTTCACAAAGAATATCAGTATTATAGATGTTATAATATTTCAAAACCAGAAATGTTGAATTCCTTGAAATCTGCATATGATCAAAACCATATTCTCACCTGGTGATATTGGAGACATCCTTCATCCTTATTTTTATCACTTCAGAATACATACTGGACTACTTAGTGGATAATCAGGTCAGAGGACAGCAGAGTCCAGGGGGTTTTGCTTGTTTTAATAAGAAAGCCACAGATTTAAGTAATTTTCTGTATGACTTTTGTGAACTTTTTTACTTTTATTCTTGCCTGCTCCACAAATCCCACTTAGAAGTCCTGAGCCACAGAAGCTGTCAAAACTTTAGACTCACCTACTAAGGGTGAGAGTTGAGCATAAGCCATCTTCTCACTGTCTCTAAGAAGGAAATCTGGACATGCAGGCCAATGGAGCATCAAAGCACACTCCCTCAGTATCTGCAGTTCGGACCATTAGAGCAAGGAAGAATGGCACATATTTCACAGAGTTAACTCACAGCTAACTACCTGGTTTTCCTCCTAAGGACTGAGGTTTTGATATGGCATGGCTGAAAAGCCTTGGCTAGAACTTCTGAGGAAACTACTAAATTGTGAGAAAGAGCTATGAGAAATTATGTAGAGTGGAACCATGCAATATAAGAAAGGTAAAACTGCAGACAGAACTAAGATTGTTGAGACAAGGTCAGCCAGGGCAGGGGGAAAACAAGCCACAAGTATGAAAAGTTATAAAATCATGAAAGGAAAAACAGTCAGAAGTTTAAACCGATCCTCAGTTAAACTACACTGAGAATCAGCACATTTCAAGGAGCAATTAAAGTCAACACTTGTTATACTTGATTGGACTGTCTGACAAGCAAGAACTCATCTTGCAAGAAGTGGAGAGCATCTTCACATTTAGTCTGAGACCAAATTAGTGCTAGCTATATATTGTGTTTATTTGATGATAAATAATTTTTTACTTTTAGGTAGCATATATCCTGCTTACAGAGCCTTTGTGCACTTTAAAAATTGCTTGAGCAAAGTGGTCCAGAGAGGGATTATAACTATAGGTTCAGAAGCAAAGAACACAGTGGAAGAAAAACTTGGACGAAGCAGGCATTTGCACACAGCAGAGTGATTCACCTATCACAGGATGTCTCTTGACATTTGGCTCTTCAGCATGGTTATTTCAGCCTCCACCATGACATATGAAAAATTCTTCTGTAATGTATCAAAATACCACTGCCTCTAGAAAACAGTTAAACTATGTATTGGTTGATCTCTTAGTATATTCATGTATTTTTCTTTTGATGTTGGCAGTTTTGTTACATCTGTAATTTCTTTCAACAAAACAATAAGCAACACCAGATTTTTATTTTCTTTTTTTTTTTTTTTTTTATAGTAAAAGATCTCATTTCTCTAGAGACTATATTCTATGTAGGCTATCCAGACATTATATGAATGTACAGGACATCCAAATCACTATGCCATCTAGAGGCCACACTGAGAAATCCTCTACTGCTATCACTGATCATTACTTCGCAAAGATCTTTACTTAAAAGATATATGCAATATAAGGAGGTAAAAAACCAATATATCCTGGGAGACAAGCTAATATCCTACATCCTTCAAAGCTGACATCATCAAATCCAAATCTCACATTTTGTAACTTCTACAGTACAATGGTCAGTGAGTTCTCATCGAGCAAAGTTAAGATGTAACATTTTTAATTTACATCAGTTGTGTGTAGGTTAGGATTTAAAGATTGTAGATAAAATCCTGCTTCTGTTGAATTCAGTAAGATGACTCCTACTGACTTCCAGTGGGCAATAGTTTTAGTCTGTTAGGATTCACACATCACAACTACAGCTCAGGATGCTGTTTCTATAGCAACAAGAGAATGATTCCTAAAGATTATAAAGGTCTTTGGGGCTAATTCAGCAGTATTAGACATAGACCTTGGATCACAGAATAACACAGAACTTTGCCAATGAGCACAATCACCCTATCTGCATTAGTAAACACAGGATTGCACATACAAACACCTGGAGCCGAGAACCAAATGCCGATGCTTTTGGGGGAGAAGGGGGTGATGGTTTGTTTTTCTGTTTAGCTTTTTAACTTCAAACTCACTCTAGTCCGGCATGCTGGCACACATAATGTAGGATCCTGGAGCACATCTCTCTTTTTTTTCGTTGGAAATGAATTTATTTCATACACTCTGAGAGCCACTCCACTATTAAAACCAAAGCAAGGTAAATGCGATGATCAGATTTCCACACAGCAGCACACTCCCAATTGAACTAAAACACTAATGTGGACATAAGGGGTTTTTTGTTGCCTTGGTTTTACACTTGAGTTTTTCCTTCTTCTCTTCCTTTTTTAAGCATATGTTTTTTTGAGGAAGGAAAAGAAATCCTTCCAAAGGAAAATTACACTATTCTTTTTATTAGCTTAATTGCACCCCAAATCAACCAGTCGATAATATCAATAAAAGAAAGAAGAGCTCACTGAAATACAAAAGACCAGTAAAATTACCCCTATTCTTTCACGACGTTTTGCTTTCAATGGGTACCAGAATTTATCCATTTTGTTTTTTTGTAAATTATAGCATCACTGTTTCTCCTAAGGACCACATTGCCCTCCCCACAACACAAAAAATACCACCAGCTAATTTGTGCCAGCATGCCCTACACTCTCTTGTCCCTCACTTTTTCCCCAGGCTCCACGGAGACTGAAGAAAGGTCTATGAATCCAAAAAGGAAGAAAGAGTTGGATGGCAGACACACAGAAACCTGGTAAGACCCAAGGCACACATCCATCCATACTCGACAACAATTCCTATAGATTACATTCACAAACTTGGGCCTTCACTTTTGTTTCCTCCCTTTTCATGGAGAAAATTATTTCTTCACCAAGTCCCCAGGGGCAAATGCAGCCAAAAGGGCTACAGCAATATAATTAAAAAAAACCCCAAGGCATTGACAAGTAAAATCAAACTGCAGAAAGACAAACTGCTACAGAACCACAGGCTTTGAAAGCAGACTCTGCGACATCCACACAGTTTGAGGCAAATTCTTTCTCTTTTAGATATCTTGTACAACAATGCAGAAGGCCATCTCTCTAACAATTACTTGCTTATCTTAAATTGTTAGTTCTGCGCAGAACAAAACTAAAACCAATACAACAATCTGGGTTGATGCCTAGTTTAGCAATCATGATAAAAATCTGCTGGGTTTAAGAGGGATAAATTACCACAGCAAATAATAATTTCTGACAAAATACATCATAAAATGATAAAGCAAAGCTGAGGCCGAAAGAGTTACTAATGATTCATATGATAGTAGGAACAACTACTGTTAGAAGTTTTCAAGGATTACTGTTTTCAGAAACTGTACAAAAAATAAAAAGAGCCTTGCACATGAAGGAAGTTTACTATAATAAAAGCTCTGTGTATATTCAGTATGCAAAGGAAAATGTCACTCAAGGGTTGATTTTTCTTCTTCTCTAATGCAACATTTTGAAGGACATATTTTGTAGGGATATAAAGGTAAAGAAAATAATAACAGGTGAGGAAAGAACAGTGAAGTTACAGAAAAACGTATTTCAATTATTTTGAAATTAAGTGAAAACATATTGTCATTTAAATGATAAAGAAGCTTCCTTTGCTAGATATTATTTTCTCATATTGTAAGAGGTGCAAAATTACATTGGCAATATTGACTTAATGATTTTTAAGCTTACCAACTCACCTATTTTTTCTAATTCACTTTGTTTAGAGGACTTCTTCCACTTCACAAAAACATTGACCTAAGCATAACTTCTTTCCTTTCAGTGAATATACGCATTTTTTCTCACCCAAAGACAGTGAGAAACTCAGGGTCTCCTACCTTACACAGTTATTTAAATGCTATTAAAAAAAAAAAAAAAGGCTTTATTATCCTTTGAATCTGTAAAATCTTAAAAGTTTCATGATAACTCTCACTAATAATCAATAGTTAAACCTTTCATAAGCACTGCAGAAATTGACAATAACAAAGTTGAGCAGGTTTCACTAGCTCCAGTGACTACATAGGATGCTCAAAATTTTAACTGATTCCAGAATGGAGGCCTCAAATAATTTTATACATATTTTAGTTGACAGAATGTATAGGTAATATTAAAAAATAAAATGGAGATTCATACACACACACATCCCACTTTAGTAAAGCAATAATGTATTATTTTAGAAAGATTTTTAATAGTGTATGTTAGCTTATGAACTTATACTTCACCTTTTGATCACTTGCCAAGACACGCAAATGTCTTTCATAAGTGCTTTCTATCCTAATCTAACTGTTTGACCTTGTCATAATGCAATTTTAAAATCATTTCTCTTAGAGTTATCACCCTTTCTCAAAACTGTTTTCATTTTATAAAGCTGAAAGAGTTATTAAACAGCTCTCAAACCCATCATGTTCTATTTTGCAAAGACAGAACATTACATAGGCAAACTCTGCAAGGCTGACACAAAATCTCTGAATATAAATATATTCTCTATCTATTAGTGGTATTTGAAAAAAAACTTAAAGAAATCCATTTGTGTTCCAAAAGAAAGCAAAGAGATTCTTCAATGTTTTCTGATACAGATAACACAGCTGTTAAAAAAATTTCCTTTTCCTTTTTACACAATTTAATAAAGAATACTATTGTTTTAAAGAAATAAACTAGTCTTCCGTAAACAAAAATAATATTAAGAACTAGATATAACAACCAGAAGATTGTGTCAAGTCTGATATTCTTACAGTTTGTTGAACATGAATCTAAAAACTCCCTAATAATAAGCAAAGTGAAATAATCAGATTTGGTTAGTCTCATTTAAATTTGGGTCATAGGTATCAGTGTATTTTGTATTTACAAAACTGCAGGGTTGGGTATTGGTTTATTTTTTTCATGATTATGTATCTATTATGGAGAGGGAAGTCAAAGTTATCAATTCAGAGCCTGTTTTGCATAATATGATGCTTTTTGTTACCTGCATTTGATAGTCCAATTACAGATATAGTTCTCATCAGAAAGCACCTTAATGCCTATGATTCACAAAAAGTGAAGTAAAGAAAAATAACTGAAACAAAAAATAAATTAAAAAAAAAGAAAACAAATCACAGAATCATAGAATGGTTAGAGGTGGAAGGACCTTAAAGATCACCTAGTTCCAACCCCCCTGCCATGGGCAGGGACACCTTCCACTAGACCAGGTTGCTCAAAGCCCCATCCAGCCTGGCCTTGAACACCTCCAGGGATGGGGCCTCAGTAACTTCCCTGGGCAACTTGTTCCGCTGACTCACCACCCTCAGAGTGAAAACTTTCTTCCTAATACCTATTCTAAATCTCCCCTCTTCCAGTTTGAAGCCATTAGCCCTCAGCCTATCGCTACATGCCCTTGTAAAAAGTCCCTCTCCTGCCTTCTCTTAGTTCCCCTTCAGATACTGGAAGGCCACTATAAGGCCTCCCCAGAGCCTTCTCTTTTCCAGGCTGAACAACCCCAACTCTCTCAGCCTGTCTTCATAGGAGAGGTGCTCCAACATGTTTGAAACAATCAAACAACTAATAATCACTTCTACAGCCCAAAGAAGACAAATAATGACAATATTTTGATTAATACTACTATTGGAATGACCACTCCTACAAGACTTACTAGTTTATGCTGAGTATAATTACAGAATTGTTTTCACCAGAAAACAGCTAATTTTCCTATTGGCTCAAAACACTGCCACAAAAATGGTCTTTCACCATTATAAAAGTAGATTTGGTATTCCACTCATCACATTCAGAACCCTGCAGACACAGTGATTCTCACAAAATGTCTTTCTCATTGCCTTGCAAGTGCAAGTTGCACTCTTGTTGCCCATGCTCCCAGATGTTTCTTCCCTCACATGGCATCAGTCACAGTGTCTGCTTGAGAATTAAGACAGAAAAGAAGGAAGAAAAATCCATTTATAAGCATCATGGTAATCAACATTTGAAAGCAGGATTTCCATTTTCTCCTTTTAATATTATCTTCGTACATGTCTGCTGTGTCACTTGAATCACTTGAATTTGAGGGACAGCAAGCAGCCTAAAACTTTTGATTTGAGAACTTAAAAAGTTTATTTGCATTCTTCAAAAATTTCATTTAAACTCTTTAAGTAGACCTATAGGTAGAAAATATCAGTTAATGATCAACTTCAAAAGAACATGCTTTTTTCCTTCTGAATAGTAAGTACAGAAGAAAACTAAAGAAATATTATTTCTGCAAAGTGACTGATGTAGTGTAGCAGTGTACAGCTTGACCATCTAAGCTTTTAATTCTTTCTGTACTCACTCATTTTTTTCCCAAAACTCATCTGTTTGTTTACTTTTTTAAAAAGGTCAATTTTATGCAGTAAACTAATCTCTTATGTACTGGAAGGCATTCTCATATTCATATAACAACGCTAAAATTATTTCATGATGGTGCATTGTTATGAACAGCATTTGTAACATTCTGGGAAACGCAACATCCTCCCAGCAACGACATAACATAAATGCTGAGATGATCCAACTCCCCTCAGGAGAAAAAAAACACCTAAGAACATAACCAAAAATCACACCAATCAAAAACTCCTTTTCATACTTTTTTATCCATTCATATAATGTATCTGATCAAACCTTCTTACTCTCTAAAAATCCAGCAGTATCCTCTATTTATCACCCTCCAAAGATTTTAGCACTACTTGGCAACTCTAATACCTTCTTATTTCTCCTTATGGGTTAAAGGCTTTTTTTTTTTTTCCTCCCAGAAAGGTTACTTTCTCCCCCCCTCAAGAAAACTTCTTTAGATTTGCGTCCACTTATGTTGTTTGCCTAAGGCAGCTGTTTCAGAATCTGTTTCCTCTGTTCTATGAGAACTCAGACTACACAACACAGCTATAAGATTCAGCTTTATATTTAAATAAAGTGACAAATAGTGATAAAATTTGTATAAGTTCTTCTATGATTGAAGATTCTTTTTTTTCATTGTTTTCTGTACACTGCACATGAACTGTATATTCAAAAATCAATACAAGATACTCTTATGAGTATTTTCCTATGAATTTTTATGGATTATTTTATTAACACAAGTTATTTTCTTTGTGGGATTTTTTTCCCCACATACACCAATGATTGAAAATCTCGCAACTAATTTTAAAGTTGTTATAAATATTGATGTGCTTTTAACGTATATTACATATTAAAACACTAATTATATCTTTAACTTAAGCTTAATTATATTGAGTACTTGGAGCAGGTAATATTTGGGACTGCCTACTGACAGCAGCATGATCTTAGATATGCTTTATTTTCGTGTCATGTAATAGGGAAGAGTCTAAGATCATCTTGTTTAAACTCTGCTAAAATTCAGCTTTTTAGAATAAGAAACAGAATTCTGAGTGCTCAGTGTTATACATTATTCTTACAGTAATCAGTGAGAGAATAAAATGGTAAACACAAAACAGCAGTAAACACCGGAGGAAATAATATTTTAGCCTTCTCCTAGGATTTCTATTTCATATTTGTTAATTCTCTCAGACAAATGTATTTGGCATTCTTGGCTTTACAAGGTCAGCCCAATTTGTTTAAAAATTCCAGTTCCATTAAAACCAGCTTCAGTTGTCAGCACTGGAAGAAGTCAAATGCATTCTGATATGACCCAGGATACTCATCAGTGAAGCTATGGAAAGAAGAGTCTCTACAAAATCAAACTGATGTTTTTCAGCCTGAAGTGGACTGGGGTAGGGAGAAGAGAAATACGTAATTTTTTATTTTTTTTTAATTAAAATGAGCAAATATAGTACAGGAATAGTGCCATTACGTGTCAGAATGGTTACTCATACTTGCCTACAATGTTGTGATACCATGGCAGACAAATGAGAGAGCAATGTCATAAATTTTAATATGATCATCTTTTATTATTTTGAATAACATTGATAATCTCTCTATCCTTACTGTTCGTCAGGAATGTGAAATGTATGTACTAATATTGTCTCAGTCCTGTGATGCCTCTTCCCACACACAGAAGCACTTGTAAGAATAAGGCTGCTGGCAGGGAACATGAACATGTATTTTCCATTTACACAGAATGTATATGAAACTGTCTTCACATTTTATAATTTATATTCAGTAACTAATTTGCCACCCCACTCATTTCCAAACTGTGTGTTTAAAAATGACTCTAAAACTTTTGCAAGAGATGACCTACAAAAGATACAAAACAAAGAACATTTTTTCCCCACCTTCATAGTTGTATAAACACTGGTAAATGCAAATTTTGCAAATAAGATTTAATAATCAATTCTTATTTTTGAATTTGATTATTTCTGGACTTGCTAAAGGAACAGAAATTATTGTCTTGAATTTTTTACCCTTTCTTAAGGAAGCCTTTCTTAAAGAAGGCTTAAAACAACAGGAGAGGCCTATGGTCCAATCAGCACTGCTGCTAAATTCACGTATATGTTATCGCACTTTATTTTTACTAGACAATTTCGTTGTGAAAAGAACATTAACAGTACCAAATATGTTAGAATCACCACCACACTCAAGGGCAAAAGCCTAGCTCTGAACAAAAAATGCTAGTTATAATTAAATAAATCACAGCAGCGTATCATCACAAGGAGCTTACTGACCACATTCAAGGAGTTTGGCTGATCATCCTCCCGTATGGTAGACCTTGTGGTCATGAATTTATTGTATACTTCAAAGCACACTTGGACGCTTCTCAAACATATTTGGATTTGAGATATCACCAATGTGAATCAGGTGTACGCAGCTGAATACAATATACAAATAAATCAGCACACCTGGTGATAAAGAATGAGGGCCTGAAAGCATTTTTTATGATCTTGCCTTCCATTTTACAGGTTTTCTTCCAGAAAAACTTCATTATGCTCACAGACACTAGTGTTTAAGTTTTTTCTATTTGCAAGGCTTTTCAGGGTTTGGGGTCATTTGCAGTTGTGTTCAGTTCTATCAGAAAAAACTGAACTCAAACCCTGTATGTCTTGCTCAGAAAAACCTACATAAGCAGGTACAATTACGTGTTTCTTCTGATTTTGTTGTTATCAAGATGTGCTACCCATATGGTATTTGAACTACACACATACACACCTGTTTGAAAGAAAGCTTAAACTGAATATATACTCAATTGCCAGCTGGACAATCAATCATATGACAATGTTTATTTTAGAATTCATGACTAATGTATGCATGTCTCATATCATGCACAAAAACTTGTTGATAAGTCTGTCAACATGCCCTGTTCAAAGCAAGTAGAGGGAAAAAACAGTATGACACTATTTCATAGAATATAGAATAGTTTAGGTTGGAAGGTACCTTTAAAGATCACCTAGTCCAAGCCCCCTGCAATCAGCAGGGACATCTTCAACTAGATCAGGTTGCACAGAGCCACATCCAACACCAACCTGACCTTGAATGTTTCCAGGGGTGGGTCATCTACCACCTCTGTGAGCAACCTGGTCCAGTGTTTCACCACCCTCATTGTAAAAAATTTCTGATAGAGCTGATAGAGATGTCTGCTCAGAAAAAGTATATAGCAACAAGTCTATAGTAAAATGATAGTTGAGCAAAAATGGGTGGTTAAACTATTCACTAAGGATCATCTGTTGCATTGTACTAAATTATTCTATTGATATTCTTTTACATTAAAAAAACCCTCAACATATCCCTTTCTTTTTTTCTTTTCTTTTGCTTACTACTGAAGACAGGCTAAGTTTCTAATAGGTCAGGAGTGTTTCTCCTTAAATCTCAGATAGCTAATTCATCTCAGAGTCTGCCTATGCAATGAAATTCATGCATATGCATGGCAAGCCCAAAGCATCAGAGAGTACTGTTTCTACTTCACCTTCACTGTGCAACAGGTCTGTACACTGTGGTCAGCTATACTACCAAATACGCTGAAATTCCCTGGACGTACATAAAAAATATCTGTTGACACATTTCATGGGAGGAGAGGGGAAAACTCTGATAAATATAAAACCTAATTCAACTAAGCACTGCACCAGCTAAACTTACTAAAAGAAAGGGTAACACTTGCACAGCTTCCATTCTGGCCCCACATTGCTTGTGTTTGGCCTTAGTCTTTGAAACCTAATCATATTTTGCAACAATACTAATGTTCTCCAAAGTTAGTTTTAACTTATAATACAACTCTTTCTCTCCGATAAAATCCAAGTAAGGCTCATACTGGGGGTAAAAATGTTTGCTTCATAGTTAGAAAATAATTTAATATTTTTTATGTACCATGCGGAATTTCAAAGCTTGCGAGTTCCAATTTAAATTAATTCATAGTTGCTTTTACTTATTACCCTGCTTTTGTCATAGATAAATTAAACCCACAGAGGTAGATAGGGATATTGCTGTACTGGAAAAAAAACAAACAGTTTAAAACAAAACCTTGCTATTTTCATTGGCATCTATGAATGAAGCTATTTTTAAAACATGAAGAATTATTTGTGTTGTTGCTTGAGGCAAGAAGTGTGATGTTTTCTTGGCTGCTAATTCATACATGTTAATAAAATAGTTTATTTTAAACATGAAAATTTAATATAAAACAGACATCCATGATGAAATTTCTGTGCCAGGATATGAAAGAGAAACAAATTGTCAAAAAAAGTTTTACTAACTACTGTAATGTTGTCTCACATTATTTAGTCTGGCATGATAGAAGTTCTCTTTTATGTACAGAATCACAGAATGGTTAGAGTAGGAAGGGTCCTTAAAGTTCATCTAGTTTCACCCCCCCTGCCATATGCAGGGACGCCTCCCACTAGACCAGGTTGCTCAAAGCGCCATCCAGCCTGGCCTTGAACACTTCCAGAGATGGGGCCTCCACAACTTCTCTGGGCAACCTGTGCCAGTGCCTCAACACCCTCACAGTAAAGAATTTCTTCCTAATGTCAAATCTAAATCTATATCCTTCCAGTTTAAAACTGTTACCCCTCATTCTATCGCTACACTCCCTGATAAAGAGTCCCTCCCAATCTTTCCTGTTAGGCCCCCTTTAGGTACTAGAAGACTGCTATAAGGACTCCCCGGAGCCTTCTCTTCTCCAAGCTGAACAACCCCAACTCTCACAGACTGTCTTCTTCATAGGAGAGGTGCTCCAGCCCTCTGATAATCTTCATGGCCTTCCTCTGGACTGACTCCAACAGGTTCATGTCCTTCCTATGCTGGGGGCTCCAGAGCTGTCTAGTGTCATCTCTCCCCCTCTACTCAATGGGGTGGGTAGTAAAATGGTTTCAGTATTCTCAGAACTTCCAAAGAACTTCTGACTAAGGAAAAAAAAAAAAAAAAAAAAAGAAGTCATCAAGTTTTCCACAGAAAATCAGAGAGAATAGGGGAGATACAATGGGTGAGCCACAGCAGGTTGCTCAGAGCCTTGCCCAGAAAACTAATAGAGCCCAGTAGTCTTCATCACTGCAAAGACACACTGCTGTCACATCTGTGTTGAGTTGCTCCACTGTGTAAAAGCCAGTATTCACAGCAGCAGCAATTTGAACCTCTGTCATCTCTGTGCAATGGGATTTCCCTGTCTGCCAGGCTCTGATAAAATAGCACACAAACTCCTTTCTCTCTGGTTTTGACCACCAGTTCAATCTGGGACCTGAGAAACTTTTCTCAACTAAGGTTTCATTGAAATTGGTATGTTCCCACGGAAAGTTTCCATTTCAATTAAATCAGCATTTTTTTTTATGGAAAAAAACATCATCAGAAAGCATTCCAGTCAGTTCTAGACAAATTTACTAATATCCACCCCAAAAGAGACTCATGTCAGACTTTTGTTTCACTACGAAGATGTTTGGGAAAGGCTCTGGGCTTTCAGGTTATACCCAGCAATCATCTTTCTAATGTAGAAACATGGCATGAAAGGGTTTGACTTGATTATATCACTATGTCTGTCTTTACTTGATTAGGAGTGTTAATGTTGGCCCGCCTTAGTTCTGTTGAAAAAACCTTTTCTGGATTCAAAAGCATATTTATTGCAATCTCTAAATTCTTCAGCTGAACAGGGCATTATATTCCCCATTATGTCTTTTTAAAAAACTTCAATTTGATTCCACAAAATAACTTGCTAGCCAAAAAGCTAGATGTAACTTATTCTTCTGTCATTAAGAAAGTCACTAAGGTTCCTATTTAAATTTGATCTTTTTTTCTATTAATATACATAAGCATCCTCAGTCTAGCCTCTTCCTTCCTTTTTCTTTCTTCCTTCCTTAATTACTCTAATGTGGATTCCATAAAATAGTACCTACAGGATAAAACATAATTTACCCCTTCTCCCTTCAAGCCCCTGTAAAACATGTCTTACCAGGGCTTATTTCAAGTTTGCAGGCATGAATGCATGAATGTTAAGCCATGCTGAGTGAAAGCATGAAGTACTGTGAAAGAGCAAAGTAGTACATAAAAATGGAGAAGAGTTATTTGAAGAGAGAGACGAACGGTAAAGAAAAACATCATGGGATGATGCTTTTTGATAACAAAAACATGTTATAAAAGGTAAAATAGCAATAATAAATATTTGTATGATGGTAACACTAATAGAATCGCAGTTCAGCTTTTAGCATTTTGTTTAAGCTTTCACTTCATTCTGCATCATGCAGAGTTTGGAAAATTCCCTAAATATTTTAAAATTACTTCAAACTGTTCAGAAAAACTGAAAAATATGATACTTCAGGCCTCAGCTTTTCCTCTGCTCAGTTGCTGCTACAGGGACTCCACCTTCATGCAACTGGGGCCCTTGCTGTTGTCCCAGCTGGGCACCCCTGTTATTCTGCATACTGAAACACAACATTTATCCTAATTTAGCTGCCTAATTTCATCTTCAAAGTCATGACTCTGCAAAGCAACAAATTAACTCCTCTCAGCCTCAGAGCTGAACATGTTTCCAGATACTTTGCTTTAAAAGATCAATCACAAATCCATCTTTTAAGTCTCAAAACTGCAATATAGTAAGAGTAACAAAAAGGCTGTGGTCACTTGGGGAAAGGAAAAAAAGTTATCTATTGAGGGGTGACATAGATGGAAACAGATATTTTCTTCCCCCACTGTGGGGCACAAAAAACATTTAATAATTTGCTTGGGAAAGCATCTGTTTGCACAAAAGCATTATTTTTTTTTTTCTCTTAAAAATCCTGAGAGCAGACAGTGCTACTTTTTCCAGTGGTATTTTTCTCCTCTGTTGTTCATAGTTTAGCTCAATTTTTATTTTTATTGCAGTCTTTATAGGTTCAAGCATATATAACTAACTACATCTTTCAGTATCTGAATAGCTTTGGTAAGAAAGTAAATTGTGGCATCTAACTGGACTAGTGTCCAGTCTGCTGATCAAATACAGCACCTCCTTTTAGACGGCAGCTGTACTAAAAACTTAACAGGAAAGTGACCAGAGGCAAAACTTATTGCCAAGTACACATTTGCCACATATTAGAAAAGTTAGTTGTCTTACCTGTATGCTAGCTTACAAGACTGTTCTAGCTCTCCACACACATTTCTAAACTTTCCACTTAATCACAATGCTGATCAAGAGCCCTGTGGCAGTAGCGTCACGTCAAAATTAAACAGGTTCCTAAAATTTGTTTTGAATCTGCTGCCTCGTGTATTCTCCCTGTTCCTTCATTATGAGAAGGTAAATGAAACTAACTGAGCAATGATTTCAGAAATAAAATCCTGTCATAGTCCTTCTTACTAAATTAGCTTTACTCTAATGACCATTTTTCAGTATTTTTTCATCCAGAAGTCTCTCTAGGTCTTTGATCATATTTTTAACAGCTCTGCAGTGTTTCTGTTTCCGCTATGTGTCATTTATCAAAGTGAGATAACAGAGCTATTAACACAAATAAATTGTGAGACCTCACTCATAAAATGATTTCTTAAAATTTACAGACTACTCACTTTACCATTCTTTACAAATCTCAATGTTTCGTTTGCTTTTATAACTACTGCATCTGCATACCTTTTCCGAGTTCTTCATAATGGCAGTTTGTCCTTGCTTGTCAGTAGAACATATAGACAATATTCATTCTAACATAAATTACCTTGTTTTACCTTTGAAGATAGGAGAGGTGAATTAGAGCATGACAAAAGACTTGCAGTGTAGGCAAAAAACCTCTAGCATTACTCTGAAGTAAATGTTTATATGATAACAGTACACTTCTAGAATATGAAACAAAATTCAGTTTTCCAGAAGCCTCAAATCTGTGAGATACAGGGCTGAAGTCACCCTAGAAGTGTTGCTATTGTTGGTTCCCTATGAAAGCAAATTTTATGGGTAGAAGGGTCAAAGTACACGGGTCTCCAACTTCGGCTATAATAATGAATAAGGGGACAGCAATCCCTCACATCCTACTTCATAACATGCAAGTTTGTTTTATGATATTTAAGAGCAAGGTATTTAATTCTGATCCAGATCATCTTAGCCATGCATTCATATCTTTTACAGACTCCAGTAGCATGCCCCAAAGATTAATAATCAATCATTCATATCCTCAGGATATCTACTTCCTGTAGTTGTATGTTTATTGCTCTACTCCCCAGCTTAAACCTCCTCTCAGATAATCTTTCCTCTTATTTGCCTCTCTCTTGAACCAAAGAGTTTGGTGTGGGAGAGGAGATGTTTGGGGTTTTCTTTAAAAAGAAGGCCCAAGAGCAAAAGCTTAGAACATGACTAGTGTTGAACTTAGGGATCAAAACTTCAAGTTAACTTTCACAAGTATGCAAATCTTGGTATTACAAACATTCATTGGAAATGAATGAACACAAAGTCAAAGTGAATTCATTCTTCAAGACACGCAAATGTTTTCAGAAGTATTTATGTGCCCAGATCTTCAGCTGATCAAGAAATTAAGTAATCCCGAATTACAATGTTAACTATTTTAAATTTTTACGTATATGAAACCTCCCGTTTCAGAGGTATATCCTTCGGTGAAAAAGAGGCATTATTGCTAGGATTGAAATGGTTGTGTTTTACAACAGTTTTTACTTTAGTCTCTGCATTAAAATAATCTACAGTTAAGGTAGAAATAAGAATAATTAGAAAGCAGAATAGATAAATGGTATCACCACGGATAGTCATGCTTGAAAACATGAAAAATTACATCACCTTAAACTGCAGGGAAAAAATTAAGTGTTGATGAATGTATGTTCTCTAAGATGATAACTTTTGCGTTGCTTGATCCATAGGTGCTATGAAGTAGTTTGGTAGTCAGCTACTCTCTCTATTCCTTTAAGTTAGTGGAGAAAAGTTGTCCTGAAGACAGAAGAGAATTGAGACTTCTTTTTTTTCTGTGGGTGGTTTTGTTTGTTGGGTTTTTTTTACTGGTTTATGGAACAGGCTAGGAATTGCAAGTCTGTCTCTATTGATAAAGTGTTTATAAATATTACCCTATTGCTATAACAACTGCAACTTCAGGTAACAGTCACTCAATTATACCCTGAATTCTGTGCACTTTTGCAATCCTCTAAAAAGCAACACCCTACTACTATAAAGTGCATATATAAATTTTACCCCCAGAGTTTATCTGTCCTTGGATATTCAAATATATCATTGAAGGTCTGTATTTGAAAGAAGTCTCCCTCAAAGGAATTGAACCAGAACACACTGGAGTCACAGCTACCATGAGTGAAGGTTTCTTCACATATAACCTTTTCCTCACCCAGAAGTTTTGTCTGGACAGAATGGGAGCATTTATCTGAGATTTCTGGACACAGAATCTGCGGTGCAATGCATCGTGTGGATAGTCTGCACATGTGCAACAAACCCAAAGCATCTATGAAACAACTGTGCAGATACGGCCTGAATTAAGGCAGTGGATCCCACAGATTCAGGAAGCTTTAAATCCAGACTAAACTGTACTGTGATTATCAGAATTTATTACTATTATTATTACTTCTACTAATACAGAAGTTGCATAAGGGTTTTCGGAAATGTTTTTATATGGTATAAGTGTTCTAATATTTAGGCTAAACCATAAAATGTCAAATAAGTTTGGGATTTTTTTTAGGCAATATGGGTCTGATATAGAATATGTAGTATTGTGGAAGAAGCCATACCTGTATGTATATTACTGGTCTTTTGTAGCAGACTACAGCATTTTACAAAGTCAACTTACTTATGACGATCTGGACATATGACATTGCTGTTTGATTTTAAATGAAAGAGAAAATATAAAAATGCTACCAGACAGACACAATACTCCCTTATATAACTGACCACGTAACAAAGTTGAACATTTAGTGACTCCTGACATGCCTTTACTATCATAAGTACGCTATTTGATTTCCAAAAGCAGTAGCACATTTTTCTGTAAAGTACCAATAAATGCACATTCTTCACTCTACGATGACAAACATCTCCAGCTGCTACAATTAATGTATTTTTCACCATTGGAAACCTTAAATGTATTGTTTTACACAAACGGAAATTAGTAGAATCATTTCTGTTCCCTGAACACTACTCCTACTCAATTCCACACACTTTTTCCTCACCACTGGTACGTAAGCAAAACAACAGATGTATTCCAAGCCTATAAACACAACTTATGAAGCAAGACCTTCCCATAAAATGAAATGCATTAGAATTGATGCTTGCTAGTAGTAAAAGCACCTCATTATAATCAGATACAGATCCACATGAACATTTTAAAACCTGTAAAAGAATCCTTCACATGCAAACATCCTGAAGTTTTATTCTGTTCCATTACCCAGTGTTAATTTCAGTAACACTGAAAGGCAAAAAAACAAACCCCGAATACACAACGCACTAACCAATTTCAAATTATGCCCTAATTGATTACAAATGTTTGCACCAGCTATTTTAAAATTGATAATGTATTCTAATAAAGTACACTGAAAACTGATACTGACAACTAATTTGTAAAGCATTACAAAAACAAACTGCAAGCTTTACTATAGATAAGTGTTTGTAAGAAGGGATATTGAACAGTTCTGAATTAATTTGCATATTTTTTCTGATTTTTTTTGGTGTTTTTTCAATGTTCACATAATTGTCCAAATGAATTTTGTTGCTATGGATTACAATTACAGCTTTATAGTTAAGGACAGAGAAATCATTTATTAGCACTCTCTTCATCATTCTTCTTGATTTTGTTAACAAAAAGGCAATCTTTTTAAGTAGTAGATTATCAGGAATACTGAGAGGGAAAAGACCATTCTAAAACAACAACAAAACAAAAGCTCACAAACCATTTTTTCATTAACAGGACAGCACATTAACATGTCCCCCAGGGTTAGTCACAAGTTCTACACTCTAACACTAGTGTTCTCGTAAATCAGAAATCACATTTCCTAATTCTTTCCTGTGTCCTAGTTTTTGAACAGAAGTGTCCTAACTTAATGCCTTTTACAAGGTCGTACAACTGACTGTGCCTTCAACCATGCCAGCAAGACACGCAGAAATACAGTAAACTGGGATCCGTTTTCCCGCAAAAAAAATCCCAAACCTAATTCATAATCTCATTGCAAAGGTGGAAAGTAGGACACTCATGATGACTGAAAAACACATCATGCACCCTGATTATCCAGTGTACCCTCTCACTCGTACAGGCCACTGATAATCTGAACAAGACAACTGGAGGAGGCAAAACATCAGTAGTCCTACGACTTACTAAATTAACTGAAGTCCCTCTGAATTAGCCTGGATTAGGACTCCATATTTTCCTTAAAAATAGGTGTATCGTAGATTTTGAATGGGAAAAGTATAGCAGAAAATACCTGTTCTGCTAATAAATAGAATAGGGAAGTTCTATTTAGGTCTCCTTTATTTCAAGTTTGCTTTGATCTCCTACAAAACATATATTACATACCAAGAAAAAAAATATATTAAAAACTAAAAAAACTTCTATTTTAGATTTCTACAGACATGGGTTGGGGTGGTGGTGGGTTTTTTTTCTTAAGGACAACAATTTTTGATTTTTGAAGTTTGGCTGCAAAAAGTATAAATATCGTATGGCTAAGTTACAACCTTAATAAATAGTAAGGCTGATATGGACAACATTAGTACTGCAATATACATTCCTGCAATCTGTATCAGTATCTTCCAATAGTGTTAGCAGAAGTTACTTATAGAGAGAGAATTAATTGCATTAGAGTGTATCCATAACTCCCACTAAAATGAATGAAAGAAACACATGCACACTAAGGAAAGAACAGGCCCTCACAACATATGCAAAACATACGATGCATAGTGCTAGTCACCTTTTTCCTTCCCAATGAGATAAAACAGCTATTAAAAATGAAGCTTCGCTTTTTTCCCTTTAATAAATGAAATTGCGTAGCATGTAAAAATCTCCAAAATATGCATATTTTCACCTCTCTTTTAAGGACATAGAAGTCCAAATTATTTTCTCAACAAGTTCAATTAAGCTATGGCTAAGCAAATTTCCTTTTCAGTACTTTGTAGAGTGTAAGTATGATGACAATGGCATAGTTACACAATAATTGGACTAATCAAAGCTATATAATGTTAGTATTATGAATGAAGTAGTGTTGCTCATTAGCCTATTACAAAAGAATTACTGTAAATTCAGCCTACGTGCAGCATCACTTCCTGTGCAAACAAACACAGATAATGCAACAAGCTTGAAACACTGCCAAGCTGGCAGACTGGCAGCACAAATTATGCAAAGAACCAGAAAGCCTTCAGTAGATTCAATAGAGCTCGGAGCATAAGAATGATTAAGTGTTTCTGTGTACAACTACAAATCACAGTAATGAATCAGACTAAAATTTCCAATAAGGGACTTAGCTGCACCAGCTGGCCTTCTTCAGCAGCGTTATAATGTGAAATGATGACATCCTAAATAGTGGTGTTTGCAACTTCCACACAATCTGCCCAAAGAAAATTCTTTGTTTTGCTTCAGTTTTTTGGAAGTCTTTTTTTGAAATCATAACAAAATGGTGGAGCACCTAAAGATACAGGAAAGCTACAAAGCTATACTGCTCCTTCTTCTCTGCTTTTCCTTTTTTCTAAATAAATAGAGCATCTTCCATATCAGTTCTGACAGATTCTCTTTAAAAACTGCTCAGACTACTTAATACTAACGACAGATTTGCAGCTACAGATTTTGATTCTTCCCCCGCCCCAATCGAAAACTTAGTGGTTGCAAGTCTAAATTGAAAACCCTCTTTCTTTTATTGTAAAATGAGAGTGACAAGTAAAATACCTCAAATTCCAAAATGTGATGTTTTGGAAATCCAGGATACATATGTCCATACAACATGAACAGAAAATATACATATGCATGTGTACATATTTATTTATATCTGTATCTCTGCAGATAGGTATACACATATGTGTGTATATGTATGTACGCGCGTGTATTTTTCTTATCGAATGGGCCTCACATACTTGGACTTGGTCACTTTTTATGCCTGGGGACAATCTCAGCCATGCAGTACCACAGCGTGGAAACAGAAGAGGTTTTGGTTTGCTTTTGCAGTGGAATCCGTGTTCTGCAGCACTTGAAATTTACTCTGGCCTTCTGTCACATCATCCATAACAGATAAAGGTTAACCCACCTCATGCTTCAGGGCCTAACACTCATCACTTCAAAGCTGAGGCGGAACATTTTCCTCATGTTGTAATACTAAGGTGAACACACTCAGGGAAGAACTTCTGATAATCCAGTTCACATAAAAAAGTATTTAGACTGGTTTTCCATATTTTTCAAAACCACTGTCAGAATGCAGGAGTCCAAGGCAAGATGATGAACTAGAGAACCAATGATGTGAACCAGGTCAGCACTTGGAAATGTCATTTAACTCAAAAGCCTAAAGGAAGTTGTAATAAGATTAAGTGCTAGCACAAAATCTATCGAGCTATATAACCACACAACTTTAGTAAATTAGATTGTTCAAGTGATACAACATTTTTACCTCTATAAGCTTCTGTGAATCTATAATAGTGATGCTCTTTATCATGCTTTAATAGTGAAACCGTGGTTAATCTGAAGACTGCACTCACGGGCAGAAATAGCAGAAAATTTTTGTCAAACCCTAAATTCAGGTCCTACTTCACACAAGCTTAGGGGCAGGGAACAATTCTCACTAAATCTAAGTTCATTTTATTATTAAGAAACAGCAAAGGAAACATACAACCAGATAGTACCCACCAATCTTTCCTTAATTCTTAAAACAGTGAATTCTGTATCATTAGGCCCTTTATACTGGTCACCTACCCAGCTTCACATTTTATAGAGGTCCAGTCTGCACACTTCTCTGGAACCTGCCTTGTGGGGCTCTAACACAAAAAGAGCAATTACAATTTTTTTGTTTCTTTGTTTTAATTTAGTTAAATGCTTACTTGTTATGACTCTCTATCCATGACTAGTGAATTCTTGTCATTTTCCAGGAAAATTGCGATCTGTAATGGAAATGCTTTTACCATGATTAAGTCAACCCTCCTACCTTAACTTTTACATTAACAAAATGGGTTAATCTTTTTAGAATTTTGAGTATCATCAGAATGTATTGCTTACTTAATATTTGTTGGGAATCAGTTACTCATAAAGTAGACCCTAAAAACTGCACACTTCTAAGACAAGGTAGTTCTATTCCTCTTATGAATACCCTCCCTACATTATTAAAATGACATTGGTAAAGGCTGCTACCAAAAGAAGAAAAAAACCCCACAAATACAAAACAAAGAAGGACTGTAAATGACTGTGAGGCATAATCTGCAAAGAGAAAGAAAATAAATCATAAATAAAAAGATGTGCTATAAAAGAAATGATCTCTTATTTCTAAATAATTCCCTAGCGATTTCCTATATCTAATGTGTGAAATAAAAACTGGATTTGGAATACCTTAACTGTGTTACAATTGCTTCCTACTCTGAAACCTAAGAACAAATGATTGGAGACGGTGAGAAATCCAACAGAAAGAAAAAGAAAGTTCGAGGTCCTTACACAACTAATAGCCGTCAGTCTTTAAACATTTCAATTCCATATTAACTTGCTATGGATATAACATGGTAGAGACAAGTGCAATCTGTTTCTCCCATAGCAGGGAACTGTTGTGCTGATCTGTACATTTCACATAAACAAACCCATAAAAAGCCCAGCAGAACCTTTACAATGGGGGCAGGGGGCATAATGTATGGTGGGGAATTCATAAAAGAGACATATCTACATTTACCTAGAAAAACTGCACATGCATTTAATGCACTGAATAATTTAATGCATCCAAGCACTGACTGATTTAATGTATCATATCAGTTTTACACAGAACATTTCTTTTACTTATGGAAGAAGAAAAAGAAGCTATTTTATCAGATTCCACTAGGATCAATCAGCAAGCACAAAGTTAGTCACCAGGCTCTAAAAGACACTCAGAATTTACTGGAACATGATTTTTGGCCCAAAACTGTCTTGCAGTTTCCTCATTTTCAGAGCTTATACACCACACACATTTCTAAATGTTACTGAGCAAGTCATCACTTCACCAGTTTCTTGCAGTAAGCAGTCCAGTCTTGGAATGGACTAAGTAATGACTGGGTCTCAACTGAATTCATCTTATTGCAAATTGTCTCCTGCAGCTTGTTTGAGATAAAACCAAAGAGAAACATTTGAAGAAGGTAGATGCTTCCTCCCCGTCCCCCTTTTTTCTTTCACTTTGAAATACTTTTGTTTTGACAAACGTGCAGCACCAAAAAAGAATTCCAGTAAAAGTAATCCAACTGAAACCACAGGCACTATCTCATGTTTACTACTACACTTATATTAAGTGGGTGGCAACCCTGCCCCATTTTTTCAAGTTTTCTAGAGTCCTGCTTTTCACCTGCAGCTAACCTACTTGCTTAGAACTTCACCTATACACTGCTTAGGTTTAGTACAGTAGTCTATGATTCACAGAACGTTATTCTTAGAGCAAATTGCATGATGTATCACTTCATATTAAAATTATCTGTTTCAAATCTAAGATGAAGTTAACAGATAATTTACCAGGACCTGCAAATCTGTGACAGCTTGTTGCTGGACTGACTTTTCAACTTTCCTGAGCCTACTTAGCTACCACCTTTCCACGGCCTTAATGAGTTCCTACGTGTTGTGGTGTCATCACAAATTCTTTTTTTCTTTGCTCAAAGCGGCAACCCCAAGTATGTGAAGATTTAAGGACTGATCTTTACCACCTGCTGCTCTGCATATACAAAGAGCCCACATTTCATTGCAGGTATTCTGAAATATCCATTACCTCATACATCCCTCCTCCTTTGACTCATCCTTTTTTATTTCCTGTCCAATTCTCTTCTAGCTGAACATTCTTGTAATGTTTTCCTTCTTCCTCAAACTCACAGGGGTGAACTCATAGTTCCTAGAGATTCTCAGTACTGCACATTCAAATGATTAAATCTCATGAAAGTGAAGTGATGGAAAACTGAGTAGACAAATTTCTCCTACTATGACGATTATCCTGCTTGTTAGCATAACATTCACCTCACTGTATCACAGTATTGGCATTGCTGTATTCTGATATTCTGCAAGTTGTATTTGTAACTGAATGACGTATACTCCATATATTATTGTATGTACAGACACTGTATGGGTGTTTTTTTTTTCCCCCATAAAGCCTATCACTTAACCTATTAAGATAAATTGCAAAGCACAAAGGGACAGTAAAACACCATTTAGGCAAAAGAAAAAGTTAATGTCAATCTCCAGAGTTTCAAAGAATCAATGAAAACTGATATTTTACAGCAGTCTGAATTATTTATCAGGCATTCTAGTGCAGGCAGCTCTTCCTTCCCACAGCAATCCACATGGAAGTACCTGGATAAATAACATTAATATATATCCTGCATGTTTTCCCCTCTTAAAGTACTTCCTCTTTCTTTCATAGGACACAGCTAAGCACACAGTACGCAGAACACAGCTTCCAACACAGTTAAAGCCAGCAGAGATGCAAATGCAATTACCTGCTACCAACAAAAATACGCCCCCATACTTTCTAAAGCTCTGGTACTCCAAACTACTGTCATGACCAATGATCTGCAACACCTTTTGGTCAAATATTGTTCAGTCTTTCCAGGACTGAAAGGAAGCTCTTGCATTAGGATGCTGTGGCACTGCAGAAGCGTGCTAGAAGAGGACTTGCCATCTTGGAAGTCTCCCAGAAAAGGGAATGAGCCTTGTGTGCAGTACCTCAAGACTGAGGGGAAGCCATGACTCTCTGCTGCCACAGAAACAGAAGAAATAGCAAAACTATAGGCTTGCCTGACTCACACCACAACGAAAATACAGTGAGATGCAGTAGCTGGTTTTGAAACCATGCAAAGGCAAGCACACTGCAGCAAGAGCACAGTGCTAAGATCCCCGGGCTAATATAAATTTTAATACTTCTGAAAACATAGGTAGAATCATCACATCAGTACAGTATACCACCACGTTAATTAATCCTGTTGGGACCACTGTCATATCACGTCACTATCAGCCTTGCAGATGGCTGGGATATCCACTGATCACATGCTTCACAGTCTGCTACTGAGGTACCTTTAGTAATTCATACAGGGCTACAACAGTTTGGAAATCGTACATAACAGATAAGAACACCTGGGACAAGCATGGACTGAATAACAGAATGTCCATGTCTATATGTTTTTTTCTGCAAGTCAATTTCTAACAAAACACCAAAAGAAATCACTAATGTGATTTCTCCATTTGATACAATCGTCAGCCTTCACTGATTAGTAAACTCTCTCCGTTATTAACTCAAAGAGTGACAGAGTTTATATACTGAAATTTATGAACAAGGTAGTGGGGCTGCTTGGAAATGCTGCTTCTAGTAACAGAGAATTTAACTGTAAATCTGAGAAGTTTAGTTTGATTGCACTACAGAATAATCTATTCAGCTATAAGTGTATTTCATGCTTCTTTCCCTGGGGTAGCCCAAAGGTGCCCATAAACCTTTTATTTATCTCGGAGGTATGCAGATCCTCCTCTTCCCTGACTGTCCTTTGAGGTTAGTCTTTGACACTATATCAGCTCACATGCTTAAAACTACTTTTCATGTGCAAGAGTCTTGGGAATAATCTCTGGAACATCTATGGATTTATATAGAAAACATGTCCAACTGGAAATCTACGGGCAAGTCCTTTATGTAATCCATGAAAAAGGTCTAAACTATTTTTCAGAAGACATTCCCAACTGCCTTTTTTTAACAACAATAAAAATTAAAAAAAAGAGAAAAGATTATTCCAATTATCCAGTTTTTTAAGAACATCACATGTGCGCACACACGCTTGCGCACACACACCAAGTGGAAAGAGAAAATTACGGGGATGAAATTTTGTAAAGATTTATTCCCAAGAGATTGAATACACACAACTGATACATTAGAAACGGATACAGGTATATAATAGAAGCTAACAGTTGATAATATAACCTCTCTCATCTCATTTTCGCCAAGACTTATAAATGAGTGGCTTAATCCTTTGGAACTTGGAAAAACAGATAACTCTGTTGAAAATCAATATGCAAATTATAGATATCAGTGAAGGAATAAAATCTTGGGATAAAAAAAATTAATAGCGGTAAAGAGATCAGCAGACATGACTGCTTGTGAATATGCTATTCGTACTATTATCCCATGATACTACAGAAAGGTCAGAGACTGAATGAAGACAACCTCTTGAGAAAGGAAACACAGGGCAACTAATTTCTCCTTGAATCTGGTAATATGGGGGAACTGGGAGAATAAGCTTAGGAGATCAGTGACAACTGGCGTTGTTTATGGGTCAGTATTGGGGCCGGCACTGTTCAACATCTTTGTTGGCAACATGGACAGTGGGACTGAGTGCACCCTCAGCAAGTTTGCTGATGACACCAGGCTGTGTGGTGCTGTCAACATGCTGGAGAGAAGAAATGCCATCCAGAGGGACCTGGACAAGCTTCAGAGGTGGGTGCATGCAAACCTCAAGAAGCACAACAAGGCCAAGTGCAAGGTCCTGCATGTGGGTCGGGGAAATAAATCCCAAGCACAAATACAGCCTGGGCAGGGAATGGATTGAGAGCAGACCTGCCAAGCAGCACCTAGCGGTGTTGGTTGATGAGAAGCTCAACGGAAGCAGGCAATGTGTGCTTGCAGCCCAGAAAGCCAACCACATCCTGGGCTGCATCAAAAGAAGCATGGCCAGCAGGTCAAGGGAGGTGATTCTGCCCCTCTGCTCTGGTGGGACCCCACCTGAAGTACTGCATCCAGCTCTGGGAACCTCAACATAAGAAGGGCATGGACCTGTTGGAGTGAGTTCAGAGGAGGGCCACAAAGATGATCCGAGGGCTGGAGCACCTCTCCTATGAAGAGACAGGCTGTGAGAGTCGGGGTTATTCAGCATGGAGAAGAGAAGGCTCCGGGGAGACCTTATAGCGACCTTCCAGTATCTAAAGGGGGCCTACAGAAAGGATGGGGAGGGAATTTTTATCAGGGCGTGAAGCGACAGGACAAGGGATAACAGTTTTAAACTGAAAGAGGGTAGATTTAGACCGTGGGAGGAATAATGCAGGTATGAAGGCAGATGTCAGTACGTTTATTAATTCAACCACTGTATGCAGCTTCATCTAGTCTAAAAAAAGCTTTCAGTCATTACCTGCTGCACGTATACTTAACTTGGAGATGTCATTTTTTCACTGTTTTCAGTAATGTGTGTAATACCTCTCAGAAATTTCAAAAGATTGAGTTGTCTTTTCACAGTTGACACTGATATATTCCCGACAGTTCAGATGCAGTTGAAATTGCTACCTAGCTTTGTCTGACAATGATTCTTGCACCTTATATACTTTATACTTTATCAAACCAAAATGTCTAGCTCTACACTAAGATTGTTTGATATAATCAGTTTAGCTCTACAAATAATGTAGAGCTTTTTTGTTAATTAACTGCAGCTGCAGATCAAGAATAGTTTAAACTTTTCCTTTCACTATGTACTATCTTGCTTGTTTGAAAAGCTACAGATTCATGTATTTAACATAATTAGGCACTAGGAAGAGCATTTCTTATATCATTCATAAAACTGTACTGGGTCTCTAAAAAGCTTGAAATGATCCTCTTACATCAGACAAGAAAGTTATTTTCCTTATCTCTTTTCAGCCCCTCCTGAGCAAAGCATTTTCACGCACACTTATTTCAATCAAGTTATTGAAGTTTAACCTTTCTACTATGCTGTTTCCTACAATGAAGTGCTAAAAAATGAACAATCCAAAGTCAAAATGCAACTTGACTCTACCTCCTTAGCAAACAACAATCTCATGACTCAACTAAGTGTATGGTTCAGGCTCCTACATATTCACTTTCTGCCCCAGATAAAGCCATAAAAGTACATTAATATTTTGCCACTCTAAGACCTACATAAATAGAGCATCTGGAACTGTTCTCCCAAAAAAGGTAAAAATAAAAATCATCTACATTTGGATTCCAGAATAACTTCATCATATATTTGTTCCTTCTAGTTAACCAGTCCAGAATGCAAAGAAAACTAGAATGCATAGAGGAGAAAAAAGAAGGAAAAAAAAACCCCAACAACTTACACTATAACAAGCTATTACCTACACTTTAGCAGGCAGCTTTGAGTTCTCTAGCTTCATATAAGAAGTAAGGAAGTCAAAGTAACGTACAGTGGCAGGACATTATCATGATCGTTATATTCACTTGGTACCAGCACAGTAGGCATTTCCTTAAATGTATTTGTATCAGCACCTTGCAATATTTAAATATGTACACCCTCTAGTTTACCAGCCTATCACAAAAACCAAATATTAAACTTGCTAATCAAATTATGCATACATAATTACTACTAAATTCCACTCCTGCTCTGCTCATATGTTGTTAAATAACTAAACTAATTAATGTATATTTATGGTTTATAGTCAGTCACAAACACTACAAAAAGGTCTATAGGATTAACTTTTAAAGTATTTACCTGTGCGTAAGCCTTCGGTGACTAATGCAAACAGCAGTTTGTTGATCCTGTGCAACACAGACTTTATGGCGACTACATTTCATCTTTAAACATGGATCTTTAGCCGGATCTAAAGCTAAAAATAATTTTAGAAAATTGTTAACAATTATCTAGAAACATGCAATTAAGAAACACCACACATAAAATGCACCAAGTATGTGGAGGGGTGTTGGCCTGCTGCTTGTGCAGCACGCCGGACTGAAAGACACTGATTTTCACCAGGATAAAATGCAGCACACTCAATGATAATACAAAATGCAGAGGTGCAGAATTCCTTACCAAGGAAAATGAATCTTCATGAAACATGTAAACTTCCACATATTCTCATAAAATACCACCGTTCTTTTATTTATGAAAGTATTAAGTACCCTATCCAACTCTTTCCTGGTCAACACTTGTAGCAAAAGCAATCAAAGACTGCTGGTTTTTATTGTAGCTGAAAACACTTTTTTAATATTAGAATTTGCTTAGGACTTTTAGAAAGTTCGCATACCCATTATGTTATTCAGAGCACCAAATTCCCAAAGAAAACAGTTTTGACTAAGATTCTGTTGCCTACAGAATTCCATGCCATTTCAGACATGTCACAGAATTAGGTTTGTGATTTTTATAGCTCAGAAACCACCGCATTTCTGAAATCAGAGAAAACCATAACCCAAAAAGTAATGAAAAAAGAAGTCAGACAGGCAAATGACATTTGATCAGAACCATTTGTTCACTCCGATGTTGGCTGCCACGTCTCCCGCATACATGATCTTTTCACAAGCTTTAAGCCAGGATGCTAATAAAAAAAGAAAACATACTTCCATTCAATCCATTTCTTGTCATTCCTACTATGAAATAATAACATCTACTAAGCTACATTGCACAGTAGTAATTCAATAAGACGTAAATGGTGATGTGCTGTTCCATAAGCAAATTAACCCAGAGAAGAGGAAAAGCACCTACTCACGAAATTCTGCTGTAGTATAGCTAAGAAAGTACTCATCACCACATTCTTTAAACAATTGCCACTTTCTCACTATAATCCTCAAATACTGGTATTTCTACCTGGAAAGTAGTTTTCCTTTCCTGCTTACTAACACACAGCTAGGTTCTTCCAACTCAACATTTAAGTGGTGAACAATGACACTGTCCGAATTTACTGAGAAATTTTAACTCACGTGAGATTTTAGTAAAAGAAAAAGTATACTAAAATATGCAGGTGAGTGATTTTTATGACTTTGTCCTTAAATACAAATCCTACCTGCAATATACTAGTCTCTTATTTCTGCTTTGTAGGGTTTTTCTGTAGCCAGTTCTTTAGTTGTTAATCTATATTCGTCCTTGAATTACACTTCACATTGCAAATACTGATTTCTAGCTATAATACTAAAATAGCCAAATAATCCTGTTTGTAATGTACTATTAAATTTGTATTGCATATTTCTTGAGTAACCATGCCTACGTGACAATACAGAAAAGTTTCTGCCAATTTATGGTATTACAAGAAACAAACAATTTGTCCCTTCTCTGATGTCCATGTCTTTCATCTAGATCTAAATATTCCAAAACTATTTTTTATTATTCTACAGGTTTTGTGTGTTTTGGTTTTTTAAGTTAACACCCCTCCAAAAAAAAAAAACCCAAAAAACAAACAACCCACCCTAATAAATTAAAACACCAAAGCCTAGCTTAAAGAGACACCACTAAAAATCCTAAATCACAAAAATCAAGCAAGAAAGATATGAACAACTAGAATTCAGTTTTCCTGTGTTCATCTTCCCTTTAAAATATTCCTATCTAGTCTTCAGTTATATTTCAGAAATATTCTTTCCCCATTTTTCACATTTGCTTATAAACTATATATTTGTACACATATTTTTATGAAAGGAAAGTTGTCTTCCGTTCTTCGTGATCAAAAGTAAAGTTTTAACCCCACCTTTATTTGAGCTGCCAGATGATATTATCATAAGGCTGAGTAACCATGTACCCGGGAAACAAGAACCAGGCTGATCATTAGTTGCAGTTTTGACAGATGACTTTGTATTGCTAAGTATGATTAAATATAGTCTAAGCAGGGACTTTTTCAGTTTTATTTTCTTACAAATATATTCAGCTGTGCAAAATACATACATCATATTACTAACAAAGCAGAAAAGTGATGGAATCATTAATATAATAATAATTCAACGCAGACAGAAAAGAAATATTTTGTTAATAATAGCATAAGACATATGCAAAGATGCATTCCTCTCCCAGGTATTTTTAGTTCTATGGAAAACCAGCCATAAAACCACAATGATTCATCCAAAATTAGTCTGACTAACTCTAAACAAGTGGGAAGCAAATGCAGAAAACTGACTGAACTGGGAGGATAACAAAGTTGGAATCTAAATTAACAAGAGTGTATTGAATATCCTTCTCCATTATACTTTAAAGTTTAGAACGCACATCAAATACTTTCTCTGCTTAAAGTCAGGCAGGCAGAATGTAATGTCAGCCCCTAGTAAGTATGAACATGTTATCACTTAATGTACTGCTCCAAGTACCTCTTCCCTGAATGTTCCCTGATGAAGAAACTAAGGGAGCAATACTGGGATATTGGCATATCTTCAGATAACTGTTTTGCAAAACTGAATAGGTTAATGGCATAAAAATACATAAGCAAGAGAAATCTGGAATGACATAAGGATGCCGAGTTCAGTAGGAAGTAGGAAACATGTTTCAGGAAAAGGGGCAAATGGAAGAGATCATGTAGCCTTCCATTCCCATTGAAATAGTTATTTCTTTTCCCAAGTTCTTGGGACTCTGAAGGTGCGTTTTCACAGTTCCATCAAAATTTAGCAAGCCATAACATAACTTTTTCACGATGTTACAGGCAGAATCTGACTTTACAACACACTTTGCCTTTATGACAACATAAAGATGGGTATCAAACTAGGGAAGGCACCCAGTTTATTGCTGGAATCAGAATGACTTTACCCCTGGAAAAACAAGGCCAGGGGCCAGAGTTGAAGATTCCATTAAAAAAAACCGCACATGCAAGTAAATGAAAATATTTTAAGGTTTTAAAAAAAAAAAAATATGTATCAACGGAACTCCAAGAGATATAACTAGGAAATTAAATTAAAAACTGGCTTTGAACGCATAAGGGATGACAGAAAGAAATCCTGGATTTTGACAGCACTATCAGAAAGAAAACCACTGGGAAGAAAAAGAGACTGCAAGAATTGCACTGAGCACTGATGATCCATGAGGCCCCTTATGTATTTAATAGGCTTTTTCCACCACAGATAATCCAAATTGTTTAGAATTTTGTGCTAAAAAATACATATCTGTGCAGCAACCATTCACAAATTGCACCTTTTAAATGAAAGGTAATGACAGGTGTTCACTGGTGAGTACCTAATGTTAGAAACCAGTTGTGCAAGACAACAGAATATCTACAAGGCAACGCCTTCCTGGCCCTATACTGGTATCAGCTTCAGCTGTGTTCCGTCCATTTTTCTCTTCTAAGAGTTTACTTTGAAGAAAATCTAACAGATTACAAAAGCGAAAGACTTATCCTAACTGATAACACATTCTGTGCATACGCACATTGTTTCATTTGCTACAAAAGAGAGAAGACAGGGTTGACTGGCTGTTTCTTTTAGGGTCAGAGTTTGTTTTATAAACCTAAGCGAAGTACCGAACAAAACTTGTGTTTGTGTGCACACACCTATGTATGTAAGACATAAAACTTTGTCTTAGCAGCTCTCTCCATCTGCAGGGTAATGAAGAATTTTAAGGGATTTTTGACACCATCTCTGTCAATTAGACATTGAAGAATATACCAGTGAGTTCATTAACTTCTCAGAGGTATTTCTTTATAGCTAACAGTTGACCAGAGAATCTGAGTGAAAGAACTGATTTGCGTATTTCCAAAGTGAACCATTTCTTAGGACCCTCTCCCACCAAAGATTTACCTATCACAGAATCACAGAATGATAGGGGTTGAAAGGGACCTCTGGTGATCATCTAGTCCAACCCCCCTGCCAGAACAGGGTCACCTACAACAGGTTGCACAGGATGGTGTCCAGGTGGGTTTTGAATGTCACCAGAGTCGGAGACTCCACCACCTCTCTGGGCAGCCTGTTCCAGTGCTCTGCCACCCTCTAAGTAAAGAAGTTGTTCCTCATGTTTAGATGTAACTTCCCATGTTCAAGTTTGTGCCCGTTACCTCTTGTCCTATCACTGGCCACCACTGAAAAAAAGACTGTTGCCATCCACCTGGCACCCTCCCTTTAAGTATTTGCAAGCACTGATAAGTCTTCTCTTCTCCAGACACATATACCACTTGGACACCAGGACACATAATCAATTCTAGAGTACATCCAAACCTTACAGTACCAATGCAATCTTCCAGTATTTGCTGACTCCATGGTTATCATGCCCTACATAAAAGTCTTGATCATCTCAGGTGTGGCATACATTCATTATACAGTAAGAATGGCTATGGGACTGCGTTAATACAGGAGCTACTATGTGAGCAGAGCCAGTAAGCCAACAGAGCTGTGGGTGCCAAAATCACAATAGTGTCTTTAGATTTCAAAGGCATGTTTAACACTCATGGTCTTGCTATCAACATCAACTCACATTATCACTCAGTAGTCTGGACTTCTTGTTCTCTGTTAGCTATGAAACCCCAACAGAAGTCTTTTTTTTTCCCTACCTTACATGAGATACATGGCATAACTTTTTCCAATACTTTTTTTGAGAAAATTTCTTAGCTACTGAACCAGTTTTAGTGATGCAGAAGTCACAGAAAAATGTATGTCCTTGGACAAAGTTTTTGAAAAGTTGCAGTATCTTACAACAGCAAGGGAGAGGCCAAATAAATCACTGATATAAAAATACAGAGTTTTGGAATGTGAAAAAGCCAACTACCTGAAGGGTCAAAGCCTGCCTGGACTGACACTGAAGTTTAGCAAGCCAGAGGATAAAATACAGAAAGAAATGTTGCTAGAAACTGTGAAAAGCAGTGCAAGTCTTTCTCTTTCTTCTTTCAATATCACATGCCGTACTCAATTTTATACAATGAAGTACAGAGGATCTAAATTTTATGAATATATTTTGCACAACCTCGCATTTTTAATTTTAACCTGCTTTTTAAAAATAACAAACTTATGGGCAGAATTAGTGACTTTCCCAGCTTTGAAAGGATTATAAAAAAATTTTTACATATATATATATATATATGAAAGCATGGAAATGGCTTGCCTTTTATTTTTTAAACCTGTTTACTTCATACATAGAACAGATAAATGGAAGATTTTCATGGAAAATGAAGGCTAAACCACAAGAAAACCATTTTCCAAAATCACAGTCTGAACTTGTTCATGCTGGAAAAGAACTGGACTCCCCTTACAATGCAGGAACATACCTGACTACGTCCGGTCTCTACTTGGAGTTATCCTAAATATCTTAAAACTACCACGAAAATGCATAAATTTATTCCAGGAAAAGTACCGTTGATTTAATCTAAGCATATAACTCCATTAACTAAGGAAATAGGTGGCATTGAGCCTTTAACTCTTCACTGCATCTTCTAGTGATCCCTGACAAAACACACCTGGCTTTACCCCAGCTCGCTCAGAGCACACAGACTTGCACTGACAACAACATATATTCCTTCCCATTTCCGCTAAAATAAGCAGCTGTGAAACAGTACAATGTTCACACCAGAAATATCACAAGTGTCACAATCCCACTGTGGAGACATTTCTGTATCCCTCAGAGCTATTTTCTTCAGCATGAAACAGACATCAATCTGAGTTTGTATCCAATTCACATTTACTAAAGTATCTTCACAATTATGAAGGCTAGAGGCCTTTTTTTTCTTCCACAATTGAAGTGAGAATGTAGATTGTACAGTGCAATCATACTTTAAAAATAGGTGATGGTTTCCACTACAGTGAGGAGACTCTAGATGTAAGCCAGAAATAATTTCTTTATTAATGCTATCATGCATCAGCTGACTTTCCAGGAAGTCAGATACAACCAGCTTCTAAAGACATAGGTCTGATCTTAGCTTTCTTAACTAGATAATATTCAGCTTTATTTAGCTCCTAATATCGATAAGAGTGTGCTTGCTGCAGGTTACTTGCCTATATGCATACTTTACATTTGTCCATATATTTGCCTAAAATAATATCAAATATCGTGTTAATTAAGCTTCAATAAAAAGAAAAATACAATTGTCAAAGTTTTACAAAAGTATAAAATGCTTTGTAACATCTATTTCTCTAAGAACTTATATTGTAAATGAAAAATAATTTGCTATCTGCAGAAAAATTATAGAACAGGATTAGGATCACCTGCTGACTTTTATAGATGGATAGGCATTTGTTATTCTCACAGCTAAGGAAGCAATTAATATTCAAAAAATGATTCAATTATAACTAATGGATCTATTTATTTATAACATAAATTTGGAAAAGCAATTCAGCAAAGTTTCCCATCATCTCTTCTATAAGTTAATTTACAGCGAGCACTCCCGGAAACTGACATTAGCTAGAACATCATTTTTATTGGGAATATAATAGGAAACTACAATTACAATATAACAGGAAATTACAATTCTCACAAACAAGGAGGGGCTGGTGGGGAATGTGAAGCTCAAGGGCAGCCTTGGCTGCAGTGACCATGAGACAGTGGAGTTTAAGATCCTTAGGGCAGTGAGGAGGGCACACAGCAAGCTCACTACCCTGGACTTCAGGAGAGCAGACCTTGGCCTCTTCAAGGATCTGCCTGGTAGAGTACCATGGGATAAAGCCCCGGAGGAGAAGAGGGGCCCAAGAAAGCCGGTTAAGATTCAAGGATCACCTCCTCCAAGCTCAGGAGCAATGCATCTCAAGAAAGAGTAAGTCAGACAAAAACACCAGATGGCTTCCATGGATGAACAAGGAGCTCCTGGACAAACTCAAACACAAAAAGGCAGCCTAACAGAGGGCGGAAGCAAGGACAGGTAGCCCAGGAGGAAAACAGAGAAATTGTCTGAGCAGCCAGGGATCAGGCTAGGAAAGCTAAAGCCCTAAGAGAATTAAATCCCGCCAGTGACATCAAGGGCAACAAGAAAAGCTTCTACAGGTATGCCAATGATAAAAGAAAGACTAGGGAAAATGTGGGCCCTCTTCAGAAGTTTCTAAGCCACCATCCATCATATTTGAGAAGTCGTGTCAGTCTGGTGAAGTTCCCACTGATTGGAAAAGGAGAAACATAACCCCCATTTTTAAAAAGGGAGAAAAGGAAGACCTGGGGAACTACAGGCCAGTCAGTCTCACCTCTGTGCCTGCCAAGATCATGGAGCAGATCCTCCTGGAAACTACACTAAGGCATATGGAAAATAAAGAGATGATCGGTGACAGCCAACACAGCTTCACTAAAGGCAAATTGTGTCTGACAAATTTGGTCGCCTTCTACAACGGGGTAACAGCATTGGTGGATAAGGGAAGAGCAATTGGCATCATCTACCTGGACTTGTTTAAAGCATTTGACACTGTCCCGCATGACATCCTTGTCTATAAATTCGAGAAACATGGATTTGACAGATGGATAAGGAATTGGCTGGATGGTCACACTCAAAGAGTTGTGGTCAACAGCTTGATGTCCAAGTGGAGACCAATGATAAGTGGCATTCCTCAGGGGTCCGTATTGGGACCGGCACTGTTCAACATCTTTGTTGGCAACATGGACAGTGGGACTGAGTGCACCCTCAGCAAGTTTGCTGATGACACCAAGCTGTGCGGTGCTGTCAACATGCTGGAGAGAAGAAATGCCATCCAGAGGGACCTGGACAAGCTTCAGAGGTGGGTGCATACAAACCTCAAGAAGCACAACCAGGCCAAGTGCAAGGTCCTGCATGTGGGTCAGAGAAATAAATCCCAAGCACAAATACAGCCTGGGCAGGGAATGGATTGAGAGCAGACCTGTCAAGCAGCACCTAGCGGTGTTGGTTGATGAGAAGCTCAACGGAAGCAGGCAATGTGCGCTTGCAGCCCAGAAAGCCAACCACATCCTGGGCTGCATCAAAAGAAGCATGGCCAGCAGGTCAAGGGAGGTGATTCTGCCCCTCTACTCTGCTCTGGTGAGACCCGACCTGGAGTACTGCATCCAGTACATATCTACTGAGAATAAACACCTTTTAACTTCAACAAGAAAATGAATCATTGTGCAGCCAACAATCTGAGAATCATGAATATAAGTGAGAGAATAAACAGAAATAGCCTACCTCAGTAACCTGTTGTGGTTTACCTGAAAAAGAAGAATCTCAAATTTTTGTTTCTTCTCCCAGGGAATGAATTGCCCATTTACGATTCGCTATATAACATGAAAAGCAAAAGGAGCAGCTACAGCTGGATGTTCACAAGAGGCATCTTCTTGTATGTGTTCCATCTGGCCACATGAATCTACAACTTCAGTAAGAAGGACAGAGAGAAGGTTTTTCTGTAGGTGGCCAAGCAAGTAATTCAGAGTTTAGATTCAAACACCTGAATGTTCTGGGCTGTCTAGAAGTCTGGTTTCTAATTTGTGAGCAAATGCTTCAACAATTAAGGTGGCCATATGCATGGAGGTTGCTTCTACCCAAGAAATACCTAGTGTCACGAGTGCTCATAAGTCTCCATACTGATGAATCAGGGACAATTTTGTAAAGTCTCTTATCAGGCTTCTGTTGAGATGCATCACTGTTCCTAGCATTTTATACTACTAAGCTCTGGTACATTAGCACCGAGTGTCAAGTTGCCCTGCAACGGTTACAGTTGTGCTAGTTAAGGTTCTGGTAAGCAAAGAAACATCAAAAAAAACCCATCAGGAAACTCAATACTGGGTTAGAACCACCTCACACATAAAATAAAGTACTGCCATGTTTCCCTTTTGCTCACTGCTGCAAGTAAAGTTTAAAAAAAATGTACATAAAAATGCACTCATACTGTTTCATAATACGGTACCTCCTATTCTGGGTACTGTTAATGTAAGTTAAAATAATTACTGAAAAAAAAAAAAGCTGGAGGTTTCTATTCTTCCTCTGGAACAAACCCACTAAAGCTTGATCTCTTTTTCACAGTTTCAAAATACTTCATTCATTCTTTCTCTACTTTCTTTAAAACAATCGTCTCCATTGAACCACACATTTCACATTTTTTAGTTACTCGTACAGAAGTTTAAGCCTTATTTATATGTTCTACCCCACTCCCTACCCCCACCCCACCCCCATTCTAGCTCACAGAAGAAGAGATATTTTTGTCCTGGAGAAGGGAAACTGCACAGGACATGTTCCACCAAGAGCTTTTTTATTCTAGTCTCCAACTGAGAAACTTTACTCTCAGCAACCTCAACAATATGATATGAGGGGTGAGCAAGTGGGCAGATTCCAGGATGAACAGCTAGGACAGATAACTTATATCATAAAAATGTCTGTGTGGGTGCATGTAGCCCCATGACTAAATGTGTGTAAAACAGCTAGTAAGCATCTGTGTCCCACTTGTTTGTTGTTTTGGTTTAGGGTTTGGGTTTTTTTTGAATAGAACTGTTTACTGCTGATTGCCAAATAACCAGTATATCATTTAAGGACCCTCTCATTTTCTTCAAAAGTTTTATTTTCTAAATCTCTAAAATCATAAAAAATGCAGTCTCTTGGAAGGACTTCTGACCAAGTTCCACATTTCTGTCCTACACGCTTCATCTCAAATTCAAACTGTGAGCTTAGCAACATCACTTAAGGCACTCTACCATCTTTCAGCATTGTGGTAAGCAATGTGCATTAGACTTCTCATCTATGAAACAGAGATGTTGCAACTCTTCATATACTGATGCTTAGTAAATGTTTTGATATCTTTCCTATTAAACTCTCGTTTGAAATCTGTAGAAATTAACAGATATTACACTACCATAGGCTGTAGTTTTCCTAACAGAGTTTTTCCCTGAATGAAAGTTATAATTAATTCTACTTATTTACTCAGGTTTCAGGCAAGGATGCAAGTATGGCTGGGAGAGAGTGAGGGGAATATGAAATCTAAAACTTTGGTATCAAGATTTTAAGAGCAATTAACGACTCCAAGTTTCTCAAACACTGAGTGCTTACTTTCAGACTTTCAAAAGACATTTGAGCTTCCATAGCCCAAAAGTCGATGTAAATGAGAAATTCCATGAAGTAAGTTTCAAATGCCAACCTTATTTATATCTGTGCAAATTTAGAAAAGATCCTATTTATTTAAATTGCCAAAGAACAGTTACTTTGGACTCAGACTGGTGTAACTGACCATAAAATTAAGACAACTATATCCAGTTTCTTCCATATATAATAAGAAATTCTCAAATATTCTACAAAAATATCTAGAATAGTTGGGACTAGTAGAAATGCACATGCAGACTTGGCTGGCATCCTTTAATATTTCAGCATCTTTAGTGCAGCACTTTGTTTTCAAAATACAATGTCCACTTTCTTGATTTTGCAGAAAGAAATAACACCTTAAGACTACCTGAAAGTTCACAATGGTAATATATCACTAGCAAACAGTTAAGCATTATATTATCTTTTCCTAAATACACTAAATCATAATTTAAAGACATGCTGGATGCCTCAGAACCGACTTCTGGGATCTCCAACTGAGACAATCAGTGGAAAGAAACATTTGCATACCTGTAAGAGCAGAACAGCATCGTCTTGAAACTTCTCCCACCTATTATCTCACATGCCAAAGATGCTTACTCTTGCAAGACAACATGCTATAAGAGGTATTTTAATTATTCCAGTCTCTTGGAGAACTGGTCAATTTCTGCATTTAATTATGCATTTTTATGTTAAATTAAAGAAGGCATTTTAATCAGAATTTTTTTTACTGTAATACACTTCAGCTTTTAAAAGATTTAAACCAACTGAAACAGAATCCAGTAGACTATTCATATAGAGTATCTAATAGCATCAGAAAGATACATAGATATTTTGAAGAAATCTAACATAACAAAAATAATCAGGAAATGTAATAAAACTAAATGAACACCTCCACAAAAAATACATTCCATAAAGAAGTAAAAAAAGTTGAAATCACATCTTCATTGCAATATTCAGTCAGTCAAGCTTTTCTATACATCCTAGCTCAGACAAATGGTCTATAAAAAGTGCTTTCAGCATAAAATACTGAAATTAAAGACAAACCTCAAATGCTTCAGTTTTCCAGTATTTAAAGATATTTCACTGTTACAAGCTAACAACCACAAATATGCCAAACCTGTAAAAGTTCCAAATAGATTTAAGTGGCCATTAGAGAAAAAAAAAAAAAAAACAAAAAAACCCAACCAAAACGTAAAAATTTATCTTCTGTAAAATTATAAATGTAAAGAAATTGGACCTACTCCATTAAAAATTTCCTTTGTAATGTTCTTTCCAGAGTTTCTCTTGGATCACTAGATTCATGTTTGCATGAAACACTTCTGGTCTCCAGATTGAGAGAACCCCGTAGTTTGGAAATACAGACAGGTGTTCTGTAGTTACTAGCTTGCAATAAAGAAATCTACAATTTCAGTCACTTTTGAGTATGCACCTGTGTCCTGACTGATAGCTATCAACACCTGGCATAGCACAGAAAAGGAAGTTGTTGTGTACATGGACAGGATGCAGTGATGGAGGAACACTGGAGGTAAGAAGTCAAGTGAAGTGACTTCAGAGTGGAAGAGTGTGAAATACTTCAGACAGGGAGGTCCACAGCCAAACCTGGCCTTTCTCTCCAAAAGGCACCTTGACTCAATATAACAATTAGACAGCTTAGACTTATTTTTTGTATCTGCAGATAAATACAGAAAATGTCTCATGAATACCAGTGAGCATTTTACTAACAATGTAGGTTTATCACTAGCAAAAATATTTTTTATAATACCAACATTCATCTTTTATCTGACCTACAGATATGTTTTGCAGTTTTTCTTAAGTCCTGTTTTGAAAATTTTGAGGTTGTACCTATCCATTTCCCAGCATAGGTTTCAATACATGAGGCAATCAATTTGTTTCCACCCATGAACACATTTTTATTAATGAAATGTTAGTTTGAAACCTGAGACTTGGAGATGTCTCTATCTTACAGGGAGAAAGTCTCATTTAAAATGAGACCTAGCTAAATAAAAAAAAAAAAAGCCCAAATATATTTAATCGCACTTTATGTAGCATATAAAAGCAGAGTAAATGTTCCGGAAGCATATGATTCTTTTCTACTCTTATTTAAAGCACTTAAAGTACTCTCCCTGGATAAAAAAATAAAATCATAAAAATGTAAATTCTGGATCTGCCCTTTAGTCTGTCTCACTGATTCTCAAACCTAATATATTCGAGGTCCAAATAATAAAATTGTTTTTATTTACTGCTGGCCATGCAGATTCTGACATGAGAGGTCAAGTGGTTTCTTAAAGTTTCATAGATGATAAATAATGGCACAATTTATGTCAATTATCTAAGAACTTCAGGCACAACCTTGAAATTGTGTCATTCTCTCACAATCGTGTCCATCAAAAAGGAAGAACAATGCAGAATACATGCCAATGCCATACTGCAACTTATTCATCCTGGGATGTATGTTCTTTACACACTGTAAATTAAAGGTTTGTAAAGAGTTACGTGTACATCAACCGGAGATAAACAGGATTACAGAATGAGACAAGAAACATCTTAGTTAAGAAAACAACTTAAATAAGGAAACAGGTTTTTACATAAAGGCAAATTTGAACATTTAAAATGTGCTTTAAGAGCTGTCATTTGTCTATTCAAGTTCAAGAGAACTATGTACAGCCTTTTTTCTTCTTTGCATTCTTTGGTTGGTGATTTTAAAGGGATTCATTAAGCTGCTTCTTTTTCCTTCACCACTAAACAGTAGTGTGTTATTTCAGATTTCATATTCTTAGTACCTACCTGTATAAGCTATTTTACAAGCTTTCTTATTAAATTCCTGTGGCAAACATAAGAAAGTTCATTAGCCCATGAGATGAGCCTGTAAAGAAGAAGTCGTCCTAGTACACACCCAAACATTTTCAGGGACACAGTCCTCAGGGACTGACGGCACCCATGACCCAAGGCAGTTAGCTGGGACATCCCAGCACAGTAGACAGAAGTAGGAGGATTTTAAAAATGAGGAGATTTGCAGGACTAAACTTTAGCAGCTTTGTGAAATGCAAAGAAACAGTTCCACATGCTCAGCATGTTGCCAGCTTAAGAGGGTCTGACACCCTACTTCTAGCAAGTTACTGTGGCCATGTGTCACATTTCCACTTTTCTGAAATAATTGTTTGTGGGTCTGAATGGCTACCTGAATCCACAATTTTGCCAGGTTAAAAAAACCCCAAACAAACGAAAAATAAACTTCTAAATTTACCTTATGAGAATTCAAGATTTGGTGATTCTACAGACCTAACATTAGGGCATAAAGTAAGGGTGGCAGGGGAGCAGGAACAAAGGGTTAAAATGCCACTGAAAGCAAGCACTATGGTATTATGGGCTGGGTTTAGCCTCCCTAAAAATCCTTTATAAAGCCTTTTTAAAAATAGCTGTAAGAATTTAAAATCCATTCAATGATTCTACAGAAATAAATACTGAAACAATTTGAGATGCACAACTAGAAAAACAGATGTGTACTACCCGGTGAACCTGAGTTAGAAGCCAAGACTGTGAACCGTATAGGACAAGGCACTTGCATGGTGTTACCATAGTAGAGAAATTTATAAAAGAAATAATAAAGAACCACTAAAGCACAGCATCAGATAATGAAGAAGAAGCACCATTGAAGCATTCCTCAGACATCTACAAAAGATCTTTTTAGGCAAAGGCTGGCTGAAAGTAATAAAAAGCAGTGGGAATCTGTTAACACAGGATTTGGTGTATTTTCTTGGTAAACAGGATTCCTAAACATACCTAAATACCTGAAGCTAGAAACTGTTCACCAGATTAGAATGATGGCTCAGATAAAGAAATGGTGCCTTTGTAGGAGGACACTATGAATTTCAAAAAGAATAGAACTGAAAAGCTGTTAAAAATATTTCATGCTTATTTACTATTAAGACTAAACTATATATAAAGTGATATCTGATGCATTTTAATTGCAAAGTACTGCAATTTATCTTGAAAGTGATGGATATACATAGTGATGGATATACATTTCTAGTTTTAAAACATCAATAGTTTTGCTATAAATCTAGATCACGAGTTCATATATCAAATGTAGCAGAGTTAAATCTACATGACTTTTCACAGTCTTCAACTAATGAATCTTCATTAAACTCCCTTATGAATTCCCAGGGCTTGCAAATGAGTGAATCAAATTATTTTATTTAGTATTACTCTAAATGGTTTCAGTTCACAGTACAGAAATGTAATCACAAATTACAGATATGTGCTTGCATGTATTTGCATATTTTTAGTTACCAAAATTATTACAGAACTAGGTAGGTGAACCACAAAGAGCTAAAAGGTAAAGGCTCAACTGAAATATAAGTGTTTGAAATTGTTTCAAAATCTATTTCTGCTGTAAAATGGTATCTATGATATTTCTGCTGTAATCAGACATCTAACATAACCTGATACTATGAAAGTCAAAAATAATTCAGCAGAATGGTCTATAAGAAATGTTACAAATATATCTACAAACCAACTATACCTTCAGGGTGTTCATCCTCCATGGAAATGTCATTTCATATTTTTTCCATTACATTAAAATACTCCACTGTTCCTCCAAGGTATTTCTATTGAGCAAAGGAAAACATCCTTTGCGCTTTAAAAAATTAAGGCAGTGTCTTTGTGTATGCAATTTTATTCAATAACTACACCCTTCAAGCTCTGCTACCATCTGTAGTCTATGTACCAAAATGTACCACACATACCAAAAGTATCCTGCATACTTTTATCTGATGTAAAAGTGGTATACGAAGAAAACATGTTAGCAAGCATTGTTTGTTTTTTTTAATTTGAGAAAACATTGACAAAAAACATACATTAAAGCTACTAAACTAGTCAACCTGGAATAGTCTGAAACACAAAACATCCTAACTGCTTGCTTCTAAAGTCATTGAAAGGACACAACTTGCCTTCTAGCAGTAACTAAATACAATTAATATAGCATTCAGATGCGTTCCAACAATAATGTCTACCCCACGATTGTTTATTAAGGATTTACATTGTGATATTTATAGAAATACATATACATAGATGCACACACACACATATAAATCATATACAGTCAAAACATTTATTTAAATACATTTTTCTATCATATGTATATAAGCAAAAGATAGGTCAACGGGAACAAGTACTCTTTGGACAAATGTCAGAAGTTGCTTTAAGGAATGGCACTGGTGGATTGCAATGCTAGTTATAATATTTTTCCATCTTTTAGAACAACTTCCATTTTGCAGCCCAGGAGTTAATATCACTATACATTTTCATAGTAAGGGCTAACCTCCTGGAATGCTTGGACGTATATTTCCATATAACCACTCGTATTACTGCCAATGGAATTACACAGATCCATCTACCTGAGAAATTTTGACATACTCAATCATATTAATGTAAGAATGCCTTTCAAAATATACCGAAGTACAGAAGAGTGAATTAAGACACTATCAAGACACTCATTTTATTATCATATGCTTGCCTATTGAATCCTTGAACCACAGACTTTTCAAGTACTATAAGAAAAAATTAGCATTAAGATTTGAGTCCAGATTAAGGATGCATTTTGAAAAAAATATAAAGATATACTGTCCATATACAGTAACTCTATGAAAATCTTAGAAAAGGCTTTAATAGTCATATAAATCTTATGAAAATAAGAACTATGGGTAGACCTCAAGTATATGCCTATATCGCAAGCACTGGTTCCTCAGAAATACTACCTGCAAAACAATATGGGTGTTGTATAAAAATAATTTGAAAAAAGTTCCCCTGCTGATTTCAAGACGAATATGGATAAAGAAAATAATGAACGTAAATAATGAGAACCCATTTGTCTGACTACTAGTAAGATCGACAAGGAGCTACATGTGTACCAGGGACCTGCACCACAAACTAAAAGACAAAGGGGTATAACAGAGATTGAGCATTTTTAAATAACAACTAACAATGTGAAAACACAGACACAAAGCTAAATATTCCACCACCATCTCTATTACGAATAGTCATCTGGGGTTTATGCAGTTTAAAGGTCTTCATATTTTGTTCATATATAGATTTTTAAAATTTCAAATATCTATTTGTAGTTTCATAATGTAAAGTTGCCATAATTTAAATCAGAAAAAAAAAAAATCTGTAAGAGCACTAGTAATTCCTATAATCCATTGTTTTCATAGAAAATAGAAAAAGATATCCTGTCTAGTAGACCTGGACTTCAGATCTTTTAATGCCAGAAATATTCCTTGCTTATTCTATATTTTACAGGTAAGTTTCTGTAAAGTCAAATACAAAGAAATAAAACACTGAGAGATAAATTAATGATATTATTTATTTCTGTCCTCAAAGAACTCAATTCAATATCATTGCCAAATTCAGTACAAAGACTGTAGCAGTTATTGCTGGAAAACTGAAAAGCAGTGCACTGGCAGGTAAAAATACCTGATAGTCTTTAAATGATAAATTGACAATTTAAGACAGTAGGAACATCTTTTAATAATAAAGTGTTCCCAACTAGCATTATTTGGTTTTCAGTTATAAATTACACAGTAAAATATAGATCAAATTACTCAGCAAATGCATTTCACTCTTCAATGTTAATTTTCAGCTAACAAAAATATGAAAATAGAAAGTGGAACTCCGAAGGCAGGCTTTTAAAATATTCACTACCCAATACACAATGCATTTTGCAAACAAGGTAGGACAGATAACCTTAATATGTTTTCTTAGTTGGTGACGTGGTTTGGCCTCATCTGCCAACAAAGAACCACTCAGCCGCTCAGTCAACCCCCACAGCCGTGGGAAAAATCAGAGGAAAAAGGCAAAACTCATGGGTTGAGAGAGGGCAGTTTAACAGAACTGCAAAAGGGAAAACAATAACAATAACACCAATAAAGGGATACACAAACACGATTACAGTATCACCGCTCACTGACCGGACCCAGACGGCCACAGCCCACCCCCAAGCGGCGACTGCCTCCCCCTCCCCCAGCTAGCTGCCTCTTATAGCCTGGGCACGGGCCTGGGCAGGTATGGAATACCTGTGTCCCTTGCCACATCCCTGGGAAAATTAACCCATCCCTGTCGGAACCAGGAGAGTTGAGTTGTTTGTAAATTCAGGAAAGTATTCTACAAACATTAAGATCAGGATCCCCCAAAGAATTCAGAGTAATAGAACAAGCCAGAGTGTGTAAAAGTGCAAATCCAGTGGAAAAAAAAATAGTGTTGCAGTGTATCTTCTGAAAAACTAACATCCAATTGATGTGATAAAAAAAAAAAAACAAACCATAAGTAAAATTTACAGTGTATTCAATGTCTTCTGATGAAAGATTTTGCCACCAATAGGTCATTAAAATATAACCTATTCCGGTTCCCATACTAAAAACATATTTGCAGACCATGTCCCTCTATAGAAAACCAGAGAAGAAAACGAATTAACTAAAGGTTCTTTGTAGTGAAGTGATAAGCCTGCTTCGTAGATGAGATACTTCACCAAAAGAAAGAAATGTTTTTCTCTGAGGAGTCAGAAGACTAAAGTCAAGTACTTTTCCTAATGTATTAGTGTATAATGAGGAGAGATGCATGGTCTGTGAAATTGTCAGGTTCTAAAATATTCAGGCTGCCATGGTTCTAAATTAATATTTACAAATTTCCACAATACCAGAAGAAAATCACCACAATTCACAGAGTAGTGATAACACAAACATGACTTTTTTTCCCCTCTCTCCACTCCTCTCTCCCACAAACTGGTAAAACAAGCCGTGTGCATTAATTTAAGAAATTAAGACATTTCCTTTCACAGGCTTACTACTGTAATCCTGAATTAAAGTGACAAAGGCATAGAACGTGGTAGAAAGTCCATCTCTAAGAGATGTGGCTGTAAGAAAATACAATTCATTATGTATCTCCCTTAAAAGTCAGTATCCATTATGGAGGAAGTTCCTCAAATTGAGTAAACATTATTTTTGCAACATATTTTTATCTCAGTCTCTTGTGTAGAATCCCTACACTGTTTCTTCATTGCATTTGTGCCACTGGTATTATCAGAAAAGACAGTCTCTGAAGTGCTCTTTGTAGCAGTTAAAAGTATCAAGATTCTCTCACAAAGGCAGTCATACACTTTGAAACAACATACATAAAGTGGATTATATTGACAGTAAATATTAAGTTGCAATGCCTGGGGAGGGAATGTTTAATGTGAAAATTTGCTGTGTTTGCTCAAATTATTCTAACGGTGAAAGTGTCGTACTGTAGCATTCTCAAAGCTCCATCTGTGTTTTGCCCCAAGACAGATCACTTGAACATGACAGAGACTTCCAAACCTGTTTTTCTAGACCTTCTTTTATCAGCCAGATGTAAAAAGACTTTCACCATTTTAATGAATATTTTAAACTGCAAAAGACAAACATCAGATTGCACATCTTTTTTTTTTTCTTCAAATGTCCTACTGAGAGCACAATAGTACTTAAGTTAAATATATAAATAAAACAAAACAAAACCTCCCAAACCCCATGAACTTTTTTATATGAGGGAAACTTTAGCTACTTTGGAGGTTTCTAATCCTCCTGTCTCTGTCTCTAACCAATGAAAGTTTGCAAAAATCACAGATAGAAAATGATGGTCAGGGTGAATTTCTGGCCCTCTTTAAATCAATCATTTGAAGAGGAAGAAAATGACACAATTTTGTAGGTATTCTAGAACAGGAGCACAATAATAAATACTTGAATTTTATCCCATACATATAACTAGTAGCAGAAACTTACCTTGATCAAATGGTTTACCCGGACTCCATGTACGAAAATAATCATCCTGGAGAGGGAGAAACAACCTACATTTAGTAAAACATAAGGAATCAATGCATACATTAAAAACTCACATAATCATGAAAGACAGAAGATGTATACCAACCTCCACTTCCTAGAAAAGGCAAGCAGTAAAAAAAACAAATGAGAAAAACATTACAGTCATCATAATGGGACAAATTACTCATATAGAATAAAACAGTGTAATTCAGAGGCCATTTGCACTTATTAAGTAAAAATGCTATTCAAACAATGTTACTTACTAGCATTTAAAATAGAAAACGCACTTCTCACAGTGCTTATATAGGTAATGTTTCTAACATTGCTTTTAAAATGTTACAGTTTTCCTGTACTTTAAGTTCTAAAGTACTGAAAAGCTTAATTACATTTTCTATTAATGATTTCTCAAAATCAAAGCTGCAAAGTCATCACCAACAAAATATAACTACATTTTAAAGAATGATACACAAATTTTAGAAAAATAAATATTCTGCTATGTAGTTTTCAACTGCATCAGTAAGATCTATCATTAAATAAGTCTAATTACCACTATTTTCTACAAATCATCTTCCTAAACATAAAATATCCTCCTAATTATGTAATCAGCTGTATTAGGCTACAATTTCAAGAAGGGAAAACTTGTATTAACTAAATTGCTTTCAAGATTTTGAGAAATTTGATAATAAATTATAAAATCATAGCTGAGGCATAAATAAATTGATCTGCACACCTCAGATAATAGGTGGAGCAGAAAAATGACTAGAATTATTTATTATTATATCTTAACTAAACTTGCTATTCTTTAGAAAAAAAAACATTAAAATGACTGTACCCAACATTTAAATGTCTGCATAAATTAAGGTTCACAAACTGCAGTGGGTGCATTGTCACATCCAGCAGTTCCATCCCACTCGCCAAAAGATCATCAAAACCATCATAAAGAAACCTCAATTTATAAAAAGTGAGCTACTGGGAAAACGTGAGTCTCGTACAGATGTCAAAGCCACATAATGACAAAAACGATCAAGGATCAAGCACATTTTTAGAGGAACAAAACACTCTGGGTTTTAATAGTTCAACAGTTTTACCTCAAAGGGCAAAAAAAGCAGTTGCAGCCCAAACTGTATGTCACTGATAATGTTTTATTAGTAAAATGCTTGTTATGGAAATATGTGCTTTGAAAGAGGAAGGAAGAAATGAGCAGAACCTGGAAGTGCAGAATAGAACCATAGTTCTGTACCAATACTTTCACATTCCTTTACTTGCTATTTTTTGAAAGTAAATAAATACAAAAAGATATATGGAATGACTTTTTTCTTTTTTAAATCATGGAAGAGACATGCAGAAATTACAATAGTGTTTTCCAATTATAGCCCTCCCAATAGTAACTATGGAGATGTTACTCCTATAGTGGTGTTCTGAACAGGTTTGAGCTATCTTTAATGAAATGCTCTTCCATGAATCACATCACACTGGCAAAACTTTCAATTCTTGAAAAACCATAACAGTTGTAGATTCTCTTTCCATTTCTACTACATCAGTAATGTTCACTCACAATGAGCCTATTTGGACAATATGTTCATTATTAAAATGCTGAAAAGTTGGAATAATTAGAACATACGGCTATTAGAACAAAAGAGCAGTCATCCTAAGTGAGACCAAAAGCATCCTGCATTATGCTTACGGAACTGGAGCATGTATAAATTACAAGTTCTCAAGTTGGCCTCAAACCAGCCAGATGATAAATTAATTCTTGTTCAACTCCATACTGCAGACAACTCCACAGATCCCAAATATAACATCCCTCAGGCATTTCTAGAAGTAAGACTTTTAGCTGACTTACTTCTGTCTACAAAGCAACCCCAGATCTTTCCTCTTACCATTACAGAATCACAGAATGGTCAGGGTTGGAAGGGACCTCTGGAGATCATCTAGCCCAACCCCCCCGCCAGAGCAGGGTCACCTACAACAGGTTGCACAGGATGGCATCCAGGTGGGTTTTGAATGTCCCCAAAGCGGGAGATTCCACAACCTCTCTGGGCAGCCTGTTCCAGTGCTCCACTACCCTCAAAGTAAAGAAGTTCCTCCTCATCTTAAGATGGAACTTCCTATGTTCAAGCTTGTGCCCATTACCTCTTGTCCTATCACTGGCCACCACTGAAAAAAGACTGTTGCCATCCCCCTGGCATCCTCCCTTTAAGTATTTGTAAGCGTTAATAAGACCCCCCCCTCAATCTTCTTTTCTCTAGACTAAAGAGACCCAAGTCCCTCAGCCTTTCCTCATATGAGAGATGTTCTAATCCCCTAATCATCTTTGTAGGTCTCTGTTGGACCCTCTCCAGCAGATCCCTGTCTTTCTTGAACTGGGGAGCCCTGAACTGGACACAGTACTCCAGATGCGGCCTCACCAGGGCAGAGTAGAGAGTCTCTGAATCTTTTCCAAGTCTATTTTTTTCATATCGTATGACTACAATTGTGCCGAGCATTCAGGATGAAGCAGCACTATGCATCTATACACAATACAGTAACACTATTTTGTTCTGTATTATTCTCCCCATTATGCCTACCCTCCATTTTCTTCTTAGGTTGAGGAGGGGTGGGATAGGGGGGCTGTTTTTGTGGGTTTGAATCTTAAATCCAAAATATATATACCCATATACCATACACATCTATGGTGATTTTCCTAAAGAGTTAATTTTTCACATCACCTGTTACTTAAAGAAAGTCCATTATTGGATATGTTAAACAAAATCTTTATGTGCCTCTAAAACCAAAATAAAATAGTTAATTGATTCTCAAGTAAGAAAATTGCTTCAATAAATTGCAGTTCCACAATTTTAAAAATATTCCTAAAGATATTTAACCTATCACGTGTATAAGAATGTGGCTTCCTGTTACCTTCAGACCTTTACTGATCCTCAGTCAGTAAGAGCTTGATTATTATAATGTTCAATATCCTCCTCATAAAGCCTAATTTTTCATTATTTTAATATAAAATTAAAACCAGAATGAAAAAATACACAGTTTATGGTGAAGGCTGAGTAGCACCAGAGCATCTCTAGCCAAAGTATCCTTTAAGAATCTCTAAATGCAAAGGGCAATGACTCAAGACAGAGCCTATGACTTCTGATTTTCTTCTGGGTATTCCTTACCTTTATCCTGAAGAGGTTAAAGAGCAGGTTGTAAAAGTATACAGAATAACGTCACAAATTTGTCACAGGAACTGTATCGCTTTTTCAACATCTTTTAGCTAAAGGTATCCATGCATTTTAAATAGAAAATTCATCCTTACTGCTCTACTTGAAGCTACATGAAACTTCAGTAATTCTTTCAAGCCTCCCTCTGTCTGGAAGACACATAAAGCACTTCTAATAGCCATGTATGATGGATTTCAAGGAGTTTAATATCAATGCCTTAAAATTATGCATGTTTAAGCATTATGTTCAGTCAGGAACATCGTGAAGTGTTTCTAAGAATTGAAGTTCATGCTACATTTACATATGTACTTTGAGACTAAGAAGTTTTTTTTATTTTTCCTAAAAACGGCTTACCTTAAAAAAAATAATCATGTATGTAGTCTGAAAATCTGACAGCCTTAAGAAAAGGATTCAAAATGACCAAAAGCTTTTAAAAAGGAAAAAAGAAAGGTATTTTGCTTCAAACACTTTTATTTCTTCTTCATTGATTTCTATATGAATTCTTCTCCTCTCATTATTAAAAAGCAGCTGCTACATGAGTTCCAAGAAATACACATTTAAGTACAGTAAAAGAGAAAAAGGCTCGCTGGAAAAAAAAACCCACCACGTATCTGACAATGTAGTTATGCATAAGTTTTCAGCTTTAGCTACAGATACAAAAATATGACCCTATTAATCTTCTTTCTTGTGTAGAGCATTTGTTACATTATTTTATTCACCTCTCCCCTGCAACATTTTCTGTAGATGCTGCCATATATTGCTGACATCACTTGAATTGTTATCATGGAATCATAGAATGGTTTAGGTTGGAAAGGACCTTGAAGATCATCGAGTTCCAACCCCCCTGTCATAGGCAGGGACACCTCCCACCAGACCAGGTTGCCCAAGGCCACGTCCAGCCTGGCCTTGAACACCTCCAGGGATGGGGCCTCAACAAACTTACAACCCTCAAAGTAAAAAATTTCTTCCTAATGTTCAATCTAAACCTCCCCTCTTCCAGTTTAAAGCCATTCCCCCTCATCCTATCACTACACGCCCTAGTAAAAAGTCCTTCCCCAGCTCTCCTGTAGGCCCCTTTAGGTACTGGAAGGCTGCAATAAGATCTCCTCGGAACCTCCTCTTCTCCAGGCTGAACAGCCCCAACTCTCTCAGCCTCTCCTATTAGGAGAGGTGCTCCAGCCCTCGGATCATCCTCGTGGCTCTCCTCTGGACACGCTCCAGCAGGTCCATGTCTTTCTTATGTTGGGGACTCCAGAGCTGGATGCAGTACTCCAGGTGAGGTCTCACAAGAGTGGAGTAGACTGGCAGGGTCACCTCCCTTGACCTGCTGGCCACACTTCTTTTGATGCAGCCCAGGATCCGGTTGGCCTTCTGGGCTGCGATTGCACATTGCTGACTCATGCTGAGCTTCTGGACAATCAGCACACCCAGGTCCTTCTCCTCAGGGCTGCTCTCCAGCCATACCTCACTGAGCCTGTATTTGTGCTTGGGATTGCCCCGACCCAGATGTAGGACCTTGCACTTGGCCTTGTTGAACTGCATGCGGTTGGATTGGGCCCACCTCTCCAGCCTGTCCAGGTCCCTCTGGATGGCATCCCTCCCCTCTAGCGTGTCTACCTCGTCAAATAGCTTGGTATCATCGGCAGACTCACTGAGGGTGCACTCGACCCCACTGTCCATGACCGCGACAAAGATGTTGAACAATACAGGTCTCAGTACCGACCCCTGAGGAATGCCACTCGTCACTTCTCTCCACTTGGACATCAAGCCAACCGTCCAGCCAGTTCTTTATCCACCTAGTGGTCCAACAGAAATCTATATTCTTAAAGAATATAATGATACATGGTAGGTACGATGAGTCTGACTCAGAGAACATCAGGTGTCCTTGAGCAAGGAGAGCAGTTTCCTCACAAATATTTTCAGACCAAGATTGAACTGAAAAAATGTATAAAGCAAATCGAGACCTTTTTTCGCATTCACATTTTATCTCTAGTATGGCCTATGCTTTAAAAGCCAATATATCAAAATCAAAGCAAATTTATGTCAGAGTATCCACTGAAGTTGAAGTAGTTTTCTGAATTTATAATTATCTTCCTATTTTATCTAAGTATAACTTACTGCTACAGCAAAGGTTGTACAGCAGGGATATTATTAATTGTGTGACTTACAAACTACCAATTTAGGGAAAAGTCTAATAGGCAACTGTTCAATGTGAGGTACTGCTTCATATATAATGACTTTTAAAGAAACAATACTTCTAACAGTTACCTAAGCAGGAAAGATAAAAGACTTCCTGAACTTTATTCAACGGCAATCTCAATTTTGCCCATACAAAATTCTGCTCAAATTTTATACAACTTACATAATGCAAAAAATACATTTTATTGCTGCCCCCCCTATTCTTAAATAGGGGCTGGTTTGTTTTTATCAAAGAAGAGCTACATACTCCAATTTGTAGATGGACATGAAATAATGTTTTGACAATTTCAGAAACAAAAGTCTTTCAGGCTGCACATCCTCCCTAACTTAAAACCTACAGTATTAGATACGGATTTTTTTCCTTGCTGCCATTAGCTATAAGACTGTTTTGCTGGTTTTAATTTCAAGGAGTTCTTAATGGGAGTTTCTATTCCATTTCTTCTATCTGCATCTTAAGTACATACATCTGTTTCTCATCTGTTTTGAAAGCTCTTTACCTCTTTTAGGCTAGTCTTTGCTATTTGGTAGCTATGCTATTTTCAGACTCATTTCAACAAGCCAACAGAATTGAGCCAATAGCCCCACATCACAGTCCTCCACTTGCCTCAGGCTCACTTCTGCAGCAGGCTTGAGCTCACCAGGTATCTCCCCTTCACGTCTTTGCACCTCTCCAATAGCAGAGGGTTTGACTCATCTGCACCAAACCTTCCCAGTGACTCCATAACACAGATTTATATTTTAAATCCCACTGAAAGAGCTGTGGAAAGGTTGTCACTTGATACCCCTGTCCCAGCCTCTTTCCAGTGCTGGAAAAAAAGTTAGCACTAATAGTGTGCAGAAGTTTTTTCACTACTTACATCTTGCTCTGGGACCTTCAGCCCAATGTCAGCAAGATTGCCATTACCCTGCAGAGCCTTAAATTGTTGGTCACATGGAGAAGTGTTACGGCAATAAAAGGACAAGACACCATCAAATTTGGTGGTGATCAAAATCATATGGGAAATCCACCACAATACTGCAGTTTCCCAAAATAAATGACAGGCACAGGCAACATACACAGAATAAGATACTCAACAACATCTAAGGAAGAGTACTACCCCAAAACATAAGCCATAAATGGGGAAGTGTAAGTTGCACCATTAAAAAAGCATGAGGCTTGTGTACTGGGAAATTTTCAACCTGAAATCTGAGCCAGTCCAGAATCCTCATCCAGGATACAGACATGCTCTTCAGCAGCATGTGGACACCCGCCTGCCTATCAGATGCTACTTTTCATCTCTACTGACCTGCACAGACATCTGATCTATCATAAGCCATGTAAGCACTCTGTTGTATAAATGTGGAGTGTTAATTCAGCCAGTTAACTGCAGAATAGTGCACTCAAGGGAATAAAGTAGCTACTACACTGACCAACACCATATTTAATATTGCAGCATCTTAGGTGTCTCAGAAGATCTGTGAGGGCAAGAAGCATGGACAGACCATGCACTCCTGAGCACATTTTTTTTACTAGTTATCCTAGATGAATTCAATAGGTTGCTTAATCTGTAGGACAATATGTGCGTACCTTATGTGACGCCACATAGCTAAGGACCTGCAGTAGAACTAGGAGCGGAAGTAGTTCCAGGAAGGCAGGGACTGTTTGTCTAGCAAAATTTTGGCTCTATAGTTTCTTCTTAACAAGATCTACCTCTCCTCACCAGCTGAGATACCTCTTATGCCTCCCATGAAGCCACCTTTGAGGATTCCTTTCCAACACTCCAAAGAAACACAGAGCAGGAACCCTTCTTTAGTGAATCAAGGTTTAAACAAACAAACAAACAAAAAAAATCAGATTTATTACCTGAACTTAAGGAAAAAACAAAGTCTAGAAGATTTTTCCAGGCTAGCATAGAAAGGTGACTACTGCCAGATTTAACTCCTTTTCCCCAGACTAAGTCTCCCATAAGAAATATTAGTTTAGCCAAAACCAACAGAAGTACTTCAGAGCATAATGCACTTCAGACAGTAGCACATCACATCCAGTACTTCTGTGAATCAGGTAACCTTAAAGATCAATTTAGTAATTTAAAGAATCAATATGAGAAAACAAAATCCAAAATAATGAACCACCACAGAGGTAATATCAGCATTGCTCCTCTGGTAATGAAGGGCCTAAACACCTGTAGGCGAGATTGAGCCTTGCTACAAAACTGCTTTCCTACTTTTTTGGCAGCTAGCCTACTTGAGCGGGTGACAGAGTGACAGGTGAAAGGATGCTAGTTTGCTGTTCAGTGCCAGCCTCCAGGGAGGCTGATGTCAGCTTCCTCTGCTGCTCCAGACTCCCGGGCCATGCCACCCCCGAGGCCTGTATTCACAGGGCTGGCAAAGCACAATTAGAATCAATAACTGCTTCCAGCAACTCTGGCACTCAGCTCTCCACACTCAATGTTTATCCCGCTCCCTTTGCCTCATGCTTCTAGTACTGTTGATGAGGCTGGGCTAAGAGCCACCGCTTTTCAGCCCTTTCTTTCTGTTTCACAGATCTCATTCAGTAAGATTTTTGCGGAGGCTATTTGGTACTCGCAGCATTACTAACAGCAGGTTTGAATAGCACAGTATTGAAATCATTTGCCAAGAAATACCAAGTGTTCACTAAAGCTTATATTCACAAATACTGAGAAAATACTGAAAAACATTTTGAATAGGAAGGAATTAATATCAAAGCATGAACACGATAAGCTTCTAAATCCCAGTAAAATTTAACACGTTTTTTTAAAAGCTCATCTCATATTTCTCGTCATGAACCAAAAAAAATGATGAGCCATCTTTTCACTACAGACACACAGAAAAAGTTTTGGCCATGTTCCTCCTATTATGCTGTCAAGATTCAACTTGTGAGGAGGGCCTTAAAACAGGTTTATTACACAACAGGAGCTGTAGCCTTAACAGAGTTGAAAAAGATGACATATGTGAGGCAGAAGGCCATCTGTGGGACTTTCACACACCTGGTCAGAAGGGTCACTGTTCAATCTCCTCAGGTGCCTCTTCACTAATGCACAAGACGTTGGTATTAAGGCTAAAACTTAGTCCGTGACCTCTGCATACAATGCCACAGTCTGGCAAAGAGAAGGACAGCCAAGAGTGGCAGAACAGCAACAGACTATACAGAGAGATTAGATCACACCTACCAGGCTGGAGGGAATTTACCCAAGTGTGTTGAAAGAAATGGCCACTATGATTGTGAGGCTATGGTTTGTATCTATGAAAAATGGTGGAACCTATCAGGGAGACCTCTGGGAACTGGAAAAAAAGACAGCGTCTTAAAAAACAAAATGTAAGAAGGTAGATGCAGGGAACCACAGGCCAGGCAGCCTCACCTCACTCTCTGTAAAGATCAATGAAAAATATCCTCTTTGAGTCCTTTTCCATGCACATGACAGACAAGAATAAATAGTCAGTGCAGACCCAGCAAGGATTTACAGTGCTTGACCAGCCAGACTGCCTTCTACAATGAAATAAGTTTTGGGCACAAGGGGAGAATGGTGGGTGTAGTGTACCTTCACTTTACTAAGGCTTTTGATAGTCTCCCATAGTGCATTCATTTGAAAGCGACAAAAGTCAAGGCTGGACAGTTAAGTGGGCTGAAAATTGATTACATCAGTGGTCAACAGCTTAACATCCATCTAGTGTCCCACTAATGGCCAAAGCACCCCAGAATCAGTTCTGGTGATCATGTTGTTTAACGTCTTTAGTAACAACCTGGATGATAAGACAGAGCATGACATAAACAACTGAACTGGTGGGAGCAGATGACACTACAAATAGCAAAGGCTCAATCCAGAGAGACCTCAGTAACTTGAGGGTTTGCCCAGCAGAAAAATAAGGCTCAATAAGAACTGGACAGTTGTGAACCTAGGAAGGAATAACTAGGAAGGAATGTGGGGTACAGGCTACAAAACAACTGACTCTGTTGAAAATGGCCTGTGAGTTACAATGGACAGAAGGAAAATTTGAGAGCACTGGATTTATTTAGTCTGGGAATGAGGAGGCTTATGGATGGTTGCCTACAACCGTTTCAAGGGCAATTACCAGCTCCTGTCAGCAGCGCCTAATGATTTAAACAAGGTGCAGAGGTCACAAATTGCAGCTTGGGAAGTTCAGGCTGGATATGAGGGAAAATGTCTTTGCTAGGAGTGTAGTGCAGCAGCAAAACAACCTGTGCACGGAGATCACGGCATCTTTGTTGTTGGGGGTTTTCAAATTTGGCTGGAAAAAACTCACAGCTGACCTGATCAATCCAGCATTGCAACAGCACCAACTCTGTGTGAGATGCTAGATCCCTCAGGGATACCTTCCAACTAAAATTTATCTGAATTGATGAATATTTGCAGTACATTAATACTCTTAATTCCAAATATTTGAAGAATGGGAACAATTCTTTTCTACTTCCTGTCCTTTTGAAATGTATTATTATTTTCTTTATTCACCTATGTTTCCTGCTTGGATAGTTGAACTGGCATGTGTGTATATGATAGTTTCTAATACTGGTATGCAAAAAAAAAAAAAAAAAAGTAACTGATGACTGGGGACAAAAGGAGTAAGTAGATTAGGTGAGAAGCTTGGAGCACACCAAACAAAAACAGAGGTTTGGAATAAGGTAAGTAAACAGAGGAGTCACAAAGTTTCTGGAAACCAAAATTTGGTAACATAGACATTAGGAGACTGGGACTCCCATTAGTAGAATGGGACTGATAGTACTGAAACTACCTTCTATGGAACATGATACCCCAAATAACAATGGGGTTTCTACTACTCATACAGAGCATGCTCTCTGTTTAGAGTCTTCTCTCAAACACTAAGAACACATGAAATGTTCATTTTGGTTATAAAAAATGCTAAACTAAAAAGGAGCTGGTTTATACATTTCTTCTGAAAGGAAATTTCAAATTTCTAGCTTAAATCCCATTTTGAAACAAAAACATTTTATAAATGTCAAAAAATCTCATGGCATGGAAAGTTTGGTTTTGATCAAGTCTAGGCTTTCAGGTAACTTTAAGAACTACACGTCTATTAGAATTAATAATGTGTCAATACTCCATCAAATACAAATTCCTAGGGTTTTCTCAGCCTGCTTTTTTAAAAACTAGGAAATTTTATAAGCAAATCTTTGATTAATTAGTATCATTAAAATCAAGTCCAGAATCCAATTAGATCAAGTGCTAAATTCAGTGCTTCAGAGCTAATGGAGTATGTCAAATGTTATTAAAATGCTAGATGGACTGCTAAATGCTCAGATCAAAGGTTATGTCTCTAAAGAGCATGCACTCATGATCTCTATCTCATCTCATCCCTCCTGCTACTAAAGAGAAGAATGGCACCTCATTTTCTTTACCTTTTTTTTTATTCTGAACATGAGTAATTTTTAAAGCATTTTGTGTTCTCAAGATCACTTTAGAAATCCAAGAGGAAATGATTATTGTCTTCAGAACAGTTTGAGCGAGAAGCTCAAACACTAGGTTCACAAACTAAACAAGCTGGATAGAATGAAATAATTTAAAATTTTTCATTCTGTTATGTGCAGTGAACAATATACAGGGGGCCTTACAAATAAGCAACGTATGAGCATTTATTAAAGACCATGCCATTAATGATTATAGAGCATGCATGACAGGAACTAAACCTAGACAGTTTTAATTTCAGCATTTCCAAACCTTTAAGAGGAAGACCATACGATATCTATGCTCTTTCATTAAGATTTTTGCAGACTACATGATAAAAAATTCGTAGTTTAAAACTGGGAAATAGATGCATTTACTGATTGTCTCATACACTAAATCCAAAAGTGAAGATACTATATGAAACAAGAATAAGAAATATATTGAAAACAGTTTTGTTTTGAAATAGGGAAAACATAGTTTTTTGAACAAAAGTGATTCACAATATGTATAAGGGAAACAACACACTGACCAAGAAAATACTGTTTAGTGATTTTTAGCATACTCCAGAACACATTTAGAAACAAAGTCAAGAGAATTTTTTTGTTGCACTGCGTCAGATAATCGCACTTTTGCCTTGCAGCAGAAAAAGCAGGGTGCCACTCTCAAGGGAGGCAAACTGGATCTTTGTTCTCAGACACCTTATTAGAAGAACCCTCCAGAACAGTATCTGATACAGAAAAATACCAACTTCAGCAGTTTATTCAGCTTGCTATATCAATTAAATCTACTATAGCTACACTATACAACTTAGGAAACAGACTGTTTTCAAACTACGAGCAAGCCAGCAATAACCAGAAGGGAAAAAACAAACAAAGAGACAAATAAAAAAACACCAAACCCCAAACCTTATATAAGGGAACTCCACAAAAATAGGGTCAGTTTGACTGACGTGGAGAACCATAGAAAGAAAATTCAGAGACAAGACAGAAGTTGCAATTTCTAAATCTCTTTCATGTCAAACAATCTTCACAGCAGGACACAGCAAGTGATACACCTTCCAGTAGAAAGCCCTGCAGGTTAAAAAACGGGTGGATGGCAGACTGGCTCAACAGTCTACTTGCACCAAATACGATGAGTAAAAATTTGAAGAATAATGTCCTTCTGTTTCAAATGTTGCACTATTCCACAAATGACAGGAGCTCATGTAACTTATCTACCCCCTTCCTCCCCTTTTTGTTTGTATAATGCAGCTATGAAAATTGTTGTACTGTGTTCAGTACAGAAGCCCTGAAAGACACGAAGGACACATGGAAGGCACAAAGACAAAAAAAAAGTCTCAGTTTTAAGGGTCTACTTAATGTTTATGAAAGGTATTTGGAAAGGCCTTGGCCCTTGCTCAATTTTTAGAAAACATTATTTCAACCATATATGAGGACAGCAAGAAGAAAGATAAGTACTACTTGTCAGCTTTCTTTCAAGAAGCTGAAAGATTTTGTAGTTTTAGCAAGTCAAGGAGAAAAATCTGGAAACAGTTATAAAACAGATACTATACTTTTGCTGCCCTTGCTTTTGTTTGCTTATTTGTTTTTCAGTCTGGAGAAAATTCATTACAAAGATAACCATGAGTCCATATGGCCTTATCATGCCACTCCCACAGATAGGATTTTGGTGTGTTTCTCCCAGCAGGTAGTCTCTTACACCAAGGCTCAGAACAATGTTCTGATCTAACTCTCATAGCAGTATACTGTAGAATATTATCATTAAACTGAAATACACATCCCCAGCTGCTATTGACTGCATCCCAATCCTTGAGGCTTGGTTGCAATTTGGATGCAACATATTAAAATGTTATCCAATTTCTCCTACGTTTTGAATTAGAGCCTTTACATGACCTCAGCATTGTGCATCGTAACTATTTAGATAGTTATATGTTCTTATCATAATTTCTAAATTATGCATAGCAAGCTAACAACTTGCACAATAAAGTATTTAAAATAGTTTACACCTGTAACACACAAAGCTACATCACTTTATCAAGAATAAGTCATTCAAACCTCTCATGTTTTCATTATGAATGCTTTTATAAGTATGCCATTAACGTGCAGAAAAGAGATGTTATATTGATTTAAAGCTGTATTTAACTCTACCACTGAACCAATACAGTTACAGACATATCAAAATAAAAAAAAAAAATCCACCTCCTAACCAGCCAAGATACTGTTATACAAAACTGTGCAGGAATTAAATAATGGTATTTGATATCAATTACACTTTTGCATATAGTGGTAACTTAAAGAAAATCCAAGAGAAGTCTTACCAAGCTTATATAAAGTAAGTGTCGATTACCTCTAAGAAATACAACAATTACAAAAGGAAAAAATCAAAATAGTAATGAAGTTTTTGAGATAGTAGATGTGTGATTCCAAAACCCTACACTAAATATGTATGTGCATACATATATATATTCCCGAATTATTATCGAATTATTATAAACCTTTTTTTTTTTTTAAAGACAAGATCTCCTGTGAGGGTGCACGTTACTATCACAGTTCACTATTCATATCACTTAATTTGGAAGCATGGAAAAACATCGAGTCTGAATGACTGAAGAGCCATCTCTGCATCTCAGGTTTGGTAAAATTATATAGGATTGAACTAGTGTGTGGTGGGGGCGGTGAGGGGAGGGGAGGATAGGGATAACATTTTATTGTAAGCAAAACCCTTAGACAATAAAAAGGCACGTGCTTTCTATACCTAATAGTTATCAGGCTGGCACCTTCCTGCACATTTTCTGCCTAAAATGCTGCTCAGAAAAGAGTGGTGGTTGGTCACAAGTGAGGGTGGAGGGAGAGAGTTCTGAGTTTTCTTCAGTATTTGCCACTTCTAACATCAAGTTAGTAGGTAGCACATGATCTGCTTACTGGAGCCGGGAAGAGGCTGATTGGCTTCTAGGTGCCTGCAGCTTAGATGCTTTGTTTGGATCTGGACTATATAAAGTAATGCTACTTAATGGTAGTTTTAAGAGGTATTATACATGTTATGGGTTATCCAACTGCCAGTCAAAAGAAGTCTTTTGATACAGTGGGATTCTTTGAGACCAAAAATGTTTTCAGCTGTCTTTCTAGCAGCATTAACAATTTCTTCCAAGACGCTGTTTGCTAGCTTCTGTTACTTGGGAGTTCCTGAGCCACTTGTAGTGGTGGGTGAGCCAAAGAAAGTGGATTGAGGGTCAATCTTCAAATGAAAACTATATGGGAGCAAGCTGGTGAACACTGAATTGTGGCAAAGGACTCCTGTTGCAGCACAAAATGTCGAGTGGCAGGTTAGTAGACTGAAATTTGGAGAGAATGAGGGAACCCCTCAGACTTGTGTAAGCTTAGCGGTGTTCCTCACAACCCCAAAACTGACTGACTTTTTATCCCTCACTGAAATCTAGGGTAGCTTGTATTCACATATGAGACACAAGATTTTTTTATTATTATTATCTCATACATATACATAGATGTATATGTGCATTTATACACACAATTCAGTTATAAAGTTAATTGTCATTCAGTCCCACTTCAATTTTGATGTGATTACTTAGTGGATACAGTTAGCATCCTTTTCCTCAAGCGTGTATTGATCACCTAGGTGACTGACTATTTTCTCCCTGCTTTCCAAAGCTGTACTTTGCTCACCTTCCCGATACTCCCTGCTGCTGCGATAAGCTAACCTTCAAATGTTTGATATAAACCACTTCCTTTATCCAAATGAGAACATATACATTGTAAAGTTTAAAAATAAACAATGACTACAATTTACTATTTTAGTACCTTCCACACAGGATCCTAACATAATCAAAGGTATTTGCAAGGCTGATATACCTTGTCTCAAATATTAAATCACTTGTAATTTTTTAGGTATATGTAGCTTTATATCAAATACTTTTTAAATTGCATCTGTACACACACTACAGACATTATGCTGGTTGAGATATTATGATAGTTGAGTTGTTTTAATTTCTAAAAACAGTACCATTTTCATCAGTAGATTTCTAAGTATTCTGAAAATACAATCATAATTGTGCACCCTCAATTAAGGAATGTAAATAAGGTGTCATACAGTTTAAACTCAACAACAGAACAAGTATAGAGGCAAGAGAAAATAAAGTTGTTAAGAAGAAAAGAACTATGTTCTAAACAAGTCAGTCACCCCCTTTTTATTTCTGGGATACAAAAAAATTCCCACACTTCTTGCCAACATTAAAGATGTACAAATTTAGCAAATTGGAGAACACACTAGATAAGGCACATACAAATTTCAGAGTAATGTGTTATTTAGTAGAGTAATAGTAATGTATCATGTGGCTTGAGAAAATAAAAAAAATACTTCACCAAGTAATGCATACTTGAATTGGGTTCCATTATTAGATACATTTGGAAAAAATCAGCTGCCTCATGGAAAATAAATAGTTACTTTACACATGAAAGAGGAATTTCAGAGGTGTCTTTGTCTGTTTGTTTAAAGAAAGCCAAATCAGAGTTCATTTCTTAGAAAAATATTTGCAAGTCTATGTCCCCTGTGCTTAACAAGCAATTTAGGCTTTAGTTAATCTCCTTAGGATGTGTACTTCACAACTACAATCTTCTTTTCAAGAATGTGCCAGTCTTTTAAACAAGAACCAGTAAGGTTTGGGCTCATTCAACCTCCATTTAAAGTGAAAAATAAGTTTAAAATTCTTAATACCACTAATTACTTCACCTAGTCTGAACTTTGCCTAATCAGAAGTAATGTTTACTTTCAAAGAACAGTTCTGTTTATTAACAAAAATTAATACAGCACTATGATACTTTTGAGATAAATCAGCAGATTTTTCCATCTCAAAAAGCTTTCTGATGTTTCAGTTTCTCAAACACTATCTCTAGCATGACCTTAATTTAAGTGCCTTTTACTGATCCCTTAAGAAACACCTATCTTGTGACATTTTTCTTTATCCTACTTGCAAATATTAAATTTTTTAAAAATGTTGACAACACTGTACATTCTAATTATTTTTTCCCCTTGTCAAAAGCTATGCTAAGATAGAGTTAACACAAGAGAGTTTCAACAGTTTCAAATAAAACAGACTTTGGTTATACCAGGTCTATAAACATGACAAGAAGTTTAGGCTGAATCCTACTGACACTGAAGTGACCAAAGGTTTATGAAACCTTGATACCCCAAATAAAAGTAAACTAATTTTAAAGAAATTGCAGATCTTTTCTTCCCCTAAATCCACCCACGATGCCATTATTGTGGAGAGTTGTTTGTAGATCCTAACCATGTGTGGAAAATTCCTATTTATATATGAAAGTGTCACTAAAAAGAATATAAGAAATTCTCACATGAAGTAAATAGTGCCTATGATACTTGGTATCCTAAAATACTAAGATGTATTATAACTATGTTATTAAACATTAACTTTCATAAAATACTTACCAAGAAAAGCTGGATATGTTACACTGAAACATGAAGGAGTCAAAACACCCTACCATCAGCAGAGGCCACAAATTACCTGAGATAAAGTGGCCTTCCTATGTCTTTCGAATGGCAAGTGCAGGTTTATTAACAGCAGAAACAGGGGCAGAAAAGAGGGCTCATACAGGTTCAGCCTCCTCTATAAATATTCCAAGGTATGGCAGGCAATGTTTGTTACATGACACACTCGCTTTCGACTCCTGCCCATTCATTTCCAGGGCAGCTGATACAGCCCAAATTCTAGTCCAAATACTTGGGAATAGCCCTAAAGAATTTTTTGTAAATCTGCCCCTACAGTGCTCTTCTCTTAGGTATGTAAATGTGCTCGATATCTTTTCTGCACCTCCATTCTTCCGCTTATTTATACACATCTTACCTTCATTCTCTTTTCCTAGCTTGCTCAGCTGTCTCTTTTCCTTATATGTATATCTAGATCCTAACCTTACATTCATCCTTAACCTCTCTATTGAGCAGAGGTGACAATATCTACAAAAGCTCACTTTGGTACCATACAATTTTTACAACTGTTTTTAATCACTAAATGTTATCTGTCAAATCTGTGGCATAAGAATAGTGTTCTTCAGGGAAATTAATGAAGAATTGTTTGCCTCTGAAATGGCTTTCTTCCATTGTTTCTAAAGTAACCAGAGCCATTATTCATTTTTGTTGGAAGCAAAGACTGGCTGCAGTCTCATTGTGAATAACAGCCAGCTACTCAGAAAAAGAGCAATTCAACATGCAGGTCTCTGTAAGAGAACAGTATTTGTCAGCCCCTAAAGGAAGAACTTTTATCAATGAAGCTTAAAGAAAAAAAGAAATAAAAGTCTTCAAAGGCAGCTCAGTAAAGGAATCTAGTTAATTTTAAGCACAAAAGAAAGTCTGAAATATCTGCATTATTCTTTTATTAGACTCATCTATGATAATGAACCAGTACGTCACCAAGTGCTGAATTTCTTAAAGAAATTATTCTTACATGCAATTTAACTGTAACTCGAACTAATTGACCCATTTCTTCTAGATCATTAGCAACCACATTATTCCAAAATAATATGACATCTCATACAACATGAAGTTCCTGCTTTATATGAAAAACTCCAATCAACTTTGGCCAGTGGTCCCGTACGATGCTTCACAATGCATCCCTTGTAGAACAGCAAAACAAGGAGCAAGCAGCAGGCCGTTCCTAAATGGTACCCTGAATATTGGTATAGATCCTCTCTGACTACAGATATCCTGAATGTATAACAGGACAAAGTTCTATAGTGAGAAACGTCAACACCTAGCATGAGTAAAGAAAATATCTTTTCCTGTGTTGGGATACGACCAATAGTGGAAAAATTACCCTAAATTTGAGACCAGAATGAAATCTTTTGAAATAAAAAGTCTACTGGCTAGTATCCCTGCTTCAGCAGTGTCTTGCCCCGTGTGCTGACTTCAGTGAGACACAGGAAATTTTCCAATGCCTAACTCCCATTCATTGATTCTACCAAAGGATTAGAGTATTCAAACGAAAATTAAAAGCTAGTTTTATCACAAAGCTTGGTTCGTACCTTCTAACTGCCAATACCAAATTTCTGCTAACACCTTAGAACTATTATAGAACACTAGAATCAACACAAATCATTATTCAACAGTTAAAGAAATTACATAGTCCTATTTTCACAACCTTATTGCACCCCTAACATCATCCTCCTTTCCGATCCACAAGAGTATTCTGTTATCTCAGTGCCTCAGGTCCTATGCCAGGTTATTATTGCCTTTAATCTCAAACCGAGCAGATTCAGACCTTGCCAGGATGACTGACAAAGGATAATCCCAGTTGACGCAGAAAACCCTGCTGAAGCTTCAGTACACGACACACAATGTCAGCATTGAACTCATACAGGAGCAGCGTATTAGAGAGGACTGTGCTGCTAGAAGCATTTTTTTCTTCTATGGGACTTAATACTAAAGACTTGACTATTTTACTTTGGCTAAATTCTTGGTAGCTATAATTAAAACTGGCATGACTCTTGCACACACACACACAAAATTTGGAAGATTAGCCCTTTTAGTGTTTGATTAGGAAATTACATTATGCATTCTTGAGATTTCCCTATCCTTCGAAAACAGCCTTCAATTTGCCTTAAAATAGAATTATATCGCTAAGCACTAAAATCTGCTATAACCTGCTCCAGAATTAGATTAATTTCAGTGTTACCATATGTTATTCGTTTGTACAGCATACAGTGCAATGTATTTTGGGATCTTTCCAAACAGAAGGCAATTTGTGAACTTCAGCCTCTTCCTACTATTTCTTTTGCTCTTAGTTTCTGAATTAAGCCCCGATGCAGTGGTCTATATTGAGAATGAGAAAAAACACGACTGTCTACTCTTCCTCAAACAGTGCTGTCTTTTCTGTTCAGAATTTTTCTGTAGTACTTTGCTGTAGTTTGCCTTTGTTAAAAGCCCGAACTGAGCTAAGAGAATATAAAAACAAATTAAATGTACTTTTTATACTATCTATAACCCACACTCTATCTACTCACCTCTATTCTATTCCTGTAAGAACCTCCATAGCATTATGCTGAAAAATGATGTCGAAAATCACCTTAGTCCATTTTTCATTTTACTATATCAAGTTTCTAAGCCCAGCTTTGAGCAATGTTTGCCCAGAGACTTGACCCAAAATCCACATAAGCCAATAAATGCTTTTCCACAGATTTTCCTCACTTTGGGACCAGGTTTCATGATTAGTTTAATCACTATTGAGGGGGAAAAAAAAAAAAAAAAAAAAGAACAAAACAAATGAAGAGTCATACTTAATGTTTGCAGGAAAAGAGACTTAGAAAGTACAACTAATTATAACAATTGCTGAAATGGTGGTTTTCACACATCCAGCATATATCTAGTTGTATTTTTCATACTATCCCAAATTCTAACACAAACAAGAACTACTGATCTTTTATCAGCAGAAATAGGATACGTGCTATTTACTCCTACTTTTTATTTACTACAGATCATCTGTAATCAGAGTTTACTTCATTAGGAAACACCATGTAGCACAATCTGTCTTACTGAAAGAAGATTGGCATTAAATCACACTTATATCACTAGTTAAATACATTCTCTTATTTCCATTTTATAGTGATGTCACTATGGAAATGAAATATTTTTCTAACCAAGGTTTATTAAAGATGGCATACCTAATTCAAAAAGGTATCATATGCGTCTGCCAGTACAAACCTAGATTCCCTGCCCAAGTAAAGCTTGGCACTGAGGAGACTACTCTAGTAGAAAACAGCTGTGACCTCCCATTTCTAAATAAAGAACCTGGAGACTGCAAAGAAAACATAATGGAGAACTCATTATATTAGTTTCATTCTACTTTGATTCTAAAAGAGGTACAATAAAAAGTGGGAGGAGAATCAAGACTTTCTCAGTCTGTGTGTCCTCTTTGTCTGACCTTTCCTTGAAATGTTGACATTAAGATTTTATTCTGATTTAGCTGCAAAACCTGTGCTTTTTACAGGGTATCAACTAGACCGAAGGAACATAACAAATAAAAACAGAAGGACTTTAGTAGTAAAAACAGCTATACTTGTAGAGAATGAAGTCTCAATGCAGCACATATAATGCTAATGGCATTTTAGAAAATCTTGATCTACCATAAAACTAACCTCTAAAATACCGCATATATCATCTCCTATCTCTGCCACTGAAGTTCTGCAATAAAAACCAGTTACATGTCAAGACTGGGGATCAAATCCTTAGTGCCTATACTGTGTGTCTACCTACAAGCACTATATGTCAGGTTGCCTTAGTTATGGTGGCAAACCAGCAGTAGCAGAATGTCATGGCTTTCGAAGTGCTAGTTACAAAATTAAAACAAAACAACACACCAAATCTTTGCTAACAAGAACTACAGTTAACATTTACAACTAGATTCTAACTCCCTTCTTCCGTCCACTGAAAATGTTCAGTAATAACACACTTTATACATAAATTGCAATCATAGCTGAATACTGTCATTTATTGTCTCTAATGACCTGTATGTGCCACCTTCCTTTTGCTTAAAAGAAAAACAACAGCTTGAAAGGGCACTTGAGTACATAACATTTGAGTTAATTTCTTCTCAGTAATACCTTATAGATAGATTGAGTTCCCACTTTTCGACTACTCATAATTTTGCCAGGATCAGTTGTAGTTCACTACGGCGATAAAAGCAAAAAAGAAAATGTTTTCCAGGTCAACAGCTACAACCTACTGCATTGGAACACAATCTCCTCCATGAAATATTTCAGAGAACGTGTCTGCTTTGGACTATGAGGTCAGTTGGGACCTGAAACCCTACAACAAGCCTCTGCATTCAGACTCCTGTTTTCTCTATACACCTTAAAGTATTGCAGGAAAATCATTGCGCCTGTGAACACGATACATTCTCCCAAATCCTCTACCATAGCATCTCTCAGGTTTTAGGAGAGATGCTTCAACAATGCTGTTAGATCCAAAAGCAGATGACGCTCCACCAGCCCCCTCAAAAAAATCCTAGGCCTGAGATTGTGAGTTTTCCTTCCCCTCTCATGTCATTATAAAGTGAAATTGGGAAGGAAAAAAAAAAAAAAAAAAAATCAGGTGCCTCAGCAGTAGCAGAGATAAAACAGTTAAAAGGCTCAGAGAAGAAGTATGTTTGTAAGATGCCCTGCTGGAAAAATTCTAACAAAAACATACTGATATAAGAAAAGTGGTAGAAGTAGTCTGTTCTTTGCTATTACAATCAACACACAGAGCTATCTTTACTCTCAGGAGATAGGGAAATTACTATACCAAAACCACTGTGCATACAGATAAAGGGAGAGAGTAACAGGCCATAACAGATAAGGAAACTTGAGCCAAAATGCCCCGAACAAAAATTAAAACAGAAAAATAGCCCTTAAAAAACATTTTTTTTCAATGCATTTTGGTTGGTAATTGTAGTTAAAAATAAAGATGAAACTATGATTTAATAAAATTACAGTTTTTTCACAAAAATTTTAAATAACAAAACTTACTCCTGCCAAACGGCACGAACAGAAATCCACCTTTGTAAGACATAACCATTTGTCTATCCTATGTTCTATTTTCATTTTAACTAGAGACTAAAAGCAAGTTTCCTAGTTTGATAGTAACACCAACAACTTCTGAATTTGTAAACTGGTACATGTATCTATGTATGTGTGCAATGTACACGTAAATACACATCATTTTTCTCAAAAATGTTCAACAATTTAACTTCTACAATGATGTATCATTTGTGTTATATCTAAAAAGAAAATGGGTTATTTATTGTATCATTCTCCCTCAAGTATTTCTTATACTCAAAACAAGCTAAGAAATAACTGATAATTGTAACATACATTGTGAATTAGGAAAGGACAGAACATCCTGTAAATTTCCTCAGCAGAACAGTACCAGACATAATACTCAAAGCTTCCAATTTACATTCACAAATTACACAATTTTTTTTCACTAACTGTTTAGTGAACCAAGTTGTAATAGTTTATAAGTTATACTTCATAAGTACAACAATGTCTCATATTTGATACTAATTTTCCTTATGATCACAAAATAATCTAGGTAGGAAACCGCCTTTGTAGATCATCTAGTCTAACCACTGCTTGAAGCATGTCCAATTAGAACAGGTTGCTCAGAGTCATGCCCAGTCAAGCTTTGAGTTTCTACAGGAAAGGACATTCCAACTCCTGGTCTAGGCAACCCATTCCCATGTTTGTCCACTCTCATAAGATTTTTTTTTCCTTTTATTTAATTAGGATTTCCCATGTTGTAACATGTCCTTTACCTCAAAAGACAGTAGAAAACAGCAAAAAGTTCTCATCCTCTTCTCATGCAAACACTTTCCAAGTACATTATAAACATTTCTTAACAGACAATAGGCAAAAATAAGTAAGTCCATGCTCTTTTATTCTATTACAATGGACATTCAGTATTACAACAGATTTCAAAGTTTGGGGTTAAAAAATACACACAGCACATAAATGCAGATCACAATCTATACAGTAAGTTTGTTATCCTCTGACTATAATTTACAGATTACCAAAAATAATATAGATCTATCTTCTGCCTGTCAGGCCCTAGAATATACTCAAGCCATCAGTTCTTCTACAGCATAGATTGAATACTGAAGCTGAACCCACGAATATCTTGCCAATTTCTTAGTTGTTACAGTATGTAAGGATTGACAAGCCTGATTTCCAGCCACACAACATTTTCTAGATCATTGCCCAATATTTTTTTTTAATAAAGTACTTTCATGTGTGATGTTTTTGTATGACAGCTAATGACTGTTCCTGCTTAGCTAATAATAAAATAACCTATGAAATAACAGAAGCAAAACAAATATGCCTGTAGCAACAGAACAAGAGGTAATGGTTTTAAACTAAAAGAAGGCAGATTCAGACTAGATACGTTAAGGAAAAAAATTTTTACAACGAGGGTGGTGAAACATGGGAACAGGTTACCCAGAGTAGTTCTAGATGCCCCATCCCTGGACAAATTCAAAGTCAGGCTGGGGCTCTGAGCAACCTGACCTACTTGAAGATGTCCCGGCTCATTGCAGGGTGGTTGGACTAGATGACCTTTAAAGGTCCCTTCCAACACAACCATTCTGTGAGTCTATGAAATACAGTCAAACATATCAATGCCTTTTCTTATTTTCCAAAATACATTGGGCAAAATGGATCATCTATCTTGCTCCAATTATAATACTTAATTGAAAGAGCAAGACCAAGAGAACTGCTCTATAAGGCTAACTATGTCTTTATAACAGATTTCTACTCAATACATGGAAAGGTCTTGATTGCCTTTTATGATGAAATCTATTCAATAATGAAAAGCACGTATTCCCAAACTTTCATGGGGCAGCTATTTTTACAAACTTTCCTCAATATGGATTTCTTCTGTCATCATATTTAGGTGGCCATCTTGTTTTTACATTAAATTATTTTACAAGAGACTTGATTCAAGATGAAATGTTAGCATCCTGTTGACAAGAATCTCACATAACCACTCACACTGCCCTTTGTGGAAAAACAGACCATCAGGTCTCAAGCTTCTCTCAATGCTCTAAATACACTGTTTGTACCAGAAAACTGGTTATGAACATGAAGTCCAACTCATGTCTTGAATTCCACCATTCCAATCCATTTTTTCTCTGTGTATATGAATGGAATTATTGCTGTTATTCAAAAACGCATATACTTAACCTCTCTAATGCCATTTCTGAAGGAACAAGCTCAAGATTTTCCTCAAATGTGCAACATTTTTTTCAGTCCTTGCTGCATGACACTTTGAGTGAAAAGCCAAATGGAAAAGACAGAAATATTTCAAGACAAGGAGACTCTTTCTCCAATGAGTCTCTAAAAATAAACAGGAAATGTGTAAGTGGCTGCAAATACAGCACTGAATATTAATCTGTAGCTTGAAAGAAAATGCCTTTGCGCAAAGAATATTACCAGGCACCAGAGTCACACAGCAGAGGGACATGATGTTAACAAAGCCTCACAACCAGTCAATAGGGTATACAGTCCTTCAAGCTGAGTGTAGCTCTAACTGTGCAATTGCAACAAAGCTCCTCTTTGACATTAAGTTGTGATCACTGTTTCATTGTTGGGTTAGGTATCTGTAAACGTGCATGAGAGTCTGCACATGTGAGGAGGTTTGGAAGACCTGGGAAGCAGAAGGATGTAATAAAAAGGAATACCTAGAAAAGATGTGATTACCTGAACTGGCATCATCAACCTGTTTCCCTAAGAAGTCACTTACATGGCAAATATCCTAATTGCAAAATAGCATAACGTATATACCACAATAGAAAGAGCTTATCCTCATTTGTACCACAGACACAGTTTCAACTGTTTCAGGGTTTAGGGCAGGCATAAAATTGGAAACAGTGCCTTTCTGAAATAACAGCTTTGTGCTGTATTAATGACATAGTTGAGGCTGTCACAGAGCACCTGATTTCAAAACAATAAAACTGGATTTCCTGTCATTTGATTTACAGATACGAACTGTTATTTTCTGATGTTTCAGCTTCCAGCATTTGGGAGGTACATAGCTGACCGTTGTATTACATGAGCTTTTAGGTCTTTCGTAAAAGCTGTATCAAAGCTCCAGAACACAGCTTTTATTCAAGACGCTTCAGGAAGAAATCAAGATTTTTCACGTTCAATTGAAACAGCATACTGCAGTCAAAACAGACAAACTAAGGCAATGAAGAAAAGGGGGACAGGGGGACAAAAAACCCCAAACATTAACATCCTTTTTCTGGCACATGGGAAAAATGTCTTTTGTAAAGCAGTAACAACACATAGTTTGAGAAGACAAATATCCTAGAAAGCAGTAATATAATGCTATTTTCCTTCTCATTTGGTTACACTCTCTAAAGGTAATAGTGATATTTCTTATTATGTCTGTTTCAAATTCTAACTTCTGAAAGACACTACCATGACAAATACTTAAAATTACCTAAATCACATTACCGGAATACATACAGTATTACTCTTTTAATAACTGCATGTAGGGTCAAAATGTTTCTTTCATTTCTGGGTCAAAATCTGCAATATATGTGAGACTACTTGAACGACTATTCATAGTTAATCTGAAATACACGATGCTCACTGTCATTCTACTCCTAATTCTTCCATAAGGAAAAGAGTATTTCCTCCATCTATTTCTGTGTCTTTCCATACACTTCCCTCTAAATCAAATATTCATCAACATGTTCTGCTTGGTGTGATATGAGGCATCATTTAAGTATTCTTCCATTCAGTCAGGATCAAAATAATTTAAGAGAGACATTGGTTATGACATCACACTTGAGTTTTGGCCAAGTCACTTCTCTGGTCTATACCTCCTTGGCCAGTACCTCCTGGTACATGGACTGGTACCTGACACATGGACTTTCAGAGTTTGTGCAAAAAAGCCCCAAGGAAACAAACCCCAAAAAATTCTGGATGTCACAAAATTCAATTCCACATTACATCTTTTTAAGGCATGTATTACAGAGTTTTAACAGAGATAAAGATGTGATTGCTGGATCCCCTACTGTGTATATTCAGGTCCTTATATTTCCATTTGTATTGGATGCACAAACAACACAGACTGAAGTGGCTGCCATAGAGTGGTTTGTGCACGGGGAAAGGCTTCTTTCCCATTGTGAATTCTACAGGAGTTCTGTAATTCTGATGCAACTCTGGCACTAAGATCAAACTTATGTTATTTAAGGTCGATTCAGAAAGTTCACATCTAAGGATTCCTTCTTCTGTAACAGCAAATGAGGGAAAAGGAAATGCAAATACCCTTACATTGTCATCCTCACAGAAACGTGATTAGTCAGTAAATTCAGAGACCTATTTTATAGCCTATTAGGGTTTCCACAATAGGTCAGCTTTGTACTGGAGTCATCTTACTTCTTCAAATATGCACTGTCTACTAGCAGAATGTCTTAGATGAGACAAAAAAAGAAAAAAACAGGGGGAAACTCCATTATGAAAGAGAACTGTTCATTTGTTCTAATTCATTACATTGAATTTTGTGTTACTGATTTTTCCGAGAGATGTGCAAAAGAGAAACCCTTTTAGCTCTCAAAGGCTTATCAGAATAAAAGCTTTCCACAGCAAATATCAATAAAGGAGCAAGCCACAGATATTCATCAGATTTGCAGTTCAGCAAAAATGGTAATCTTGACAATGCAAAAAGTTCTGAAAAGAAGCTGTTCCAAGTTTATTTATTATGAATGTCAACAACTAATATTGTGGACTTCAATTTTTAATCTGCCTTTGATAATATTCTCTGCAATGGGACTATAGCTTATGTATGTAGAGAACAGAAGTATTTAGTTCTGTGACTTAAGTTCAAAAGTTTTCAGTATCCGAATCTCTGGATAAGGTAGTTTTAAAATAATTGTTGGTAATTTGAAATCTCTGATACCCTCGAAACTTGGTATCTTTTGACTTAGAAGTTGATGCCCTGACCCATTTCGTGTCTCCATCTGTGTAAACTTTTTAAAACCAATTGTCAGTCTCCTTATAGCTGTCATTAAAGCCAAGGACTCATTAGATACCATCAATGAAATATAGGCTTAGGTGATGGATCACAACCAACAATATGGGATAAAGCTCCATTTTCCAGTTGATATGCATAACTGCCCGATGAGAGCTAAAATCTTATCTCTTGGAAACACCAAATATTACTCTTTAAATACATTTATTTCAGGGCTTCTTCCAACCTTCTTTTCACAAGTCACTTGACTTAAAGAAAACCTTATAAAATTATATTATTATTATTATATATAATTATACATATCTATATTTATTATATATATAGAATTTTCTATATAGAATATAGAAAAACTTACAGAATTTCATACCATCTTTCCTGCCCTGAGATGAGATCCTGCAATCATGAACTAAATGGACTTAAACTTTTGTATATAAACATAAACCGTAGATGAGTGGCCTGCATGCATCCATGTTATATATAATCTATGTGCTTGTAGATTTGATAGATAAGAGTAATAGTAATCTGAGCAAGATGCAAATGGCATGGAATAAGGGGTGGAATGTCCTGGTTTGAGGTAAAACAGAACCAATTCTGTTCAGTAACTTCACTTCTTAGCTGGGCCTCTCTAGCTACTGAAATTAACAGCATATTGTGGAGACAATGTTCACTTTCTCAGGGTGATAAGACCAATTGTTTATAGCTGATGCCCAGGCATGGTGTGCAGAGAGGACTTTGCTTATACTTATTGCTATAACAGCCAAGGCCAACCAACTCTGTTATTTGCTCCGTTGGAGGGTCGGAAGCGGAAAAGCGCAGTGGGGTCCCACCTGCAGGGAGGAGCGGACAGGACAGGTGACCCAAAACTGACCAACGAGGGTATTCCATCTCATCTGCCTCATGCTCAGTATAAAGGCTGAGGATCAAAGGGTCAGGAGGGCTCTTCCTTCGATGGCCGACATCTGAGGAGGACTCTGTTCGTCTGCCTTTGATCCCAATCCTGAATGCAGATCTGGACTCCAGTTCCCGTCCTTCACTGAGTCCAGCCTGGGACTGCCCCAGTGCCAGCCAGTGTCGTGATTGTCATCTCAGGAGCTTGATACGGTTTTGTATATATTTAATTATTTCTCTTTTTTTTTTTATTTTATTATTAATATTTCATTAAAGTAGTTTAGTTCCTTCTAAACTTATAAGTCTCTTTTTCCTCCTCTGCCCCTCTCTTTGAAGACGGATAGAGAGAAGTATCTGTCGGTCCCATCTGGGGTCCCCCAGGTCCCCAGTAGCCGATTTGGCCTAAACCACAACACCAGATCAAATGGCAAGTCACGTACTGCTGTTCCTGACAATAAACTTAGTTCGGCCTCACAGAAATTAGTCACAATGAAGCCTATATATGGCATGTTTATTTCTGGTTAGGGTCAGACCAAAACTGGATTCTGAAATGCACAGTAGAAATGCATTACACTTTTTCAGCTGTCCCTTTCTCTGCTCTCTGGGCTAGAGCTTTTTCAGTGTAATTCCATTCCTTGGATCTGCTGCTGCCTCAGCCATCCTGTATTGCCCCCGATCCCCAAGCAACTGAATCTGTTACACCATCTACCTTTAGACTAGGAGGCTGTGCCACAGCAATATTCTTCTTCAGTACTTCAGAATTATGTAAATAGTTCCCAGGGGTAACAAATCCCTTAGTCTAAATTATAGTAACTACAGTCATCAATTGTGGCAGTGCTCTAAAACATCTAATAAGATGAACTGCAAAAGCTCAGAAAGCCCCATCACAGGCCCCTGGTCTTGCACTGGACTACTGAGATTATTGTATCAATGCAATTCAGTGAATACTAACTAAAAATTGTTCTGCACACCTGCTATTTATGTTAAGCTAAAAAACTATGTAAATTTTAAACTACATTAGAGTCAGCAAATAAACTGGATGCTCAGCAGGTCACTATTCAGCTGTACTATATATGTCATCTGTTTAGACACTGGCTGCCGAAACTGGTCTCAAAAAACTGGTAATCCTGGTAATATGCACTGGCACTTCCAATCATCAGAAACAACTTAAATTCAGATGATGTAAAACACTTGTAACTCAATACTTATAAGGTATAAGCCATAATTGTTAATGACATGCATTACAAGACCTAAACTTTGTAAAACAGCTGGTTATAAGGATAAGTTTTAAAATAAAACTGGTTTTAACACTTAAAAAAAAAAATGTATTACTTGGATCTTCCTAAACAAAACTTCATGGAAAAATGAAACATGGGACATGAAAAGGAAGATAAAGTGTTGAAAAATTACGTTAACAGAATTCTGAAAAACAAATTAAGGCATTCAAAGGGAAAACTAAAGGAATCTGGTGAGCTAATACTATTTTTAGTGGTGTTTTCTGATACAGAATGACATCTGACAGCCCCAGCAGTGACTCAGATTGAATCTTTCCAGAGGCTTCTGAAAACCTTTCAGTATTACATGAAAGGCATTCAGGTACCTTGTTGGTGGAGAGTAACATAAAACTCTAAGTTATAGTGCTTATCTTCAACTCTGTCTCTTTTAGTTCATTTTGACAGGGATTACTCATTCTATCAAGTAGAATACAGGTGGCAGGCAGATCACTAAAGGCAAATAGTGTCTAACAAATTTGGTGGCCTTCTGCGACGGGGTTACAGCATTGGTGGATAAAGGAAGAGCAACTGACATCATCTACCTGGACTTGTGCAAAGCATTGGACACTGTCCTGCAAGACATCCTTGTCTCTAAATTGAAGAGACATGGATTTGATGGATGTTTGGGGTTGTTCAGCCTGGAGAAGAGAAGGCTCCAGGGAGACCTTATAGCAGCCTTCCAGTACCTAAAGGGGGCCTAACAGGAAAGATTGGGAGGGACTCTTTATCAGGGAGTGTAGCGATAGGACAAGGACTAATGGTTTTAAACTGAAAAAGGGTAGATTTATATTAGATGTTAGGAAGAATTTCTTTACTGTGAGGGTGGTGAGGCACTGGAAGAGGTTGCCCAGAGAAGTTGTGGATGCCCCATCCCTGGAAGTGTTCAAGGCCAGGCTGGATGGGGCTTTGAATAACCTGGTCTAGTGGGAGGTGTCCCTGCCCATGGCAGGGCGGTTGGAACTAGATGATCTTTAAGGTCCCTTCAAACTCTAACCATTCTATGGATTCAATGATGATTTACATGTTCCAGTTCACCTTGTCATTTCTGGCTCAACAGCACTGCTTGCAGCCAGAAAGGGCCAATGACCCCTTTATACGAAGTCATCTTTAAGTCTTCAGATGACAACAGAGAGCATAAGAGAGACTGGACCTTATTTGCTTTGGCTTACAATGAAGAAGGAAACAATATCCCCCCTCAATTTGTACACCTACTTGCATACAGATTTAGTATTTTAACAGCTTCAGCTGATATTAAAGAATTTATTATCTTGGAGCTGGAGTATTCAGTTCAGTTCCAGATTCTGAAGAAGAATGTATAGGGGAAAAGTGCTTTTCAGTTCCTATCCTCCCACTATCCATATCATTAACGTCACTGTAGCTTCCCTCTTTATACTGAAATATTAATACTACTCCTGAAATATTTACAGATACCCGAATTTGGACAAGTATCAAATATTGAGGAATTCCTCTCTATACTATTGCCAACAGCAAGAAGCAAATCTTCGCTAAAGCACTCCAGTACTTACATGACAAATAAGCAACATTTTGGAATAATATTTCATGTCAATTTTGTAATGGCATGTTTTGTTTTGTTTTTCACTAGGAAGTAAAGACTGTGTCTAAAATGGCCAATGAAAACTACTATATTTGCTAAACAGCTTGATGGCTTAACACGTACATGCATGCGCACACACACAAATTTAAGAAACTGCTTTCTTATCTACCTGCTCATAAAGTTTTAAGCCAGTTATTTTCCAGAAGTATACTGAAACCACTTAAGTTCTGTTTAAGAATTACGTACTGAAATCCATACACATCTTCATTACATTTGCACAAAGAAGCTTTTCTTTCAATCTTATTACTTAATTCCACAGCAAAACATGCCAGATTAGGCAGTTTCGTTACGAGGTACACAGATACACACACACATATTAGCAACACTACTAATAGGAATTCAAGAAAAATATTTTTCCGTGTCCCTCTATGCAAATCATATTATGTTTTATTTGTTTTAAATAAGCTGCATTTTAGTTTGTAAGCATTATATTTAACTAGAAAATATTTGTCTAGGAAAAAAGAGGAATATGACAATGAAGCAGAATAAACTAATTAAGGCTCATGTTAAATCATAAGCAACTATCATCATCTAAAGAAAAGTCATTTTAAGCACAAAGAGCAAATGCTGCTTTTTTAATAACCTCTCTTCAGAAGAAAGCACCATATTTGTACTTTTAACTCAGTAAATCTTTAAACTGGTGCATTACTACCACTGAATGAATATTTCTAGTCATATAATAATTTGCAGTTTAATCAAAATAAATTAAGTTTCATGCTATTTTTCTGGAAGTATAGACCAATGCTACACAGGTAACAAGACATATCAGAAATAAACTTTGTGCTTGCAACAACTTGAATTGCATTGTTACACAACATATACAGTACATACGTTCCAGCTGTAAGAAAGATTCTGTTAAACACAGAAACAAAATGGCCAGAAGAAATACAAAGACAAGACAACAAAGACACAGAATATGCAAATCCTACTGAGACAGAAGAACAAAGTACCAGGGGAACCAAAATATCTAAATATAATACTGAGTGAAAATTAAGGTGACATTACATCACCTTGAACAACCTAAGTATGCAAGAAAGAAACACTGGACAGAACCTGAAAGTATATTTTCTTCTCTTTACAAACAAAAACACTTGTAGGACAACACAAAACAGTCAATTTTAAGCATTGTATCATTTACCTTATTTGTGAGTGTGTACACGTAACATACACTTGCAATGCTGCCACTGGAGTTGCAATAGAACACTTTATCAAAACATGAGTTGCATGCTATCCCTGTATCTGAGACATACCAAAATGTCTTTACTAACACACACACAAAAAAAAAAAAAGAAAACAAAAAACCCCTCACCAAACACCACCACAAATTATCAAGAACCTAAACACAGAAGATATTTAAGGGTTTATCAACAGCCTACTGTTGGATGTAAACTTGAAAATAATGACCGATAGCTTCATTTGTTCATTCAGGAAACTATCAAGATCTGAATTTCACAGAATCAGACAAAGAAAACTTCAAGTTGGCAGGAAACTCTAAAGACTGTCTAGTTCCACCCATGCTTCAAAGCAGGGTCAACAAAAGCAGGTTGCTCAGGGCCACGTTCAGTTGGGTTATTAATTTTGTAATTCCTATGATAACTTGCACGAAAGAAATGTTACTGAAACTTTACATTTAGTCTCTGCCATTTATTCTGCAGCAAAATGTGCCAGATTAATCGGTTGCCTTATATTTTAAAGTACCACCACATTTAAGAATTTAAACTGTTTTACAGGTATACTCACTCTGGGGATATGCAACCTTTCTCTGAGTTTCATGGACACAAAGCCCATTTGGGACCTCCCTCAAAAAAACCTTTGAATGATATTAGAGTCAGACTTCTAAATGTAACATTCTCTTCATGTACGAGAACCAAGAGTATGTTCCATTAGACTTGACAATGCTACAGTACTGATCCATCACTTCTATTTCACAAAAATAGATGCTTTTGTGCAAAACATTTATGTCAATTAAATTCTTTAAATTACACTCAGACCATTACTATTTTCTTCAAGTTAGAAAGCTTGAATATTCAAAAAGTGGGGCACTTACTAGGAAATAAACATGGAAACAAGAGACAACATTTCAGTACATGACTTGAAGTATCAACTACGTTCACCAGAAGTCCTTCCTTTTAATTCCTGCAGTTCTGTGCCTTATTCAGTACCTGGTCTGTACGCTGAAACATGACTGAAACACGAGTATGACGACTCAAAGTCCTTCAAAAGACACGTATGGTTCATCTCCAGTTCAGAGAAAATCCTTTTCACTTAACAGGTAAGATATGAGCATGAAGTTACAGCCTGTATCATACTGCATATCCAAAAAAGGACCAGTTCAGGTATCAGGTCGAAAGTTTTTCATAATTTCTGAATGCTTGACTCTGTAACTTTAATATTCTAAGGATCAGGCTAGCATTTATAAATCAGACTGAGAGTATTAAGGAATTACTAATTTTTTCAGAGATGAGTAATGAAATTACTTGGCCTATGTAACACAGGAAGTTAGAGTAAGTAAATACATGAAGAAGAATTCTTTTTTCCAGTTTCAACTGAATGAAATAGCTGGTTTGCCATATTTCTTTTATGTCAACGTATCATTCACTACATGGACATCCTGTTCTGCTACCTAACACCTTCTTACTTTTGGTCAGCTTTTTTCTAACCTTAGACACTTTAATGCTACCGGAGGCACTTTACTGCAACATACGTCTTCCTCATTTTCAGTACTCACTTTTGTTTACTCATCAGTTTTTTCTACCCTAAGATACTGTATAAACCACATGGATGGCACCATGCAAATTTAGAAGAAAATAAGACTTTATAAACATGATGCTGCTTATTCACACTGTGTTTAAGGGGTATTATCTTTGCATGTATCATTAAAATGAATACTTAAAATTCCACTGACCTGACTCAGAACTGCTTTATTGCAGCTTTACCAGAGAAGGATCAGAATAACGCAAGAGTAATATTTTTACGGTTGGACTCAATGATTTTAAGGATCTTTTCCCACCTAAATGATTCTATGATTCTAAATAAGTCATCAGTCTTAAACACTCCACTTCGTCTCCATTACAAGGAAGCAACTTTAAGCAACAGCTCTCCTACATACACCATCAAGCAGATATGAATCAAGATGCCACAATATTACAAGATTTGCAGCCTATTTCCGCAAAATCCTCCAAGAGCATTTGAGAATGAAAGGAGAAATTATGGCCACATATGGCTCAAGCTCACTGAAATTAAAACGAAGAAAAAAAATCAAAAAGGAACAAAACTACTTTAAAAAAAAAAAACACAATATGCATCTTTATAGTTTTAAAACTATAGTTTTACATATTTCCTCTAAAATCTACAAAAAAAAAAACAAAGCAAAAGAAAAAAATCCACAACAAACAACAAAACACTGCAGAATTGTTACAGCCACAACAGGGTTAGGATGTATTTGAGATCACTGATATGACTTTGAAACAAAAAAGTCACACACTCCATGTGCTCAGCTCCTCTCTGCCAGCCAACTTCTCTTTTGTGAATTCAGCTTACTGTCACATCTGAAAGTTTCAAGCATTTTAGAGTTTGGGTCAAATTTCCTCTGGATCTAGCTGTATAATTTCTACGAGGACAAAATGTACGTGCTTTGACTAACAAAGCCAATTACTCATTCAGTTATTGCATCTATCTCAAACAAGCGTACCAGGAAGAAATTAATTCTTTAGGCAACTTCTATAATTTATGCCAAGTACCAGTCCTTCCATCTCTCTGCAATGATTCAATGTTCATTGTTCAGGCCCAGTTTTTGACAGCACGCTCAAACTTCGCTATGCCATGATGAATTATCTGCCAAGCATAATTTTTGCAGGAAGACACTTTCTCCAGGAAATTTCCGTTTTTCTCTTTCTTGGATACCTTGTACAATCACTAACAGCAACAGGATTTGCAGGACCACATTTCAAAGGCATCACCGCTTGCCCTTCCAAAATACTATGTCTACTCCTCTGGTCATACCTTTCCAGAGAAAATAAAATCATCATCAGAAACTAAGAAAAACAAATATATCAAAAATAAAGTTTAAAAACTTGATTAAAAGAAGAAAAAAGGTCACATGTCAAACCCCACCCATATTATATTATGAAAGTCCTGAAAGATACTGAAATCTCAATGACAAGGACAAAGCAATGTGAAATAAGAGAAACAGTCCTCCTTGTCCGTATCTGTCTCCAGCTGGTGTTTTTTCAGCAGTTCCTCAAAGAAAACTGAGTTCAATGTTGCAGAAGTGATATTCCATACTTAAGATTCCACTCTTTCACAGGGCTAACAAACCCCAGTTCATTAACAGAGGTGATGGTTATGCTTACTGATCCACAGATTATTTTTTGTAAACTTGAACAGAAGTAGGAAAACCAGAATGAGAGGAACTGAAGACAACAAAAGCTAAAGGAAAATTCACAAGTGTTTTTTGTTGCTTTTGTTTGCTGGCCTTTTGTTGGGGATTTTTTTTTTTTTTTTTGTTCTTTAATTGCCATCTTGATTTTCAGTAAGCAGCAAGGAAAATTACATTATGATCTACACGTGAATTTTGGTTTTAATGCACTGGAAACAGAACATGTTTGCACAGAGGGTTACTGTTATTATAAAATAATGAATTTAGCAATACACTTCAAAAACACATCATGATATCACCACTTGTTTTTCAGAAATTTTATTTGATTGCTAGTATTGGCACTGGACTAAATAAAAAATTCACACAGCTTGTATGTTTGTCAGGGCTGACATAAGCCATGGAAAATAATTTTTTCTAGTGTCCCTGTGACCCTAAGGGTTTCTTATGTGAAACAGCATAGATTCAATAAAAAGTACCTTTTCTGCTCTCAAAGTGCATGGTCCCTGTCAAGATTGAGAACCCACTAAAGTATCTATTACTTATGCCACATAGACCTTTCCTATTTTCTTTATGAAAGCTATTCTGTCTTCACTTCTAAATTTCAAATGAATCCATCTTGTATTCATTCCATGAGACTTCCTGTGCATTTAAATACTTCCATTTACACACGTTTCTGTTTTTAAAATATATGCCGTTGTATTTAGGCAACTAAGCCCTGTCCCATGGAACCACCTAGCCCAGGTTCCACCTCCAACTGGAGCCAAGAACAGACAGTTATGATCTGTTATTGAACAGATAAAGACTGACAGAAGAACAGACAGAGGTCTTTGGAGGGGGAAAAAAAAAAAAAAAAAAAGAGGGAAAGCAATATCCCTCAGTCACCATTCCTTCTCCATATTGGACAGTCCTAAAATATTAAATGGCTTCGCATGAGAATCTGCTCTTTTTCATACTGTCTATCACTTCTTCTGCTCTTCTAATATTTCTTCTAATTCTACTATATCTTGGGGGATAGGCAGGGGGAATGATAATACAATGTGCCCCATAGAATTATACAGGAACTCAACCATATCTTCTAAAGCTTTTGTATTTCTTTTTAATAGTTGCTAACATATAACTTGACTTTTTTTTTTTTTTTGTCAGATGGCTTCTGTTAGTAAAGATAAAGCTCTGTAACTCATCACCTGAATTTTGGATGTATACTAACTGGACTACTTGCAGAGAACACACTACTCAAAAAGTTAAGTAGAAACTTTATTCATAGGAATAAGTGGTTCCACTGTTTTGCTTGCACTCTATTCCATGGAATTATCCCACAAGGCTACAACCAAATGAAAGGAGAGAGTAAATGAAAGAAAATGCTTAAATGTAACTTCAACAGCATTGTGTTGTAATGACAACACATTGTTATAAACAAAAGCCTTAGGTCTCCAGTGTTTTCAGTTCACTGTCAAACAGCAACTAAAAAAAATAAAAATTAATCAATACAGTGACAGAAAAATCACAGCTAACAATGAAAAAAGATAAAATTTTCAATACCGCAATCTTAAAAGGATCCTTGGTAAAGAAACCAGGGTATGTAGTACCCTTAATACATAAGTATATCGATATCGTAAGGATGAATTCCTGAAGCTGGTCAGGCACACGACTGCAACATGTTATCCACTACAGTGAAAGTTTCACAGTACAATTTCTGCAACAAAGTTTATGTAAAGCAAGAATCTACCAAGTACTCCAAAAAACAAGTCTCCTCCTATAGTCTGAAGTGTAGTAATGAGCATGAACATCTGATAACACCCATACTGTATGCTGATACATCTTACTTTTCAAAAAAAACCCAAAAACATTAAAGAAAACTAAAACTTACTAAAATCTTCATGCATACCTTACCCAACAGCATAACTTTCAAGTCCTGTGAGGCGTTAAGTCAACCATTTTAATTCAATAATTTCAAGAATTCACCGAGTTTCCACAAAGAAACAACATATTTCATAATGTTTCTTAGATAGTGTTGCTCATAAGCACTCTAAAATGTCTGAGTCATGTTTTGTTTTGTCTGTTTGCCAAATCAAAGTGCTTATTTTGCTTTAGAGAATGGACAGTAATAACTTTAAAAGATGAAACTATAATTAAGTTCATCAAAACAAGTTTTACACATGTATTTAAGTACATACGAAATTAAATAAGCTCCAGCTGTTTTGGTCAAAGAGACAGAGAACATGTGGTGAAAGAACAAAAAACAGTAATGCAAACTGAGTGGGACAGAGGACTAAAAGTACTCAACTCAGTCAACACTGATGAAGTGGCTAATTGTCCTTTTAAGAGAGGAATACATGTGAGGGAGTAATTCAGCACTAATTCATCTTGTAATGCTTCTAAATTAGAAGCTAAGTTGGAGCCTGGGAGAAGCAGCTACCTCTGACTTCAACCATTTATGAGCAATGTATGATTACAGCAGCAAATCAAAGTTTGAAAAGTGCTCTTATAGATAGAATGAAGGTAAATTATGTGAAGGTCTTGTCTCTCACAGCAGGCTTCATAGCAGGATAGTAGTGCAAGCAAACATAGGAGAAGCAAGGAAGAGGCAGAACTCTGGCAAGACAGAAAGAAGTACTCAAAGCTGCAGAAATTTTATGTAGCTTTGATAAAAGCCATGCAAGATAAGAACTGGCAACATGGAGTACTGAGTCTGGCTGGGATGGAGTTCCTTTTTGTCACAGCAGCATGGTGTTTAGTTTCACGACCAAAACAGTGTTGGTAACACACCAATGTTTTAGCTTTTGCTGAACAGTGCTCAAACAGTACCAGTTAGTCCCAGAACTAACCCAAATCTAAAGCCTTCTCTCAGTCTGCCCTCCCAGCAAGTGGGCGAGAGGTAGGCAAGAGGATAGGAAGGGATGCAACTGGGACAGCTAAACCAAATTGACCAAACCGATATGCCATGCCACATAACAACATGGTCAGCAGTGAAAACCGGGAGAGTCTCTTTCCAAGGTGGCTGCTGCTCAGAGACTGGCTGGGCATCAGTCTGCTTTGTGGGACGTGGTGAGTGATTGCCTTTGCATCACTTAGTTTACTTCATTTATTGAACTGTCTTTATCTTGAGCCATGAGATTTTCCTTGCTTTTGCTCTTCCTGTTCTCTCCTAAATCCTACTGAGTGGGAAAGGAGGGCCCGTGCAGGAGTGAGCAAGCAGCTGGTGGAGGTTTACTTGCTGGCTGGGGTCAACCAACCACACAGGGGCATCAGTAAAGTGGCTACAGCTGTTAAACATTTACTTCCAGACTTAAAAATACCATTTACTTCTTTTTTGGTATTATCTAACTTAACACTGAATTAAAAAACAGTTATTAGCATGTATCGCTCCATTCTCCAAGTCCATGTTTGGAAGGTACAAGTATCTGTGTACTGCTGTCAGTGTACATCATCAGCCTGCATCTAAATTAAAATATCCATATTCCCAAATCCAGCGTGCATCTTAAAGGAAGCAGGGATCACAAACTGAATTCTTCCTGTTTTAAATATATATTTTTGATGTTACAGTGCTATCATATACAGGTTATTATACCACAACCCAATAACCTACACAGTCTCTATGGTCCCTTACACAAATTCAGAAAGCTGGGATGAGGAAAAAGACTATTCACATATGAAGACGCCTTTGCCCTACAATCACAGAATCACAGAATGGTCAAGGTTGGAAGGGACCTCTGGAGATCATCTAGTCCACCCCCCCCCCGCCAGAGCAGGGTCACCTACAACAGGTTGCATGGGACAGCGTCCAGGCGGGTTTTGAATGTCTCCAGAGTGGGAGACTCCACAACCTGTCTTGTCTCCTATATACCAATAGGTGAAAGAAGTAGCGAGGAAAAAAAAAGAGGTGAAAAAAAGAGAAGACACAACAGCACAACCACACAGGTCTGTTGAAGGTAAAGAATAACTACACTTACAGCTGAGAGAAAAAACAATGATCTTCAGTCTATGACCACAAAGAAACCTTGAAACCGGAAGATGCAATAGCTAGTTGCAACATTCAAGCAGGAAGAGAGAACCTGGCTCTTAGTGAACTTTTAGGAGCATCAGGTTCAAGCAATGAAGAATACTTGATCCTACTTTTAAAGATTTAATACTGACAGGAGACCCACATAAGCTCTGTAGACCTCAAAGAAACTCAAATGTGATATCAAAGTATACGACAAGTAGCAGTTTACTTCAATGACTGAATTTTAAGATTACCTCACTCTTTACTATTAATGTAGCTTTATGGACTTAAATATATATGTACACATATATATATATAAATGGAAAAATTTTTGCACTAGATGATAACAATATAATACCACAACATTAACTTAAAAACATGCACATGCTTACTTGAATAGGCAAAGCTCTCGCATATGCCTACACAGTCTGTTATGCCATCACCAATTGCCAAATGATACCCTCTACTTTTTTTCCTCATTACCTATCAGACAGTTCTATAATATCAGCTTCAACTACCTCCACAGCAAACCTAAATGAAGTATAAATTCAACACTCCTGAACACCACATTCCAAAAAACACACTTCATGTACTCATCCTCCAAATTACATTGGCGTTACTGAAAACTATACATTGCCTTATGCTTCATTTATTTAATGTTCTCGAGAAAACAAAGGAGCAAAATTGTAGATTATTAATTTTGTAACCTTACAGGTGATCTGCACAATCTTAAAATTGTTTCTTGTCTCCTGTTTGAAGCTTCTATGTTCCAAAATTGGAGACACAAGGTACCATCACAAAGTTTAAGACTTTTATCCACTATTATTCCACTCACTGTTTTGTAGCATATAGACACTGAGGGCCCATAAGATCTGCTAAGGTTTTGTCAATGCCCTCATTATTTTAGGTTCTTCTACAATTAATTTAATAGGCCATATATCTATCACACTTCTAGTTTATTAAAGTAGTTTTGAAATTTTTTCCTTCCTTTATTCACTGTTCCCTACATTATCAGAAAATTTCATATTACTTTATGTTAATTTTTTGAAGATCATAGAATCATAGAATGGTTCAGGTTGGAAAGGACCTTAAAGATCTTCAAGTTCCAACCCCCCTGCCATGGGCAGGGACACCTCCCGCTAGACCAAGTTGCCCAAGGCCACGTCCAGCCTGGCCTTGAACACCTCCAGGGATGGGGCCTCAACAACCTCTCTGGGAAACCTGTTCCAGTGCCTTACCACCCTCAAAGTAAAAAAATTTCTTCCTAATGTTCAATCTAAACCTCCCCTCTTCCAGTTTAAAGCCATTCCCCCTCATCTTATCACTACACGCCCTAGTAAAAAGTCCTTCCCCAGCTCTCCTGTAGGCCGCCTTTAGGTATTGGAAGGCTGCAATAAGATCTCCCTGGAGCCTTCTCTTCCCCGGGCTGAACAGCCCCAACTCTCTCAGCCTCTCCTATTAGGAGAGGAGCTCCAGCCCTTGGATCATCCTCGTGGCTCTCCTCTGGACACGTTCCAGCAGGTCCATGTCTTTCTTATGTTGGGGACTCCAGAGCTGGATGCAGTACTCCAGGTGCAGTACTACACTCTCACGAGGGTGGAGTAGAGGGGCAGGGTCACCTCCCTTGACCTGCTGGCCACAGTTCTTTTGATGCAGCCCAGGATCCAGTTGGCCTTCTGGGCTGCGATTGCACATTGCTGGCTCACGTTGAGCTTCTCGTCAATCAGCACGCCCAGGTCCTTCTCCTCAGGGCTGCTCTCCAGCCATTCCCTGCCAAGCCTGTATTTGTGCTTGGGACTGCCCCGACCCACATGTAGGACACACCCACATATTAAGACTTGAGGTGGGATGCAGCTGCCTAAACATTGTGTTACCTAGGAGATTCTACACAACTGTATGATGCTATTGTACATGACACAACATGTAAGGGAAATCTGTACTCCTGGACTGACAGGTGGAGAGCAGACAATAATTTACAGCATCTAAACCGAAACTAGATGTCTGTGCTTAGGCAACTCATTTGTACTCTATACGTCTTAATTCTGGTCAACTGTTGTCTGCCTAACATATCTTTCCCTTACAATATACAAAGGTAAACAGCTTTACATCATGAATATGTCACCCCAAAGCCGTTTTCTGACCTGGATGTCTTGTACTGCTATTGTTTCAGAGCCCCTCTATACCACGTATTTAAGTCATACGCTTTCTACTCTTTAAAGTTTGCTACTTGATTATGAAAGCAACACTCACAGAGAGAACTGAAATACAGAAAGTTGTGTGCAACCTTATCAGAATCAAAATGTTACATATATATCTAAAGTTTGATATATGGATTGAACATCTTGGTTCCAAACACCCTTATTCTTGCATAACTTAAGGAAAAATTGATCTTATTTCTTCTCTCCGCTCTGCTACATTTGCAGAAAATATTCCAGAGACATTGATATAGTTACTTCAGATACTATTCTGCAGAAGCATCAGGTCCAATTATGTTTTATTAGAACCTGAGATGGTTGCTAAGTGACTCGTGAAAAACTCCAGATTCAATTCAAATGTGGAAGAATTACAAAACAGACCGTTAATAGCCAGCATCGTAAAAAGCAATAGGCAACATTGCACATGTGTGGGTTTGTCCATCAATGAAGGAATTGGGTTTTTTTCCTCTAGAAGACCTTAAACTTTAAATACCCACAGTATTTACAAGATCACATAGACCAACTGGTCTATTTCTAGAACGATCCACTTAAAATACCCTAGAGAAGAGATACAAAAAACTGAATGGGTCTAACTACGCATTTGATTGCATTAACCAGTAAAAGACAATTATAAAGTGGATGCAGACTTTCTCCCACAATAATTACTTCATTAAGGTGCAGTCTATAATTCACTAACTGCGCATTACTAAAACAGTAACAAACCTTGGAAGTAAGGCAGTTCGTTTAACAAAGAAACAACATTGCCTTCAAAAAATGCCATATCACATAATTATATATATAACACATGTTCATAGTGATAAAACAATAAATTGGTTAGGATTACCTGAAAATATCAGGTTTTTAAAAGAACGCTACCACAGAGAGAAAACATGCATCCTAAGGCATTAAGGTTCAAGTTGTCAACACCATATCTGAGGCAGTTTTGACTTAATACAAACTGGAGCAGTCATAAGGAATAGCTACTGAAAATCCATTTTTCCTTTCCTTGAATCGTCACTCACTTATCTTATGCAGAGGTAGCAAGAACTTCTGTTTGGAACACAAAAGGCAGAGAAAGGAAAGCCACCTATGTCATTTTTTCTGATATATCTGGAAATCCCTCTGTTGATGTGTGAACAGGACATTTTTGGGGAATACATTCGTCTCAATAATTCAGCTGATATGTTATGAATCACCTTCCATTAGAGTTGTTCATTATACTCTGATCATGAAACAGAAGTAATACACTAAGAAATACATCAAGTTCCCATTTTGCAGTTAACTTCCAAAATATTTTTTCTCTCTAGGAGTCATGTGGAGTAGATATTCCTGTATCTGTTCAAGAACATGAACAGGCAGGTCAAGTCTGTTTGAGGGAAAAGGGAGAGGAAAGAGAAATCTGTATTATTCATACAGATCGAAGCTCAAACAGGACAGGAGCTGGCAGTAATGCCATGAAAACAACAGTTTCTAAATGAATTCTAAAACATATTTCAATATATATTCAGGAAAGAATTTGGTGTAATACCACAACTATTCCTGCTCCAGTTGTACATGCCAAAACCACTGTTTCAGTTTCAAAAAATGACAATATAATAGGACTGAGTACTTTTTTCCTTAAGATGGCCAAATTTTTATTAAGGCATTATAAAATTATCTCCCACATTACTATTATGAAGCTATGAAGATAAATACAGACTATTGTTCCAATTGTAACATAGTCAATTCTTTCCTATGATACAAGGCTGCATGCTACCTAACAGCTCTAGAGGATTTTAGGACAATTCAGTAGAAATTCTGAAAGAATGCTGCTAAAGATTCTTATTAAAATAAGTTTTTCAAAAATTAAAAAAATAATTGTATATATTCAATACAGCATTTTCATGTGTTCAATGGCTTTGAAAAAAAGAAAAGGAACAAAATATACATTGTTGTACATACACCATGCATCATCTTTACAGTGATTTACCAAAGCAACAGACAGGTTTTTGTCTCTTCTCATGCTTACTGTGTTTTAATTCAAAAGGAAAACAGAAGCTATTTCACAAATAGCAATTACGGATTACTGTGTATCAATAACTTGGAAGGATTTACTTCCATCTCCTACTTAGTTGGGAGCATTTACTAGGGTTTGTCTGTGGTTGGTTGTTGTTTTTTTTTTTTTTCACTTTAGACGATTTTTTTGTTGCATTGTTTTTGTTGCTTGTTTGTTCTGTTTTTTGAAAAAATCAGACTGGATCAGAACCTATGAATATGTCTTGTTTATTCTGGATTATCTTCAGGTGAATCTCCTTCAAATTCAACTGAGGTTTGTTCTGAGACAACAAACTTCTATTGAAAAAGCAAAAAAGCATTGAATGTTATCAAATGAGTCTTTAAGCTGTTTGATCTACCATGAAGATGAGACACAAACAAGTATTTTACAAAAGTCTTTGGAAAGTGAAAGGTGAGGAAATGCCATTATGTAGAAATTATTTCTGAAAAGCTGAATTTCCAAGCTAAAAAATTCCCTTCATTCACCTTTCTAGCTTCCAGGCGCACCTACTGAAAACTGGAGCCACCAATAAAAGAGGAGTCATTCTGTTTATAGGCTGTCCTTTCCCTTAAGAACAGTCATAGCCACACTTTCTCACATGTGGTTTAACACACACACTTTCTCTAGAGCTGTTACATGAAATAAATGTAGGTGAATAGTCAATATTTTAAACAGAGTAACTAAACCCTGAGTAACAACACTGGATGTTTTGATTTCCATCTTATAAACTGCAACACAATTTCTAAAAACATCTACCATTAAGATCACTTTTTCTGTGCTTGCTGACTTCAGGAGCTTCCTCCTCTTCTACAGACTTTTGAGACATTGTTCCTTCTTTCTGCATTGAATTGCACTGCTTCAGAACAGCTCCAACCTCTGGAGTCACATGATAAAAAGGAAATTAAGAAAACCTGTCTGAAATAGCTTTTGAATCAATTCTGTATGTATGAGAACGTACATATTTTCTTTACAAAACAAATGCGTGAAGCTTGCCATTTTTCTGTTGTAAGAGAGTTTCTAGTCTTTTGTTTATTTTCTTGGATTCTTTAAGAACTCAAGGACACACCTCCACACAATGACGTGTTCATCTTGCCCACTCACTCTTTCAAAAGAAAAACTTTGTTAAGTGTAAAAGATGTTGTGGAAAAATATATCAAAATGACACTAAACAAAATGGTCCTTTACTGTAACTCATTTTAGTAAGTACGTGTATACAGATGTATAAGTTCAAAATCTCCCTCTACCAGACAGAACAAAACCATAATTATGTTACAACATACTGTCTACAAAACACATCCACTTAAAAGTTGTCAAATATTTAATGTATTCTACCAGGATCATTTTACAACTGTTAAGTGATCTCATCGTAAAATGAGCAATGCTAAGTGAACCCGATCCAAAATTTCAACATGGTCATATAAAAGCCAAGAAACAAATATAAGAGATATTTAGAAATATTGACAAGAATGACAGTTAAATTCTATTGTAAACATATTGGCCATTTAATCATTGTCTTGCAAAGAGAGTTAAAATTCACATGAGGGTTAATAAATCCAAAATTTCTGCACATCGAAATTACTCAATATAGAACCTGCCAAAGCATTTCTTTCTGTTCTGCAATACCTCATCTATCTTCACAGTGGTTTGATATAGGCCATACTGAAGTTTTGATGAAAAAAAAACCCTAAAAATCAGTGTGTAAACTGACATCAAATGAAGTCACTGTAACATTACATTCCAACAAGAAACGCATTCAACACATATATTACTTGATCTGACAGCCACAACAATATAAAGAATATCTTTCCTATTTGACAAAGGAAAACCAAATGAAAATTAAAATATATCTATCAGTACACAATGACAGAAGATAATCTCAATTTAAGCTACTAAATTTAGTGACTATAATCCATTCCCTTCTTGTTAACAGTTAAAAGGTTATTTATTCTTAATACATTTTAATTTTGTATGTAATTCTTTAAAGGAATATATTCTGCCTCTATTTCTATTGACCTAAAAATATATAAACATTGAGATGTATCATCTTTCATAACTAAACAGAGAACCAATTCAGTATATGCCTCAGATAAAATTTTACTGAAATTTTGTCTAGTAAACTGGTTTCATCTAAAGGGAATGAAGGCTGAGGGACTTGGGTCTGTTTAGTCTAGAGAAAAAAAGATTGAAGGGGGATCTTATTAATGCTTACAAATACTTAACGGGAGGATGCCAGGTGGATGGCAGCAGTCTTTTTTCAGTGGTGCCCAGTGATAGGACGAGGGGTAATGGGCACAAACTTGAACATAGGAAGTTCAATCTTAACATGAGGAACTTCTTTACTTTGAGGGTAGTGGAGCACTGGAACAGGCTGCCCAGAGAGGTTGTGGAGTCTCCCACTCTGGAGACGTTCCAAACCCGCCTGGACGCTGTCCTGTGCAACCTGCTGTAGGTGACCCTGCTCTGGTGGGGGGTTGGGCTAGATGATCTCCAGAGGTCCCTTCCAAACCTGACCATTCTGTGATTCTGTGAATGCAAATAACAAAGTTCCATTCAAGCGCAGAAGGAAACTCCTGGAAACATTTTGAATTACGGAACACTAAAATTTTATCTTGTTTCAAATGTATGGGAGCTTCCCTTCAAATTCCAGTGTTCACAGTATCACGGAAAGGGTCTTCAGAATAGTTTATTACAATCTTATACAACTAAAAACTTCCTATTGTACATAAAATAGCCACTTTGATCGCCTCATACTGATTAATGCTCTTTCAGATAGTGAGGAGAGGCAAAAGACTCACAGACTATCTTCTGCTTACAGCTGACATCAAAACCTATCCCGCATAAGACGTATAACTAGTTTGTTCATGTTTTACGCAATTCATACTGAACACCTACTTGCTGTTTCAGAGTTGGTCTTTCAGGTTATTGTTGACACACAACGAACCAAGACAATATGACCTCTTCAGTGAAAAAAAAATATTTTCTTGAAAAAGTATTTACAATTACTGTAGCAAAAAAGCAAATTACATTGGTATGAACAAGTGTAGCTGATTTTCAAGAACATGCAGAACAGGGGAGCATGTACATTTAGTTTGCCCTCTGGTGGCCAATTCCAAGCTTGGCTACATTTAGAGGAGAGACGCATACACACTGGCATCATTTTAATTAAAAGGCAATAGATATGTTACAATTACTTTTTCAGTTCTTCATCTAACCCCTCATATATGTTTTAGCACACAACTGTAGCTGTTAACTTGGTATTCCCCTTGCAGTTTCTGACTACGTATCTTTGAGTGTCCACCAAACCACCGGTACAGATCCAGACTTTAGCCAGATTTAAGATATTTTTTAAAACTAAAAGAATGTAACTTCTTTAATCTTCTGGAAAGAGAAAAAGGTGCAGAAGGAGGACAGACAGTTTTGGAGGACAGACATAACAGGTTGATTTATGCCACTAGACTTCAGCAAATCAGAGGATAAAAACAGAATTCCAGAGAAAATTACTGGAGTTTCTCAAAAGCACTTGTGAAATTGTCTGTATTGATAAGTGACAACTACCACTCAAACGCAGATTGTTGCCACTATACACCTCTAAGTGTGGAGAATTTGATTCAGCAGAGTATTTGGGAGCATTTCTTGGTAGAGTTTGATGAAGAAACTCATAGCAGGCGAGAACAAATGTGAAATAAACGGTGGCAACTGAATTGTTAAATGAGAAGAGAAGCCCTTTCATATGTCCGCAGGGGATCAGGTCTGAGTGGGCTGAACAGAAATGTCATACCAAAAATTCCATGATTTCCAGTTCTAGATAGACACTTAATCAGGTAAGCATTGTTTGAGAATACATGATTCTCTGTGATTCTGAATAGCAACACATTAATTTGACCAGCATGCAACAGGACATTAAGTTGTTGTTCCAAAAAAAAAAAAAAAAACCACTTTCCATTTTTTCTCCCCAAACTGCAACAGTCTGAAACAAATATATGCATCAACTTTATACTTCCCATCAAAACGATGAGTATTGTCGCCCTTTTTTGAAACCAATTGGCTTGGTAGATTCTCAAAGGGGCTTCTTTTGCACAAAGAGTTCCAAGTATAGAAAAATTAAAAAGGACTCAAGACTTCAAGAGTTGGTAAATAAAGCCTGTATTTTCAGCAAACAACATTGACATTAACAGTTTATCCCAATGAAGATTCTAGGCAGTCCTGCAGCCCCATTATTGCCACATCCAACAAGAGTATTCTGCTTGCAAACATTCAGTAAGCTGCCAATTCTGCCTCACACACTAAATAAATGCACACAGACAGCTGCCTGAGCATTTGGAAAAAACAAAAGCAAGATGAGAATATGTGTAACCCTCTAATGACTGCCTACCACCTGAAGCAACAATTCTAAATATTTGCTTGTCGTATTCTGTGTAATACAGCCAAGGAAAGGGACTTTTATATGCAACTAAGTGAAAAAAAATAACAAGATTTCCAGTGACTTATGCATAATAAGATGTATTATTGCACCGGAGCCAACTACTTGGTTTAAAACAGCCTTCAATGAGCATAGTGCCAAAATTACAAAGTCTTTCTGAATAAGTTTTATAGATTAATTGGGGAATTGTGGATGAAGCAATGAAATAATTATCTTCTTTAGCTGTAGTCATTTTAACTATACCGAAGATGAGTAGCATCTTTGCCTTATATAACTTTTTTCAAATACCTGATTATTTTGATTTGTATAGTAAAGGAGTTTATGGAGGAAAGAAAAAAATAAAGTCTGTAATATTATTTGCTGCTCTGAAGTGCTTTTGTATCATTTTGAAATGACAGCATTATGCCTTTGTGGCTTTTGCATTTCTATCTTAAGTAGTTTTGATACTTGAGTATAAGTTGGAGTAAATGGACAGCCTTTTGTCACAGAAGAACTGATTTTTGGATATACAAGTTACACAAAGCCTTCCTTTTTCAGGTATATCTTTATTACATGCAAACAAGATTGCAAGCCAGACAGTTGCCAGCAATATAAGCTACTGAAAAGAAAAAGAGGAGAAAAACACCTAAGATTATCTGTCTGGTTTCTCTTCACACAATTCTGTAATATAAAGATCTAGCTAGTTATCAGTGGAGAAGCCATTTTACTAGTCCTGATTCAAAGTTTCTTTATCAGTGATATTAACTCTGGCATCAGAATAATTATTTATTTTTTTTTTTAAACCACCTTCTGAAGTTTCACAGTCTTAGTTCATAAGACTAGAGGCACAAGTCTTATGAAGATCAGCTAAGGGAGTTGGGGTTGTTTAGCCTGGAGAAAAGAAGGCTCAAGGAAGACCTTATCGTTCTCTACAACTACCTGAAAGGAGGTTGTAGAGAGGTGGGGGTTGGTCACTTCTCCCAAGTAACAAGTGATAGGACAAGAGGAAAACAGCCTCAAGTTGCGCCAGGAGAGGTTTAGATTGGATATTAGGAAAAATTTCTTCACAGAAAGGATTGTCAAGCACTGGAACAGGCTGTCCAGGGAAGTGGTGGAGTCACCGTCCCTGGAGGTATTTAAGAGATATGTAGATGTGGTGCTTCAGGACATGGCTTAGTCGTGCTTTTGGCAGCATTAGGTTAATGGTTGGGCTCAATCATGTTTAAGGTCCCTTCCAACCTAAAGGATTCTAAGATTCTATGAAATTGTCCATACATTTTTTTTCTTTCGGGAGAAATGCAGCATTTTTTTTCCTTCCTTTCTTTAGGACTTTGTGATGTTCTTCAAAAAAAAAAATAATAATCACATTTTCTTCTTGAACAGATACACACTTTTCAAGAAAAGCATACCTGCACACATAGTCAAATGCAATCTTTTCTTTTATTTAGAATTCAGATTCACCTACAATAATCTAGAATAAGAAACAGGCCATTGACATGAGACACAAAAGTAGAACTGAAGTTAATCTTAACAATACCATTATATTTTAAAGACGAGTGCAATTTTCTATAAATTTACTAGAAATAGACAGAAGCCTGATGAGCATGCCATGGTTTTCGTTCACAAATTTCAGAAGTTTCTTTTTTTCAGAAAACTTCTCCACAGTGTTGTAAGATAGTATAAAAAGAAATTATACACTCATGGTCAGAGCACTCTCAATTCTGTTATCCAAAAGTAAATAATCCCATTCATCAATAAGCAAAGCCACTAATGCCAGCAAGGTCAAATGGTAAGCTACTGCATGCACATCAGGATTATTTTCATACCATAAATTTCAATACAATGAAACACAACTGTAAATAAGATGTGCATGTTATCTCCTTAATCATTAAACTTATGATTTTTGTCCATAAAATTGAAGATATTTCTTGTTTCTATATTTTAGAATGTCTTTGTCCTTTACAAGAAACAACAATTAAAACATTTACTGAAAACATAAATAATTTAATTATGTACTTACTGAAGAGCACTTATGTCTAAAGTAATTAGGGAATTTTTCCTGTTTATGATCATTCAGAAATTTAAGGCTGTCCTATAATGACCCTAGTCATTAGCGTACTTTCTGTATAATTATATTGATTTAAGTTAAGAAGATAAAGGCTCTCCAGAAAGGGAAAAAGAAAGCGAAACAGTATCAAGCGGCTTAATTTCAACAAAAATTTCAAGAGCCTTGAAGTAACCATACTGGAGTCCCAGGTCTAAGGACAGTCTGAGTTTTGATAAGGATACAAGATACACCTTTTTTCCTCCAAACCAGTGAAGACAAAACAGGAACTCCCAAAGACAGTTACATATTGCTCAGTATACAAAGAGAGACAAAGGCTTCCTGTCTCAAGAATGTAAGCCTTCTTTCCCAGGTTACTATTAGAATATAAGGGCATTCTAGATGAAAAGGACTCCCAGGGCTCTTCAGAACAAGAGTTAGTTACTTTTAAAGGGAGTAGAGAATATTTAGGTTCAGCGGACAAAGTATACTTCCAGAAGGAGAAGTAAAACATCTACCATCAGATGGTCACAGCTCCATGTGACAAAACAAACTGCAAAAACAGCTCACGGCCTGCCAAAAACTAGGAAACTCATCTTTAGGCTACCCCAATATAGGTGAAATCACAAGTCTAAAACCAGAGGGAACATTCAATTTGACTAAAAGGAGTTGGACTTAAGAGTAAAACTACTTTGCCATATAACATTAGAACAAGGTATACACACAAGAACTGTTTTCCTATTAGGGCGGATTAACTATTCTCTGTAAGGACAACTGTAATTTCAACTATTTTACATTACTACTATGAAACTGCACTGGAGGTTTTAAACAAAATACAATTTCTAAAAGAAATACCCCATTTTTTTTCCAGTTTCACTGAAGAAATTAGGAAGATGGGACTAAACCTACTTAGATCCTCCTCTATGTTTGTTCACAACAAGTGATGTTCCAAGAGAATCAAAAACTAAACCATCAAGAGTATCAACTTTAACTGAACCTCATACAAACTGAGAGATCAGGATCTGGAATTAACAATTCCTACCCCAGTAAGATTTTTATTTTTTTTTTTAAGGTTGCTGTAACACTCAAAATATAGAAGCCACCTAGCTTATCTGAAGGAACACTAAAGAAAAAAAAAAGTAAACTAAGATTTTCTTTGAATGTATAGTACCAGTTATCCTTTCCTTTTAAATGCAAAAGCAATTATGATCCTGTCATTCTTATTTCCTCTGCACAACACAGACCAGCATTTTTAATTCTCAAGAATTAGAAGCATTACTCTGTATTCAAAACCAGCACTTACTTATTCCCAGCTGCTCAAAATTTCTTTGCTAGCTTTACTCCATGAAATAAAGCTTCCATTTAAAGCACTCAAATGACTTTTTAAAAGTATTTTACATAGCCCATTCATAGCCTACTTCTGGTTCTTCTTTCCAAAATGTTTTCCTCAGTATATCCTGTGGCCCAAAATCATTTTAATTTTATAAGCTGAAGACAAGAGTTCTCATAGTCCCTAATAAAATACTTTTTGTCTACTGTCGTGGTTTAGGCCAAATCGGCTACTGGGGACCTGGAGGACCCCAGATGGGACCGACAGATGCTCTCCTCTACCCCTCTTCAGAGAGAGGGGCAGAGGAGGAAAAAGAGACTTATGAGTTTAGAAGGAACTAAACTACTTTAATGAAATATTAATAATAAAATAATAAAAAAATGAAATATATACAAAACCATATCAAGCTCCCGAGATAACAATCACAACACTGGCTGGCACTGGGGCAGTCCCAGGCTGGACTCAGTGACGGACGGGAACTGGATTCCAGATCCGCATTCAGGATCGGGATCGCAGGCAGACGAACAGAGTCCTCCTCAGACGTCTGCCATTGAAGGAAGAGAGAGAGCTGACCTTTTGATCCCTCAGCCTTTATACTGAGCATGAGGCAGATGGGATGGAATACCCTCGTTGGTCAGTTTTGGGTCACCTGTCCTGTTCGCTCCTTCTTGCAGGTGGGACCCCACTGCGCTTTTCCGCTTCCGACCCTCCAACGGGGCAAATAACAAAGTCGGTTGGCCTTGGCTGTTATAGCAATAAGTATAAGCAAGAGCCTCTCTGCATACCATGGCTGGGCATCAGCTATAAACACAGGTCTTATCACCCTGAGAGAGTGAACATTGTCTCCACAATATGCTGTTAATTTCAGTAGCAAGAGAGGCCCAGCTAAGAAGCGAAGTTACTGACCAAAATTGGTTCTGTTTTACCTCAAACCAGTACAGTCTACCTAGAAAAACAAATTCAATCAGTGAATGTTTTTAGAAGAACTACTTGCAAATATCTATTGACAGAGAGTTGTCTCTTCTCTTTTGGCTGACAGAGAAAGAATGCCTTTAATCAGAATGTTTCAGGTGTTAATGAGCCACCAAAATACTTTCTTGATGCCCCTACCCTAGGGTAAGACCCTACATTCAGAGCTTTTTTTATTTTGAACTCTCATTGCCTCTCAGGCTAAGTCGAAGTAGGACAATTAAAAAAAAAATGTTTATAACGAAAGTTGTTTCATTTCAGAAAATATGCCAAAAATAGTCATCACGTCCATTTTTTCTATGTTTTGGGCATTTTGGGGTAAAGTCCCAAGCTTCTATCTTTCCATAGGTAATTTAATACATTGTGCAATTCTGTTTTGTTTTGTTTTGTTTTTTTTTCTTCAGGCTCAAAAACAAACAGTTGCAGTGAAAAGCTTACAGGTTTCACAATTTTTCTTTGTACGTACAGTAGGCAACTCCATAAATACTATATATATATATACTGCATCCCTAGATGACCAGAGTATGACATCTAGTATAAACAAAGCTGTTTTGTTTGCTTCATTTCTTGTTTTCAGATTTTTCTCCTTTTTTGCTGAACAATTTTTCCTATGCATGGATATATCTGCATATTATACCTCAATTTTGTGTCATTTTCACTTCATTTATGAAGTTGGAGTTTTTCAAACACTGACCTTATCTGCTTTCACTTCTTTTTTTCATACAGAATTTAATACTGAACCTTTGATTTGTTACTCTGATCAGCAGCTTTTGAAGGTTCTCCCTGAAACTACTGAAAATAAATGGATGCGGTTTGTTGAGTGAGAGCAGTGCAATTCACAGCTGTACAGCTATACTTCCTTCACAAGCTATACCACACATAAGAATGTTCTTTCAGTATCTCCCTGAAGAAAGCAACACCTGCACTGCAGACTGCAGCAGTATGCAAAACCAGGATTGTTCACAAAATATATATGCCTACACCAACTTCAGAGAAAGTACTGTACCATATCACATGGAGGGCAAGAAAAAAGTGTTACGGGACATTCATATCCACTGAGTGCATTAACCAGCACTTTGTCTTCAAGGTCCAACCTACAGCACGCTGAAGTACTCTAAAGATTTCCAAGAATTTCAGGTCGTGTTCTTTCTCAGTCCCACATCATACAGAAAATATACTGCAATATTTCACATTTAAACAAGCTAATCTGAAAATCAGCCACTTCTGTGAAAAATCTGAGAAATAATTAAATGCGTATAACGTATCTTCTCTAACATAGGTGTGGTCATAAAAGGGTATCTACTGCTCATGACAGGGTCATCTATTCATCAATAATTTTATTGAAATTAAAAGCTAGAAAAGAAATAAAAATCCTGAAAAGACCCTGTAGGGAATAAACTTGAAAGTCTAACTTATTCTTAAGGAATAACCTTAAACCCAGCTGGAAGTGGAAGAATGTTGAGACAAAATAATTAATTTTTATGCTTCAGCAGATGTTTGGAATAACAGGTTTTAGAGAAAGATCAGCTAACCACATAACTATACATACCAGGACTAAATTTTTTACTTTTTTTTTAGCAGTATAATGCTTCAGTGAAAAAACTAAAATAGTCTATACATAAAGCAACTCTTTAACATGCAGGTTCTATATTTTATTCTATTACAGACTGAATCTACAGAAGAAAAAGGAATTGCCTTTCCATCCACTTGTACAAAGCACCTATGATTTGGGTCTTGGTCTAATACACACTAACTGTACCTAATTTTAGTCATTTAAAAATTAGCTGTTTCATCAGTACAGAGCATCTAGGACAACTATCCTTCTTGACAGAAGAAGGTGACCACTTTGAAAGGGTGGTACATTGTACACAAAATTACAACAAAAAAACTTTTTGAAGCAGACATCTGTGTCCACTTACTACGGAGAAAGCCCACAGAAAATGAGCTTACAATAAGCTTCTCAACTATTACAGTTAGGCAACACAAGTCTCAGCTTTACCTTCTGAATACCTTAGTTTGACTTCTCAACAGTTACTCAGTTAAGCAAGGAAACTCTGATTACCACAAGACACAAACCCAGTAGTGCTTTACCTAGGACAATAAACAAGTTTTCTTTGTTTTGCAAAATCTACCCAAAGATAATTGAACCTTTCCAGATGCAGCTATTTCTGGGAAGAAGCTGGGGGGGCAGAGCTTTTCCTTGACATGTTATTTCTCTTCCAGATGCAGCACTGTGGCATTTTACATCTACATAGCAGTTTCAGGCTGTAACATTAAGCAACTTCAAACAAAAAGAAGCAATACATTGCTATCACATTTAATTCAACCTCGATTAGAATTAGCTTTCTGCAAGCTACTAAAAATAGTTCATTTAAATTTAATCTTTTTTTCCCTGAAACAAGAATTTTGAAGTATTTTAATGCTGGTATCATTTTTCTACCCAAAAGGAATCAGTATCTCCACTTATAATATGGCGATATCTAATTTACATTCTCCACTACTCTGAAGCAAAGACAATTTACATGTCTAGCCTCAGGTCTTGGTGAAAATAACATTCATAATTCGAAGACTTGAAGAAGAAAAATAGCAGAAATGTAAAGACAGAAATTTGGTAAGGGAAATAAGGGGAGAGAAATTTCTGATTGTTAAGGAACCATAGTAAGTGTCCTAGTAGTGAACAGCCTTCCTACTCCAGCATAAGCCATGGAAGTCATATTCTAATTTCATTTCTTGCCAGTAATAATTTTAACAGAAAAATTAATACATAAAGATATATGAACTGTACAAAGCAGGCCTCTCCTTAAAGTTTTTCCACTAGTAGCTACCTAATTTTCAGGGTGATAGATGTATCTAGCCATAAGGAACTGCACTGCTACCCTGAGATCCTTAAGAAACAGCATTCTTCCTATCAAAACTTTTCATGACCTGGATCTTTTAGTCTTCTCAGATTCTAAGAATTCATATCCCAATGGCAAAGATACAAATTATGACAGAAGTAGATTTCATGGGGCTTAGAAGGAGGGATGATGGGTTGCAGAAAATATCGGCATTTTTCTTCACTTATATTTCTACTACCAAAACTGTTCAGAAATTAAAATCTCCTCTTGCCCTATCTCAGGACACTGTGAACACAATGAAGTTTTGAGGTACTTGACATCTGGATTAAAGCAAAATTCCTCCATAAAGACTCGAAGGCAACAAACACTAGTAGTGCTGTAACTATCTACAGCAGAACTGATCCTGAGCAATCCTACCTAGAATCATTCAGCACTGGAAAAATTTACACATGACAGATTTCTGCCAACTGACTGTTGCCACTTGTGATCAAATAAATGACAAGAAAAAACTCAGCATGCAAGAGATGGGGAGGGAAACAGGAAAGAAATACAAAAGCAGGAAAGACAGCAATATTGGTCAAATCATTCCCTAGCAAATTTCATGTCTTGGTAGAGCAGAAGCAAATCAAGTATTAACTATTTGCAGCTGCAACAATATGCACAGCTATCAGACCAGTACACTGGGGTTGGCAGTTCACCAGTACAAAGCACAGACCTTCCAGACACCACATCTTCTGACTTAAGGCAGAGACAGTAACAGACAGTCCGCAAAACCAACACTGTCATCTACAGAGCTTTAAGGCTTTTCATTCCTCTGATGATAATGTTAGCAATTTACCCCTGCCTGGACTGTATTCTTAATGATTAGTACCGAGGGAAAAAGAAACTTATGTAAGGTTTTAAAAGGCTTGGGGGGGGGAATGAGAAAGATCTCATGATAAATAAATCCAGGCACTCGGTAAGCAGAATTTGTACTGATAGCAGATTTGCCCTTTTAATCAAGTGTAGTATCTATTAAGCTCACTCCCCTTTTAAACAACTCTTGCTTTTAATTACAACTCAAATTAAGTGGAAAAGAGATGACCTTTCAGGAGATGGAAACTTTTGCAAAATTTCTCCCTCTCCAACTGTCACACTAATCAAAGCTGAAAGGCTTAAAAGATAAATGTCTTACTAATTCCTCCATTTCCAGATAGTCTCACAATGAAAAACAGAAAATAGAATCTAATGTACAGGAACATAGTTAACAAAGTAGAAAGGTTACTGCAATATTAACTAGTAACTCCTAATATAAATTCCATCTAGACTATTATAAACACACTTAAAGAGTCTTAAGCTTGTATAAATGCTCTCATAATCATAAAGCTGCCACGGAACAGTGATAACAATATCCAATATAAATCACATGCTTTCCCATGTGAGTATGATCTTTTATTTCGGTACTTTGGGGTCGAGCTCCTAATCTGTCCTTACAGGAAAAGGGAAGATGCAATAGTCTAAAGTAAATGAAATTACACCTCTGAAAAGTATTTAAACAGATATCTTTATTTGCCAGAGGCTGGTTTATCTTTGAGAACCCTGAAGCAACACATGGATAGGAAAAGGCTTCTCTCATTTTACTGCTAAACAGGCAAATTACTTAAATGTTATGTGTATACATCGCAAAGGACAAAGATCTCAAACAATCCTTTCACTCTGTTTGTTTGAAATTTTCTCCTCTCACCAATCACTGTCAGAAACAGACAAGGAAAAACCCTTCTCTCCCTACTATTATAAAATTTTCAGTGTGTATACCCTTATTTTCCTCTCAATTTAATTCTTCTCTTTGCACTTACGCCTTTAGTTAAGAGCTGCGGTTAACCATGGCTGATAAAATACCTAAAGAATTTTCCCCATAGATGAAGGGCTCTCTCCTTCTCTCACACCTACAGCAGTTGCTACGACAAAAGGAATTAAAGAAAACGGGTACTCTAAAAACCAAAAACTAGTCACTTCTAAACCTTGGTGATCCTGAATTGAGTCTCAGCTGCAATACCAGAAATGCTACAACAGTATAGTTCATTTATGAATAGTATTTGTAGACACTGATCTCCATTGGGTCTTTCTCTGGTACTCATAAGCATTTGCACAGCTCTGAAGTGTTACTGAAGGAGAAAGCAAAATTTCTGATATGTGCCAAATACATGCTTTTAAAAAATATTTTGTCGTCTTCATTTGAATTAAGATTTAGTTACAAAGTTAGGAAATTAAGCACACAACTGAAGTATTTTTTTCCAAGTTTCAGGTTTAACATTTTGTAAACTAAATATATTTGGAACCTTTTTGATAAGAGTAGTGATTTTCAGTTGCCTCCAAATCAGCCTACATCAGCAATACACTTTTACAACATTGCCACTTAACATTTTTTTGTTTCAGAAAACAACAGTAATACATATCCTGCTAGCCACAATATGTCAATTTTTTCAGTGGTTGTTGTTCAAAAATAAGATCAATGAAAAAACTGCTGTGTACAAGCAAGTCAACTGTTCTGCAATAACTCTTTAACTGGAGTTAGTAAAAATTAGTTTTCTATTAACCTACTCCATACAAGTATTCTGTTGTATAACCACACTTTTTGTTCAAACTACACCACAGATATATCCAAATCATCTCTGCACACCAAATTCAAATGCCTAAATCAAGAGAAGTGTGAGCATATATTGCTTTTTGTAGGCTTTGCGCACAAACAGGACAAATTTGCTTGCTTAATGGCCTGTACTAGAGCTATACTGTTTCTACATTATTATTACTTCTGTATCCTCACTCATTACACATATCTCGAGAACCTTTTGCCATGTAGACGCACCTTAAATCTCTCCACAGGGAGGTATCAGAAGGAATAGCTAAAGCATTGTAGTTTGCTCTCCAACTCTACTTTTTCTACACTAGTGTTCATATACATGTATCAGTTGTTGATAGCAATTTTGTAATCAGGACTCAATCCAACAGATTATTGGTGACTTCAGAGAAAAAATTACCTGAATCGGTAGCTTATACCACTCTTCAAGATAAAACTCAAAGATGTATTTCTATCACTGACAGAAAAAGCACTCAGTAGAAATTAATACGCACAGGAGTGACCGATGCCCTGGTGACAAATACTTTTCTGAACAAATGACAAAGAATTGTTGCACGGTCTTCTATTTTAATTTGGGGAGAAAAGTAATTCCAAGCTTCTCTCTATGTTCACTAAAATTGAGATGGCAAGGATGACACACTGTCCATTTATCACAAACTGATTAAAGTCTTCCTAACCTTTCCACATTAAATGAAAAACTTCTATATGAGACCAAAGAGACCAAATGTGCACATTCCAAATTTAACAAGTCTCTATTTTTGCAAGAGTCCTTTTAAAGTAAAATTATAACAGCTTCTAATGGAAATTTTACCTGCAAAAGAAAAAAAGAACCACAAATAAAAAAGCTTATAATTTTCCTACAAACTTAATCTATGCCACACCATACACGACAAGGCATTCAATAAAAAGAACCTAGAACATGATTTCCTCAAGCTCAGCTCTGTAATTAGCATTAAAGAAAAGGTAAAATTAGCATCTGGTCTCATCTGCTTTTTCTTCTTGCAGTCTGAAAAAAAGAATATTAGTGTCGCAATCCTATAGTTTGTAGTCAAATGACTTCTATGCTGAAAAAAATCCACCATATGCATATATACACACACAAAAAAACAACCCTGCTCCGGCTGCAGCCAACCACACATTTGACCTGTTGTTTTGCTCCTAAATAAATCTAAAATAATACTAACTTTAAAAATCCAGTTATGAAGAAATTACTATACTGTTGCTATAATTTTTGACATGGGAATATTCTTCTAGTGCTCTTGCTGTATATTCATCAACATTTTATTTTGCTGTTTCCCCTAGAGAACCTCTCAGCTTCCTTTGTTCCATTAGTTATCTAATAAGGCAACAGTAAAGTAATCACAAGACACAAGAATATGAAAAACATGGAAGTAGAGCAATAAAAACAAACAGGAAAGTATGTGAAAATGTAAAGCATGTGAAATTACTCCTTAAAAATGGAAAGCAAATATTAAGCATACTTTGCCATTTATTTAGACAATCCATGCTAAAGAATTATTCACCAAACAACAAAATCCATTAATACTAACTTAATAACGAGAAAAAATAATTATATGCAGCACATTGTTTCTTTTTTTGGTTTTGGGTTTTCTTGTTGTCCTTTGGGGTTTGTGTAGGTTTTGGGGTTTTTTTTTTTTAAATAAAAATGTAAGAGCTACATATACCTCTCCATATTGTCAATCACCAAAATCCATCAAGAAATATAATGTCTGTTGTGAAAACACACTGTAGTATCATGTTGTGTGCTTTCATACTAAATCAGTGATACGGGGGTGGTGAGGAAAGAATACATGCTGACAGAAACAACCAAGAAATGCATAGGCTACAAGTAAATTTTATCATTGCGAAACAACTGCAAGAATTGGGAGTGCGTAATACCACTGTATGGTAAACAGCAATACATCACACACTTGTTCAATAGTTTTTATCATGTATTTTACAATATTTTTTCAATAGTCTGATAGCGTATAACTTTCATTCCTAGGTCAGAGTTTTACCTTGAATTCACCACAACTCATGAAACCTTTCACACATAAACAGTACATCTGGTGATTTTTTTTCCAGATTACCTTGTGTACACTTAATGCTACAAGTCTATAAGCACGCAACTTTCCATACCAGGTGCCTCAAATACATGTCACTGTTTCCTACACAAAATGTCTAAATGAAGACAAATTGACTGTTTACAGTTTCGAACATTTAAGTGCAAATCATCAGATCTGATGAAAACAATTAAATTCGCACAAAAAACATCCAAATTCCTTTTATCTTTTTCATTTTTTTTTTAATAATGAAAGAACAATACAGAAATCCCACTGGATATGGTTATTTTCCATCTAAAAAACAACTGCTTTCTACATGTGTTCAATTTACTTTCATCTTCTGCTGCATTCATCAATAGTCTTAGAGAACCTGAAAAAAAAAAAAAATTACCAACACAAAACTGTCCCAGGGAAGTCAAAAAACATACAAATCTCATTCAGAACAGTGTCTTCAGAGCACCAGCTCTAGCTGTAATGACAGCACAAAAACTATGGGATTTGGTCGCTAAAGGAAACCTGGCCTATAGTTCACGATAGTCATATTACACTTCATATAGTAAGTGCTTCCCTAGGATATAAAAAAGTTGAGGTCATGCCCTTGACTTTGCTGTACTTGATTAGTTATTGCTTCTTCTTGTGAAAGATCTACAGCAAAAACACATTTACAGAAGAACAAGTAGGTTTACAAATAAGGAAAGTTTCTAAAATCCATGTCCTGCAAGCCAGGGTGCAAAATAAACAAACTGACAATTTGTGTATGACAGAAATTTTTAACTTTAAGAGGTAAGTCATGGGCAGGGGTGGGTGGGGTGTGTCCAGGCATAAAGGAAATATAGAATTTTCAGGCACAGAAAAGTACAGTAAAAAGATAGAGTACATAGCTGAAGTGACATCTTAAATTTGAACACAATCTTCATTTCAGCTTTACTGTTAAACATAATTTCAAAGCTGCCCCAAATAATATTAACTATGTAAACTACTGAAAAGACTTTGAGTTTCTTGATGTATATTCCTCTTTAATAAAGTTTAAAATACTGAAAAAACAGAGTTTACTCAGGACAGTTATACCTGCAAATAACTATCTAAAAATTAATCTACAGGTTTCTACCTACCCGATCTAATATTACCCGGCACTAGTAGTATTTGCTCCTGCACAGCAGATCCCTCCACAAATTCTATGGTTTGGATACTTAGCTTGCTTAATAATGAGAAACTTAATTTAAAAGAAGTTCCCAAGTTTCATTGGTCCACAAAAGCAGCAATATTAACATTCTCTAAAAAAAGAACCAAAAAATTTCAGTCACTATATTTCAAGTAGTTTGACAGCTTATAGTAGTTCGGGATTTATGTCTAAAATGTGAACTAGACTGTCAAAAAAACTGGTGCTACAATAAATCTTACCAAAGTAGTGGAGTTTTACTTTCTGAAGTGTCAAAGTAATCTTCTTGTACCAAGATTGTTTTATACAGAAAAAAATACTACATGCACACACATATTAAGCAGTACAGAAAAATGTAAGTCGCTGCAGAATTGGGATAAAAACCTAATTCTGAATATTGGTGTTGGGTCCATTAAATATAACATCTAAGTTCCCATGCAACTAACATTTATGGATAAAAATTGTTTTTCAATTGAGAAACATCTGTCAAAAGTCAGACTAAGAAACGCAAACATTTCTTTGAAATGCTAGTAAAAAGAAGCTGATCTCAGAAAAGCGGATTCAAAAATCATGTAGATCACATCACAATGCAGCATAATTGGACAGGTAGAATAATCTCCCACCAAAATACAATGGCACAACTTGTTGGACTACCTCAGAATTAATTAATGCCTACCACTTTTGTTTTCTTTCTGCTCTAAAAAATAACAGAGACCGACATTTAAGTTTTGCTATTTAAGAAATTTATCAAACCAAATATTAATATAAAATACAATATGAATAAACCAACCAAATTCCTCAATTTTTGAATATTTACAGGAACGTAAGGCATAGAATATTTCACTCTCCATATTCTTTCTTTCTGAACATAATGTATTAAGTCCTTACATGTTTCTGAGAGGTCTACTAATCATTAGTCGAAGCAAGGAGTATAGTTTTAACCTGATTTTTTAAAAAAATAGGATTTTAGCCACCATAGAAAAACAAACTTTCAAAACTTCATATACATTACTTTAAATGGTAGTGGCACCAAAACCCATTTTTGGTAGTTAGTAAAACACATAATAAAATAACCTTTGGCTGTAAGGAGAAAATACTTTCCAAACTAAAGGAGAAATAACAAAAACTTAAAATTACCAACAGGAAAATTAAAACTTTCATCTCTGATAGCCTATGCGATATTATTTTGCAATCGAGGTCTTACAGATAATGTTTAGCAAAGGAACAGAGCCCCTAATAACACTATGGCATGTTTTTCTCCAATAGGATATACAATCATTCACAGTAATTCTCAGACAACTTTTCCACTTGAAGGAAGTATCCGTAGCTTCTTTTTTTCATTAAATGTCATCTCTTTTAAGCCAAGTTCGTTTTATAAAAAGCTTTATGGAAAATATTTAATGAGAAATAAATTTCAAGCCCACCATTAATAGCATTATCTATACCAAAAGCAAACAAACTCAACAATTATATCTAAAAAAACCCTACTGGAATGAAACTGGCCAGATAGGAATGATCTTAATGCAAACTGAGAGTCTCACTTAATTAAAACATAGCAGGTGATTTCAAAGGAAGCCTACTTATAAGGCTTACATTAACCATAGGCCTAAACTCTTTGCTGGATATGGCACAGAGCACTCAGGACATGAGAAATTCAAATTCACTGTGTGGAAATCACTGCAATCCCAGTAGTGAGCAATTACGGAAAACTACACTGTTGGTTTGGTTCATCTTAGAAACTCAGAAACTTAGAAACTCCTCTAAGATTGATGTCAAATCATATTGAACAATGGCACTGGACTGAATATGAATTTTTTATGTTGATACGTTGTATTAACAGATCAGTCTACTAGACCATCTCATCCCTCACATTTAAGGATGCACTAAACCTGTGTGTTCAAACATTGATGACCATTGTGAAAACCAAGACTTGGCATTCAGTCTTATTTTCATCACATTACTAAGATATCGTAAGGAAATAAGCAAGTTATTTTTCTAGTATAGTAAAAGACGGACTCCTAGAAATAAACTAGGAAACTGATACAGATAAAAGAATCAGATGAATTCCACTCCTCCAAATAAGCACGTATAGAAGGCTGGCTGGCTAGGGTAATGAGACATCAATGAGCTAAGAACTCTAGGCACCAAGATGCTTTTGGATAAATATATTCTCAAAAATTGTGCTGTTCCACTCTCACAACAAGAAATCATGAACCAATATTCTGTTCTTTTCATCTGACCATAAAACTGTTCTTTTTTTTTTTTTTTAAGAACCCTCTAAATTACTCTTAAGCTTTCTCCCTAGAGTGCTGATTTAATTGCTGTGTGTAAGAAACAAAATAGAGAGGAAACAATCTAAATTGAATGTGGACATTAAACTAAGAGAGAAAGAGTAAACCAAAGGACAATGTGGAATAATTCTTTCATATTTGCATTGCCTATTTTTAACTTTAAAGCTAAGGTTATTGGGGTGGGGTAATACTATTTTATATTTTAAAAATGAAACACACTGAGTATTCTGCTGTTCCATAAGACTTCACACATTTTCTCAAACTTTTCTTAGAAAGCTGATACATAGCGTTTGAAGAAGAGTTCAAGATTCTCCCTGTCCTAGAAATCTACTTAACAGAAATACCAGCCAGTCAGTACAAATACCTGTTCCTAACAGCTCAAGCCAAAAATCACTCAGAGCAGCAACGCACAGCTAAACTACAGCATTACAGTCTTTAACTAATTCTGTGCCGTTGGACTGAAGCCCTTAACCTCCTCTTAATCGCATAAAACTGGATCATTTCTTAAACCCTTTTCCAAGTGAACAACCTACACTGTCTTCAGGATGTTTTCCCTGCCAAATTGCCCTGGTTTGTAATAGAAATTAGTCACATCATAACTCCTGAACAAAACCCACAAAAATAGTAACTGTATTTCAAAAGCAGAAAGTGTTATCTAAAAGTCACAGTCAAATTCCACAGAATACACACACAAATAAAACAGATTTTTGTTACAGATATTTAACTTAAGCAAGCACACCATTCACTCCAATACTTCTTTAAGAAACTTAAACTTGCAGGAGGCAAGAAAAAAAAGACTTATAGATAAATACAGTCTACTGTCAGAAAGGACAAAAATATTCCAACTCTGAACTCTCCCCTGAAGTTTAAATCTCGAACAGAATGCTAAAAAATTCTTCCAAATTAACAGTTTAAGTGATGATAAGAACTGGAATTCTGATCTGAACCTGATACTCAAGTCTTGTCACTTCAGGTAAGAAGTTCTATTTCTGATGCAATGCAACTATATTGAGCAACTTTCTACTAATCTACATGCAAAGAGAGCAGGGAGTTACATGTTTACTAACATTACCCCCCAAAGTGTTCAATGGTTCCTACTGTTGACCTTCAGTTTCAGAGTTTATAGTCTCGTGCATTTAACTGAATAAAACAGAAGATATCTAGATCCAGACTGAAAAAGAGAAGGGTTCTTTCTTCACCCCTGTTTTTCCAGTTCCTTCATACCAGAAACAGAAATCATTTCAACCAGTGTAAAGAAGCCATAAAAATCACTGGTTCTTGTCTGAAGCCTCTGAGCATGGAAACTGCCACTGAAATGTTTATGGGAATGACCGAGGACTTGAACCTGGTGTAAAGGCTGGATATACAGGGACATCTATCAGCATGATCATTATCAAAGAAATCTCCGTACAAAGAATGTACATGCTGCAAATCCCTATAGTTGACATAAAATTGATAAAATTTTGATTTTCATTTCATTGCCCCCTCTTTTCTAATTTTCTGGTGAACCTCATAAGAGGAAAGTGATGTAAAATGTTTTGGTTTTCGAGAAAAATATTTAAACATATACAACACACAATGTCTGTGTTTTCTAGGCAAAGGAGGGGAGTAAAAAAAAATTGTTTAATAGATTTCTGAATAAAGATGTAGAAAAATACAAATGTTGGAAACACCAAGTGACCCAGTAACCTTGTAAGAAAATAAAGCTGAGATAGGTGTAACAGAACTTCAGAACTCTTAAGACAAGCAAAGTGAGCAGGATATACCTTAATAAGAACAGAGAACAAACCAAAGACTTCAAAAAAGTTAGCCTGAATTATACTATGGTATATCTTACTTAAACCAGATTTTGATTTGCTGTAGATCCCTGGTTTCTTGGTACATTGCAGTTTGCTCATGTGAGATTTCTGACACAGAAAGAAACACCATGTACTTGTCTAATCAAGTTAAAGCACTGCCTACACATTTGCACCTTACTTTGGACATCTAAGAATTACTACTACTAGATGACTCATCTAGTCCAGCATCAGCTCCCAGGGGATAAAAAAATAAAATAAAATCCAGTTTCAGATAAAAGAAATAAATACTAGGTAAATCCATCCCAGTGGTTAGCTTTGCCATAAACTCTTATAATTTCCCACAGAATTGAGCCATGCAGCAGATGCTTTACTATCTCTCACAAAATAGGTTATTCAGCGTTAGTTTTTAATAGTATTACTATCTATATAAATGGCCTTTCTGATACAGGATGAAAATCTTGCCTCAGTAATATTGGCTTGCTATGCACTGTGCCGCTTTTTTTATGCTTGTCTGATTTTCTTTTTTTCTACTTAGTAATTGCCACCCTCACATTTAACTGAATCTCTGCACTGTTTTGCACAGTGCAACATGGGATTCAGCTAGAGGGGAAAGCAGCGTACATCATACAATATGCAATTCCTTGTAGGAGCCTGGCATGTAAGGCAGCACAGAGGCACCTACCTACAACTCCATGAAGCAATGCAGCAAATGAATCAGACACAGACTATAAATACACAAACAGCAACTGTCTCAGATGAATTAGCAACAATGAAATATTTTGATTCAGGTCAGTGAAATTGAAAGATTGTTTTCTACCCTCACCTCGAAAATGAGGTGGGGGAGTAGAATAAGAAATAAGTAACAACTTATTCAGGAAAACAATTCGTTTAAAAAGAGAAATAAAATCCCCAATCAAATCCAGTAGCTTAAGGAAATAAAGACACAATGTTTTCATTGTGTTCCAAGAAGTACCAACAAATTAAGAATTCCTTTATAGACAATAAAGCAAAAAGAAAGGAAAAAAAAGGAAAAAAACACCACACAACAATCTTGATATGTATTCTACTTTAGACCACTAGATAGGATTTTCTAATGAAAAGAATTTACCACTGCAGGGATGACTTAGTTTGTTCTCCAGTTCAAGTTTGCTTTCTTTCAATTTTTCAAAGATGCAAAACATAGTCAGAAGTCTGCTTTGTAGATTTAATGTTCAAATAATGATTTTAAATAACTAGACTGGCATCATTAAAGAATTATTTCAACTCTCACAAACATCAGTGAACATAGTCTCAGTGACGTCAACTAGACAAGGAAAGATTCCACACAAACTGGATTCAGATCGAGTCTAATAGAACACTATCCCAGTGAAATCCACAATGAAGGTTTGATAAAGACGGGGGAAAAAAAAAAAAAAAAATCAGCCGAAGCCGTTCACTTCCAGCAAAACTTCTTAAAAATACACTATTTGAAAGAATCCTAATAACAACTTAGGCATTACAGGACTAGTTGGCTACACATCACTGAGATTTTTCAAATTTCATGATAGTAATTAATTCAGCATTATGAAGGGGTTTCTTTCTTTTCTTTTTTCCTTCTTTTTACCCCTCAATCATCCACCTCTCTTGACAAGCGCCAAGCATAAAATGGTAAATCACAATATCTTTTGTTTCATCCCTATGCTTGATTACTCTTGGCAGGTTTTTTGGTCTAATGAACAAGCTGTTTTGCTAAAGCTACCTAAGTTAAGCAACTGAAAAATTCAGTTGTCAAATCTGAAAATATATCTACTTGATTTTCAAGCTTAATTTTGTTTATCACAGTAAATGATGAACACTGATCTATTTTAAATCAGTTGTATAAACGATGTGTATAATTTTACAGCTATAGAAATTTTAGCTTTAACAAATACATTTATTCAGTAAAAAATGTTCTTTCTGATAGAACCAAGCAAGAGTAGAATCTGTATATGCAGAAATTAAGCATGTGAAAATTACTAACCTTTATCTGCATTAGAATAAAGATTAAAAAGCAGAAATATCTGTGGAAAAAACAGCATTATACAAATATTATTAATAAGATGAACTTTTAATTGTTATTAATGTTAGACAGTATCTTGCAACATTTTAAGAAAAAAGTTTCCTAACACTCATGCTGTTGAATAGTCCAACTACACTCAAACTGGGCTGGAAAGTCACAGTCCAACTCTTTGTAAAAAAAAAATAATTCTAAAGATTCCCTTACTTTTGAACTAAAGGAATATCAGTTTGACAAGAAAGATTTTTTTTAAAACATAAAATATGTAAAATACTATCACATTTTACAACCAGATAAGCACTGTTAAATGCTAACTTCAGTTTTACTTCACAGAATAATTTCACAAATTTTATTAAAATCTTTTCAATACCTTCTCCTACCTTTCTTGGGGAAACTGGAATTCAACACAAACATTTTCTTGAAAATCTCTAGACACTTGTAGTCATACTTGTCTTGTTCTATGTGATACTTAAAGGCATATAAAAGGTATTTCCTCCAGCCAATGAACTGAAACTATTGTAGACAACTGTCTCGCATATTTGAGATATTAATTACAAATTATTATTTTATTCTGCACACCACAAACATTGTTAAATTCATGCCACTCTCAGTATATACCCAAAAATGATCTGCAATCAATGGGATGTTCAACTCTGGTGGCAAGATAAGATCTGCAGACATGATGAGGTTGTACCTATGAAATACTTCTAATATTCTGTGAGGTATTCTGCTCCCCAGCATGAGGGATGGGCAGAGTAAAATCTCTTAAAATCATAATTGATCCAAGATACCTGTTAGCCTGTGCATGTGTGTGCATGCACTTACACATGTAGGTGGCATGCATTCATATTTATTATAAAAACCACAAGAGCTCAACTTTTTGATTTGCTGAGCATCAAATACTCCCTAACATTAGTACTTTAAAACCTTCTGGGGAAAAATGCTACTCATGCCTTCAACTTACAGAAGCTATGCTACAATCCAAATGTAGAAAACTTTCAGGAAAAAAAGTGTTTCATATGCCCTAAGAAAGTATCATTTTTATGTAGGAAAGGAATAAAAGAGGAATGGTAAACATTCAGCATGCGTAAAAAGACACAAAGGTATGGTAGCTTTTGTCCAAATTAGGCACAGAGGTCCCTGATGATTAAGGCTGTGTATAATCCTACACAGCCTACACATTTATAAACTAGAATGTAGTTTATAAATGCACATGCAATGCTAGTGAAGAGCATTGAAATGTTTTGAGGTTTTATACATCTGTATTGGTTTAATCTGCAGTGCAAAACTACATAGTTAAATCAACTTCTGCATATCCCTCCTTCTCCGTCTTTATGAAACTACACTTGCAGATCTCAGAGCAAAATCCCATGATTCATCATGTTACACTTAACTATGTTAAGGTGTTACTTAGAGTAACTACAATGACGTTTTGGCCATACATCCCTGCATTCTTTGAGATGTTTTCTTTTGAGAAGCCCATGAATATCACATCACAGTTGGAACCAATTGCTTGTTTTCCTAACATAACTGAGTCTTTTTCTTACTAATGTAAATAAATTCTGTCCATTCATGCCCCAAGTACCAGAGTACACCAAAACAGGACCTTGTAGCTGCCTACTAAGAATTCCTGAGTAAACTCAGATATATTCAACTTTAAAATAAGTACATGGATGAAAAATTAAACAGCTTAGCAGTTTAGGTGGGAAATGCCAGATTTATTAAGGTTTACAAAAATAGATATGCACTCGGTGTGCTTTAATCCAGTTCACGTAAGAAATATTGCACACTATTTTGAGTACACTGAGCAACCTGATAACCCTTTGCTGGCTTTGGAATGTATGAAACTACTGAGCTCTTCATGTTCATGCTTTTCGTTCCTGGGTGTTGGAAATAAGACTGCGTACCTAATCTGTAGTATGTTTAAACACTTGCACCCCGGATTAAGACAATGAATGAATATCTTAATGGAAATTCAGAAGCCACTTGACCGTCTTCCTTAGGATTTGAATTAGCTTACATTCCCACATCATTTGTGATTTTTCACGTAAAAGTAACTGGCCACAATCACTGACAATACACACAAGAAAATCCTATGAAGGTGGCAGAATAGATTTCCTTTTAAATGGGAAATTAGTATAAAAAAAGTCTAACCAAGCACCAGTCCTAGTCATTATCATATTTGGGCTAAAGAAGGAAACACTCCCAGATCAGATTAGTATGAACCTAAATGGTATTCTCCCTTATTCTGCTGCAAATATTGCAGCTAATTAATTCTCTCACATTGCAGGCCTTGGAGATCAAATCTTTAGCTTAATCTGTGCCAGCAGCACACAGTACAGTCTCCTGAAACGCTTTTGCCCAACTAGACTTTTTGGATTTAACATAATCTGTCAGGATAAAAGTTAATGAGCCACTATATACAGGCAAGCATATTGTCAAATCCTGTGGTCTGTTTGGCCCTAAATTCACAGTTTCACCTGGGCTTTCTAAATCTGACCAAACTGGTTAACTTATTCTGCAGCAAAAGTCTGGAAGGGCACTTTACACAATGGATTCCTGGCATTGTGCTTTACATACCAGCCAATTGGTTCTGCTTATAAGAATCATTGTATGGGTTTTCTGCCCAAGTGATGTTTCAGTCACAAACACAACCACCATCAAATCCTTAAAGACATCATTAAATATATATATCCCTGATTCTTCATATTAATAAATTCCCTCTACTTTAATAAATAGCTGTTAAAACACAAGTCATTTTCCATACTCAGAAGCATATACCGAGGAGTAAGTCCTGTACTTCACATTGCTATGCTACACAGATTTAACAACAGGAATAAATTTCCATCATCGATGCAAGCTCAAAAATGTCAAAGGAGTTTGTTTTCAGCTGTATGCAGGCCCCTGTGTAAGTGCACTACATAAAATTATTTGATGACTTGCAGACTCTTTTTAGAGAGATGCTGAACAAGCTGTGAACGGAGTCTCCTTTGAGCCAATGATTATACACCGCTTGAGAAAATAAAAAAATAGTTCATAAGAATTTTCTGCAGAAAAATGTCAAGCACTGCATAGTCTTTAATAACAACCTATTAAGATAATATTCTCTGGAAGTGCCAAAATACCAAAAAGTTTGGATGATTTACATGTTTTAAACCCATTCTTTTATTGTGCTCTCTTAAAGCAGTCACTTGCAAAGATAATAACAGGGCAGCGAAATCACAGCCTCATTATAAAATGAAAGCTTTGTCATGCGTTAGAATTTCATACTAGCTCTCCTGTCCTGTCCAAGGTTGCTACCTTACACTGTACCACCTTTCTCAGGTAAACCATTAATTCCTACAGTAATTTTCACTACCGTAATCTAATCAGTGTGAAATGAGGTGAGACAGGAAAGCAAAAGTGAAAAATCATTTAAAAAAAGAGCTAATAAATAACTAAAGATCATTCACATGCAGTAAGAGTGCCCAGTTGAGTTTTGAACGCTGATATTAATAGCCACAATCTTCTCTGGTTTAGAAATTAAACTTCAAGAAACATGAAAATTACACAAACTTTTAATACAATATAGTATGTTAGCTTTTGCTGCCATTGCCTCCATAATACTTGTTTCCAAGGCAAACAAGGCAGATTCTTAGCACTGAGCATAGAAAAAGTAAGACTTAACATGTGCAGAAAAAGAAGCTGTTCATTTGTGGTTACTAATACATTCAAACATCAGATTAAGACAAATACACAATAGGAGAAACATCACTGCAAAAGCAGTGTCACAGCTTTTAAAAAGGGCTACATTAGAAAAATATCCATAAAGCAAAACTGAAGCTATTTTACTAACAAGTACTTTTCATGTACTAATAAGAGAGAAATCCCTTGGTTAGAATAAAAGTTTCCTTATGCTTGAAAACTTAGGAGTTGCTCTAAAGCTAGGTACCAAAAAAACCCAAAATCCACCTGTTCAAAGATTTCCTTATTTCATTCGGCATATCTTGGGGAGGGGGGCAGGACAACACAGATACAACACACAACTATTTAAACTGAAGTGTCTGTTTAAAGAGTTACACTTGAAAACTGGCCAAGACTTGTAAACATATTTAGCCAAGCTATTATTTCTCCTTTCTGCACCTAGTGACTTCAAATGCTTCAATGACTATGGAGTAATAGAGATGGAGACAGAAAAAATAATTGATGGTGTTAGTCTAAAAACATAGATATTCTAATTCTGCTCATATTCCATTGTTTTCTACATTCAGCTTCCCTTTATAATATACCTCTTGCTCCAGACATCTTTCCTTTCTGATTGTAAAACCAAGACAGCCTATGCAGTTTCTGTTACTTTTACCATCTATTACTGTATTACAAAGCTATTTATACTACACTATAATAAGCACAGATGGCTAGAGTCAATTCCAATAAGATTTAATGGTAAGACAAGATAAGACTAGGTCTCCATATCCACTAAACAACCTACAGCAAAGAAAATAAAGATTATTCTTCGGAGAAAGGAGATAAAGATAAGATGAAACAATGTTATCAGCTTTACTTTAGATTACGAGGGCAATCTAAGGAAAAGTACATTAGTTTACTTAACTCCTAAATGTTAGCTATGTAAAGAGCTTCCATGGTAATGCCTTCCAAGAGATAGTTAAGAGTTCAATGTTAACAGTAGTTTGAGATTAGTAGACTGCCGTTGCAGACAAAAAAAAAAAAATAAAAAATACTTGTCACTAGAAACAAGCAGCAAAAAAAGACAAGAGGAAAAGCAATCAGGTGAAAGAAAAAAGGAATTCATACTTGAGAACAAACTAAAAGCACATACAACAATCAGAAGCTTTTTCCTACAATCCAGGAGAAATGAAAATTTAAGATTTCCATTACTCCTTCCCATTATAATTTGCCATGTTCATCTTAGGAGTGCCAAACAATTAAACAGCTTCCTAAATTTCCTTAATTAATTAAAATTAATACAAATTCCTAACATTTTCCTATATTTCAGTTTAAAAATAGTACTCAAGTCTTACTTTATTAGTTTCATTTCAAAGGTAGTAATTATAGGTGTAGGTACTCTTCCTTTGTCAGATCTCCTAGATTTCAAAGTTCTTCCTCCTTCACTACACTATTAAAACTAAGATCATACAAAATAAGTCATGAAGAAAAGAGAAAGACCAATACCACTTTAGAATAGCTGATAAGTTTCAAGTGACAAACTGGCATGTGGAAAACAGATCCTATGCCCTAACTGAAAAAGTAACTAACTTATTAGCAAGTTCTTACTTTAACATAGGCCTAGGCCATCACAATGAAGAAGTTCATCTTTCCTGCTCTGCAATTCCTTTTTTTCTTGATGTCATAATCATAACTTTCTATCAAAACATATGTATGTAGTAAAAGAGCTGCCCTACCCACTATTGAGGAAAGAGATATATTTTATTTACCCTGAACCATAAAACGTACAGGACAAATAAGACTACTGGGCCTATTTTCACAGCTTCTTAGTAAATATTAGTGAGGAAATACTGATGAGTGCCGTACTATCCAATCCTAAATACTGACTTCCTCTGAAGTACATTCACCACTCTCCATAAACTAGGAGGGATTCTAGACCAATGAAAAAAAAACTTGAACAGGAGTCCTTCTCCTCTTGACATAAGCTTATCAGTACTCTGCTCTGGAAACATGAAAACCTTCCAAATATTTACATAGTGATCACACAATAAAGTGCAAAAAACTTGTGATGCATCCTTTTTAAAACAACCTTTGGCTTTCTTAGTTATACAGAGATGCAGTTGTGTGGATGTACAGTTGGGCAGAGATGTTCTGCTCGCAACAGTAAAGAGTCACCAGGTGTATAGTCGGTACGGAGTTTAGTTGGGCAGCCGGAGGGTGCTTGTTTTTGAGAAGCCTTAAACCTCCAAACAGACAAAGAATAACGAATGCTGGTAATTACTGAATTGGTATGGAGACCTAGTATTTAATTCATATCCTTTCCAAACACAGAGGTTTAGATTTCAGTAATGCCAAAAAAAACCCATACGCTTTAACTTTCTTCAAAAGATTCATTTGGTAGGTCAACATGAGCTGCCCAAACTGCCAAATGTTTTAGAAGGCAATATATTTGATAGTCAACTGAGAACACTTCATAGTGAAGCAGAGTAAAAGGTAGTATTACCAGTACAAACTTCCACTTCAGAGCTGACAGGTTTTACGGTCTGTTACTGGATTTTTTTTTTCTACTTTCCTTATCTTTGATAACTGTCTTAATATGGTAGGATGATAGTAACACTGTGGCATGATGCAACTGAAAACACTGATCAACTGATCATATTATTTCATAACAATACTATGCCATAGTTGAGTTGTGCGGAGTTTATTTATATAATAGAAGTATCTTTCACTACAAAGTTCCTGATGCATCTTAAATTTGCAAATACAGGAATTGCTTAAATTATGATCTCTTTGAAAAGAAAAAGTAAAAATCACTAATGAGTTAGATCATAAGTAATTCTCTTTAAGCAGCAAGTAAAATTTACCATATAAAATTCACAGAATTCACAGAATTCACAGAATTGTTAGGGTTGGAAGGGACCTCTGGAGATCATCTAGTCCAACCCTCCACCAGAGCAGGGTCACCTACAGCACGTTACACAGGACAGCGTCCAGGCGGGGTTTGAATGTCTCCAGAGTGGGAGACTCCACCACCTCTCTGGGCAGCCTGTTCCAGTGCTCCACTACCCTCAAAGTAAAGAAGTTCCTTCTCATGTTAAGATGGAACTTCCTATGTTCAAGTTTATGCCCATTACCCCTCGTCCTATCATGTTTATTATGTTTATTATACAGTCCTTTTAATGAGCACAAATGCACAAGACACTGTTTGCAAATATCAATGACTAAAATTAGTTACTCTAAAGAATGTTTTAAAATTAAAGTTTCTGAAAAGTTTTCAGATAGCAATACAACAGACAACTACGGTTGTGTGAAATTTTGTCCAACTGGCTGTAAAGACCACGCGATTATAAATGGCAAAGCCATTATGTTTTATACTAGGATTAAAACCAGTGCTGTTGTTTGGAAGCAAGTCATAAAGAGAATAATGAACTATTCCTATATTTTGTTTTTCTCCACAGATTTACAGCATTATGATTAATGAAGGTTTGATATATAAGATTTAGGATGTTCTAAGTAGGAGTGTATAAATATAATGCCATTACTTGATTACATTTTTAAAAGGAATAATCTTCATTTTAGAGAAACTAAAGTTTATACATACAGTTTTATCAAAAGTCTAGTGCAGCCATCATAGACAAGACCATTAGCACAAAGTGCTATAAATATAACAAAATATGAATGAAGAAGATTCCCCTAACTTAGCATCTACTAAAGAACATTAATTCTCAAGCATGAAATAAATAAAGGATATGTACACAAGAGCTAGGACTTCCCAGCATCATGACACCATTGGCTGCTGAAGCAGCTTAACTAGGCAGCTTGAAAAACCTTAATAAACACATCAACCCTGAGACTTATTTTCGTGACAACTAAGAGCTGCAGCTACTCAGCAACTGGACTGCAGCAACACTAAGACTGGGTTAAAAACTCTTCCTCCCCTGCTACTACAGGCAAAAAGTAAACATATCCTTGTATATAACCCAAAATGCTTGACTCACACATAGAAGTTGAGGGAGTTGATATTTGACATCTGAAGAATACACTTCCCCCACCCCCATCTTTATGGTGGAATGTCTCTCATTTAAAAAAAGAGCCCGTTCTCAATTTTTGCACAAGAAAAAGACATGAGAAGATAGCCTCTAACATGCACCTAGTTTCCTACTATTCCATATTAAGGCATAGCTCTTGCCTAGACCTAATTCATCATTTTCAAAAGATTTGTCAGAATGTTCAAGATCTTTCAAGAAAATTGAAGTCAGTTACGGTTTTGCCTGTACAAAGTACTGAAAAGATCTTAGCTAATATTATCATGTTAATAATAACCTTTACTGATAAATCTGACATTTTAGAGGATGTTAAGAGAGCTAGGTTTGGGGTTTTGGGGTTTGTTTTGGGTCTATTTTTTTTTTTTTAATAAAGTATCGTATCCTGGTTTATTAGGTTTTGAAAGGGTTCCCTTTCTGAATTACTATGTTCTTTCTCACTGTGATCTAAAACTCTAAGAAACTGAGCCAATGAGCCAGAAGTCAGGGTCATTATCTTCCACATTAATCAGTCCTGTCAGTTAAGTCTTAAGTTAAGCTTTTAAACACTTCTTTTCACACCAGAATTCCATCTTACCCTTACATCTGTAGGGTATTTAAAGCCTGCAAAAAATACTGGCCACTCTCTGACCAGAGAATTAAGTTACAGAGGCCTTGCATACCTTTATTTTGATTTTAACTCTACTAGACAGTTACCCCTTCACATGCTTAAAATGCAGTTGTGCTGTTCTTTAACAGGAGGCAACATTTGAATCACTAATTAAATTGCTAATCACAATTTCAAAACCAACAAATTACAGTCATACAAGTAAATTTACCAATTATATAAGATTGTAGGATGTTGTTAAAACTTCTCCACCATGCTGTATTTAAGGATGATAATTGATCAGTGCTTCTTACAAGACATTTTTCTAATGCATTCTTGTGCAGGTAGATTAACTCATAATTTTTACATTTTTTACAAGTATATTTTATGAATTACTGAAAACGACTCATGCTTTAAAGGGAGAGCCTTCTGAAGTATTAGGACCATCCATAAGTATTCCAGATTGAGTAACAATCAATAGGATATAAGCATTCTGCACAAGAAATAAAAGCATATTCCTCACTGAAGTATCAGTCTTATAAAATTTAAACAGTGTAAAAATAAATAAGCCAGCATATTTGTAAATTGCCTCAGAAGAATCAGTATGCAGTACTTCCTCAAAGCAGTCACTCTTAAAACCCTTGGGGACACCTGCTTGTCACAGAATAAATTATCTGGCTAATATCCAATATCACAGTCTATGTCAGTGGGCACCCAGGAGACAGGCATTAGAGAGCACTTAGCTTCTTCAGCTTTGCAGGGTAGTCCTTACATAAATGACTTTGCCCAATTATAAAACACAACTGATGTACTTATTTTGGAGTTTTCCAGCAGCAGTCTTTCATCCTAAAACATTTATATAGCACTGCATATTTTTGTCCAAAAATCACAGGTCACAAAGTACAGTACACTGCACAGTGGGTTGGTTTTTTTTTTTTCACATGAACATAAGTATTTAAGATATTCAAAGCAAAAATATTTGAATACTAATTTGAGTGCTCCCAAACACTAGTGTTATGCTGTTTAACAGAAACTATTGGGAAATTACACTCTCCCACAACTCGTAACAGAAGCTCTTCTTTCCTTAACATAAAACATAACTTAACATAAATAGCCAAGTTTGCATCCCACATGCAACATATATATAAAGATAAAAAATAAATGCATCACAAGTACATTACAGCTCTCAGAAAAATAAAAGAGACTTCTTGGAGAGATTTACTTCCGTTCCCTATAGCAAACCACGGTCACCGGCAAGCTGTAGCACAAGAAACCTGTTGACTCTGAAGTTGCAAATCAAATCAACGCTTTACACCAAATCAAAGAAATCCAGTAAGCAATGCAATAGAAATTTACATTAGAAAATCATTTTACACGCTTGGAATTCAGATTTTTAAAAGCAACACCAAAGAATGCAGCATATTGGAAGATCAAGGAAAATGTTTTGCATGGAAAGAAACGTGAATGACTTTGGAAAATTGACTGGGTTTTACTTAACTTGCAACAAACAGAGAAAGCAAAAGCAAAGCGCAAAAGCAAAGCACCCCGGAGGACGAAAGCCACCTTACAGCACCAGTTTTGCTAACTGGCGAGATTCGGGTCAGACTGGGTCTGGTGCTCACGTACTCCGTGCAACGCATTTACACAACTTACCGCCTTATGCAGCGGACTTCCCTGCCACCATCCGCGCTCCCACACCGCCCCCCCTAAACCCACACCACACACATACACAACCCCCCCCCCCACCTCTGCGAGCAGCCCCTTCCCCCCCACCCCGCCCC